>NC_135342.1:19900155-20214118 GCF_023851605.1 Tamandua tetradactyla | reverse complement strand
ATGCTTGAAGAAGGCAAAGAAGAAACTGGCTGCACTGCTCTCACATCTTCAGAAAACAGTAGTACTCCAGAAGAGTGTGAGGAAGCAAGTAAGAGAACCAAAAAAAAAAAAAAAGAAAAGAAAAAGCTCCAGGAGGCACTTTAGGAAAATGGAATGGAAGACCCGTCTGTCACTTACTTCAAACCCAAGAAGAAAAAATCCAAGAAGGAGCCAATTATTAGTGATCTTGAAGAGACAGCATAAGTTGGCAGCGCAAGTTTCCTCAAGAGGGAGAAGTCTTTCCCCAAAGAGGAACCAGTTAGTGATGTTGAAGAAGCAACCAACGGCAGGAGTGCTTCCAAGAAAAAGAAGAAAATCTTCAAGGAGGAGGCTTTTAGCAGTGGACCTGAAGAGACTGTCAGCACTAAGAGTAGCTCCAGGAAAAAGAAAAAGTTGCAAAACCTATTCCAGGAAGATTAAAATGGACATTCCCTGTGTATATGCCCCAACTAATTTCCCATAACCCAATAAAACAAATTCAAAAAACAAAAACAAAAATTCCCACAGTAACTGAGGTATTATCTTTTCAGTTATTACATTCAAAAAAGATGAATTTAAAATAATAATAAGCTAAAAATAAAGAGATGAATCTAAGACTTTTGAAAAACACTTCTGAATTGTTAACTTGAGGAGAGGCTTATGTAGCCTCTAACAAGATTTAAATAATATGAACAAAGTAAATAAACATCTGTGTGGTTTAAGGAGCCTTTTTCTGTCGGGTTTGGAAGGTTTGAGGCTTTGTAGTTCATATTCTCAATATAGAAATAATGCATGACCATAATAGAGAGATTAGAAAATACACAAAGATAAATCACCCATAATCTCAGCATTTAGAGAAGACAGCGTGTGAGCATTTTAATACCATTTATGCACAGGTGTGAACTGGATATTTCCCTCCAATTTCTATTATGAAAATGGCCAAGCATACGTGAATTTATAGAAAATAGCACAATGAACCCCCTCTCCCAAACCATCAGTAATTTTCAACCCTGCTCAACATTTCACCTATTTCATGGCAGCTATTTCCTTTCTCCCACGCCCATTACTTATTGGGGATAGAGAAGAGATTCGATGTTTTAAACCAAAGCCAAACTCCAGTCATTGAATCAGTAGAATTTCAAAGTCGTTTACATTAATTGATTATACATGAAGAGCAAGGGAGAGTGAATGTTAACTTCAAATAAGAAAAATTTAAGTTTGAAGAAGAATAATTACGAATTTGCTTTCTTTATTTGGAATTTGACTTTTCACTGTCTCTAGATTTTGGTTTCTGATCTGTTTCCCCCATAGACTGTATATTTCTTTGTTGCAAGGGGTGTTTCCCATTCTTTAACATGTGCTTAGCACCCAGTGCAAGACCAGGAGAGAGGCTATTTAGTGTTAGTTGTTGCCCTGTAGTTCAGTTAAATTCTACTCAGAATTCCTGAAATGGATTCAGAAACTAGTAATCCTTTATCTCAATTTTGGTAGGATTCAGAATCTACTAGTATCTTTTCACAGAGTTCACAAGCGTTAAAAAGTTATATACAGTTATTGATACTATCTTAATACTCTAAAAGCACATTTATTTAGAAACAAACTAGCCCTAAGTTATGTGTCTTGTGTTTATCACCTGCGTATAATTTCAAACTTTTTTGGTATGGTTATTGTGTTAGTTAGATTCAGTTGTCCACTTGGCCAGGTGAGCATACCTAATCTTGTTGCTGCGGACATAAGCCAATGGTACGTGAACCTCATCTGTTGCTAATTACATCTGCAGTCAGCTAGGAGGCGTGTCTGCTGCAATGAGTGACATTTGACTTAATTGGCTGGTGCTTAAATGAGAGAGCGCAAAGTTGCACAGCCAAGCAGCTTGGCATTTCTTATCTCAGCACTAGCAGCTTAGCCCAGGCCTTTGGAGATGCAGAAAGTCACCCCAGGGAAAGTTGTTCGAACCCAGGGGCCTGGAGAGAAGACCAGCAGAGACCATCTTGTGCCTTCCACGTAAGAAAGAACCTCAGTGGAAAGTTAGCTGCCTTTCCTCTGAAGAACCAACAAAATAAATCCCCTTTTATTAAAAGCCAATCCGTCTCTGGTGTGTTGCATTCCGGCAGCTAGCAGACTAGAACAGTTGATTCAGGATGAGTTTCCAGTGCTTTGCATGTATTCACTCACTTGTTTCTCATATTAAGCCTATTCTTGTGTCCATTTTATAAATGAAGAAGAAAAGGATAGAGGTTACAGAATAAGTGGCAAAGCTAAAATTTTAACCTAGGTAGCCTGAACCAGTGTGTAATCTTGACTACTATACATTGCTTTTAACAGTCTACCAATCAAAACCCACAAGAAGGTTTACTGGAGTTTTTAACAGTTTACCAATTAAAAACTCACAAGCAGTTTTACTTGCAAGCCTTGCTTGAAGACTCACTTAGGAGTGAACAGAACGTTTTGCTCTGACAGAAATAAAAGATTTTGGCACACAATTTCATAAGAGATAGCTGTGCATATCAGAATAAGGAATATATAGTCAACAAATGAGAAATGCAAACTTTTATTGTAGGGGACATCCGGATATTTTAATGTATTCTACCTGTTCTCATTTCTTCCACACACCAATTCTTTCATACATTTCTGCAAATGATCACAATAGTCTTGGTAATGACCGCTGCTTAAACATCTAATTAACAATAATTTGTTTATCCTGCAATTTCTGAAACTCCATGAGGAGTGATTACGATGTTCCCCTATTGCTGTTTGAAGTTGATCATAGAAGTGTATGCTGAAGCCTTTTCACTGAGTATGTCTAGTTGTCTTCAGCAGGCAAGTTATTGCGAATTATGTATGCTGTTAACAGAAGTAGAAATCTACAATTTTGCCTCCGTTGTATCTATATTCTCCCTCTATTCCATTTTTTGTTCTTTCATTCTTTCTGCTTGTAAAAGTATCTTTCCTTTTAGATTGATCCTGCTACGTGTAAACTGCTGCAAGTTGGACATCTTTTTTCCTCCTTTTTTCTGAAATGGTAAGGTATCTTTTCCTTACAAACATTCTTTTCTTTTAAGACTCACTTCACATATTTGCTGTTATTTTTTTGTGAGTGTCACTGCGAAAAAGTTAAGAACGGCGGTACATTGGCAAAATGGTGGGCGCCTTGAAGAGACTTCTGGGAGTTGTAGTCCGGGAGTTCCTAGAGTTTGCTGGTTTCTCACCACCCTCCTCTTTAAGAGGGCGGGGCAAGGGTCTTCCTCCTTTTTGGGATTCTGGGAAATGTATGCCAGAACTCTCTTTCCGGAAGCAATTGAGCCGGGGTGGGTGGGTGTGAGTGGGCGGGGCAAAGATGCTTGTTCCCCGCCGGTAGTCAGCGAAGTGTAGTTTAGGAGTTCTGTATTGTCACAAGCACTTCCGCTCGGAGAAAGCAAAGCTGCCACCATCTTTTCTGTCGGGGGTGAGTCAATCTCGCGCCCCGCGACTTCCCCAAGCCTTTTCAGCCTGAGCGTGGGCCTAGCCACGACGTGCGTTTTAGGAAGAAGAAGCCATCGGTACCTGTAGAAGTTGAGAGGCGGAGGGATCGCGGAAGTTTTGAAATCCACATCACTTCTCCACTTACCTGCCTGCTCTGCTATTTCTATCTATGTAATGTATAGCGAGTTATTATCTCAGCGCTCTAGTTTCATCACCTGTGAAGTGGAGATAAACGTGTTAACTACCAGATAGTGTTGTAATTAGAATTAACTGAGACACTGCGTGTAAAACTCTTAGAACAATGGTGGTCTGTTCTAAGGTGGTCCAGGGAATGCATTGGGTTTTGCTATTGATAGAATTATTCCTTCATAAATGAACCCCCTTTTGACTGAAGGCTCTTTTGAAGACAGAGATCAGGGCTCCAAGAGCAATGCCGTGGTCCTTCTGATTCCTCAAGAGAACGAGCTTTTCCTGAACTTTTGTTGATCTCTTCTTTTAAAGAAGTATTGAGTTACCTGAGCTGTACCTAGGGGTGTCCACTGCAGTTTATCCGGAGGAGAGACAATGCAGTTAACTCATCACTCACCGCCACCTTTTCTTCACTATCCCTGAATTCGGAAAGAGGAGAAAGGAGAGACTTACTGGTTTCCCACAGCACAGTGTCAGGTACATACACTACTGAATGTATTTGTGTGTGTGTGTGTGTGTGTGTGTGTGTGTGAGAGAGAGAGAGAGAAAGAGATTTCTGTTTTCAGTTAATGAAGTTTCCTTCACTCATTAGTACATTCTGCCAGGAAATGTTCAAATAGTTGTATAGTTCATGTGAGAATGTGTTAGAGGGATACTCCAAAAGCAGTAGTAGTAATTATTCCTATTTTAAAGATTAAGAAAATGAGGCAGAAAGCTCTTATGTTACTTTTCCAAAGTCATTCAAGTCTTAACATGTAGAGTTGGAATTGAACCCAAGCAGTGTCTTTTCAGAGCTTGTTTAGTAACACTTATGATATACTCTCTACTCAGTTCTATGAAATAGTAATCTATATGGCTAAAGGGGACTCATTTGAAATCAGCTCAAGGAAGATAGGTTGGGACTTTACTGTGGAAGATCTGGGAAACTACACTGAGTTCCTTAATGTAATTCCTTGAGCATCTCGTTTATTTAATTTGATTTCATTGCATATAAGATACATTATACATTATTCAGATTGTAGAAATAATGAACAGGAAGACTTGAAATGTGACTTGTTGAAATTGAGATGCATTATAAGTGTAAAATACATGCTGGATTTTAAAGACTTTACAAAAAAATATGTAAAATGTCTCATCGATATTTTTTGCATTGATTACATGTTGAAATGATAATTTGGATGAAGTGGGATAAAATAAAATATATTATGAAAATTAACTCCCCACTTTTTTTTTTTTACTTTTTTAAAAATTTAATGTTAAAAAACTTTAAATTACATATGTGGCTCTCAGTATATTTCTATTGAATAATGCTGTTGCAGATAATTCAGAAATTATAAAAATGTATAAAGAAAAATTACTTTTAAAACTGCTAAAATTTATCTTTAGTATTTACTCTGTATATGGATGTTTCTTAAAATTGGCTTGGTACTCTACTGTTTTTTTTCCTTAACATATTATGGAAATTTCCAAGCATCTACAAATGAAATAGAGTGGTATAGTTAATCCCCTTGTAACCAGCACTTAGTTTGAATATTTGCTGCAAATGATCTCCTCCCTGTTTTTTATGGCTAGAATTTTATAGCATAACCCAAACATTGAATCAATTTTCTTAAATTCTCCCAGGACCTCCAAAACTGCAGTTGGCTATTTGACATTTGCTTGGTGTTTTTCCCATCCCTTTTCTTTTGGACTTTTTTTTTTTAATCATTATATTTTAGTAGTAGCTCTTATAATTAGAAAATAGGTTTTTTTTTTAATGCAGTCTGGAATGTTTAATCTTCTTGCTAAATATGCATGTATTTTTACCATAGAATTTTATTTAACAGTAGGCATTTATTGGCTCCCAGTTTCAGAAGCTAGAAGGCTTGCTTCCTCCAGGAATCCATAGCGTTCTGGCTGTCCATCAATCCTTGTGCTCCTTGGCTCACCTGTTACATGGCAGTGTTCTCTCCTTTCTCCTTTAGGTTCCATTGACTTCCACCTTCTTCTTTTCCCTGTGACTGTCATGCTTTAAGTCCTCCAGTAATAAGAATAAGACCCAGTATGATTCATTTGACCACATCTTAACATGGGCCTATTTACAATGTGTTTACACACACATGAGTGGGGTGAAGATTAAGAACATGTTTTTTTTTTCTGGGGTATGGAACTCAGTCTACCATATTTACCATGCTTTGCATTCTTTCTTTTTGTCCTTTTTTCTTGCCTGCAGTGCAGTTTATTTCATTTTATTTGCCCTTAACTGGTTTGGAAATTATATAGTTTTGTGTTATTCTTTTAAATTTTTAAAAATGATTATTTGTCTCATTAATATTAATCCTAATCAGCATGTATTTTCATTCTGAAATATAGAGAGGCAAAAAAAAATACTTAAAAATGTAAAGATATCCCTCCCTGTTTTGTTTTGTTTCTAAAATTGTAGGCTAGGTTATAGGTCTATTTCTTATTATACTCACCTTCCAAATTTGGCATTTGTATTTTTAAGACTGTTATATTACTGACTAATGTACTGTTTCTTCAGTCTTCCAAAGCTTCTGTGATAGAATAAAATGTGGGGGTGGGGGGTGGAGAATGGGTGTGAAGATTCAGAACTTGACCCCTCTACTCTTCCCAAAAAAAACAAGAGTTATTAACTGGGCATGAGAAATTAAAAAAAAAAAACCTTGATATTCTGCCCTTTGATTTACTGCGAGCAGGACAATTGGGAGAGAGGAACAGTGGGAATAGGATAAAGAACTAGGAGAGTTTTGACAGTTGGCGGTCTAGTCCTGTACTGGAAGGGCTCGTTGCTATTCTCTTTGTCACTGCAAGGAGTCACAAATGGCAGGGCGCAGCAGTCTTCAAGGTAACCCTTCTTCTTCTGGCTAACAGTCAGGGAATGTGGATGCTGGTGCCACGGTTGGCCATGCCAGCAGAGAAATCTTTGATGTTGGAGGTTTCATGGAATCCAGTTAGGTTCCAGGCAAAGTCTAGGATTCTAGGTAGGCTCTGGTACTGGTGCCAGTTGGTTGGTTTCTCAGTGGATTCCTCCATGTACTTCAAACCATTCTCTTCTTGTGTAACCTTGGTGCTAAGATGCTATGGTAGGGCAGGCCATGGTGGCTCAGCAGGTAAGAATGCTTGCCTGCCATGCCCAAGGACCCAGGTTCGTTTCCCGGTGCCTGTCCATGTAAAAAAAAAAAAACAAATTGAAAAAAAAGATGCTATGGTAACCTGCATCATTCCAGTCCCAGTTCCCAGGAATAGGTTTAGGATCAAAGGTCGCTATCACATCAAAGTCTTTACCTACAGAATGCAAGATGAAACCAGTCACCCAGAGAAGATCTCCATGTCAGTTCCTGCAGAGGGTTTTATTTGGAATTCCCACTGGACAGGCAGCACCTCAACATTCATTCCTGCAATCTTGATACCAGCATATAAGCAGGCCCAGTAGTGGGCCTCCACAGTGTCTCTATCATGAGCTTTGTCTGTTCTTGTACCATAGTAATGTGGGCTTTGGGGTTCAGGGAAGCTAATGGAGGGCCAGCCAAATGGAGTATCTGTAAGTCCCCATCAAGGTATATCCCTGTATGGTAGTTAGATTCAGTTGTCAACTTGGCCAGGTGACATTACCTAGTTCTGTTGCTTTGGCCATGAGCCAATGGTACATGAACCTCATCTGCTGCTCATTACATTTGCAGTTAGCTAAGAGGTGTGCCAGCTGTAATGAATGAGGTTTGATTTAAATGGCTGGTTCTTAAATGAGAGAGTTCAATGTAGCACAGCCCAAGCAGCTCAGCATACCTAATCTCAGCGCAAGCAGCTCAGCCCAGGCCTTTGGAAATGCAGAAAAAAATCACTCTGGGGAAAATTATTGGAACCCAGAGGCCTGGAGAGAAAGCCAGCAGAGATCACCCTGAGCCTTCCCAGGTAAGAAAGAACCTCAGATGAATGTTAGCTGCCTTTCCTCTGAAGAACTAATGAAATAAATCCATTTTTCTTAAAAGCCAATCCATCTCTGGTGTGTTGCATTCTGGCAGCCAACAAACTAGAACACCCTGCTCCATTCCAAACCAGGGATGTGGTTGCCCACCATGTCCATTATCCATTTATAGGTATGCCTTAATTCAGTCTCTGCAGACTTTCAGTTGTACTTGAAGACTTCAGAGAATACTAGCTTATTGGGGTCCTTGTGGAAATGGTCCCAGAACATGCAAAAGGGTTAAGATACATGTCACTGTTGGAGCCTTCAGACTGAAAAATACTAGAGCCATCAAAATTCCACTCAGGCATCTCTCCCACACACTTTGGGGTTCATTGTCCAGGGTTTGGGTCTTGCAGGGCAGTCCTCCAGTGCCATCAATCCAGATATAAGTGACGTGGACTTCCTCACCCTGAAGCAGAGTCACGTATACCTGCTTGATGCTTTTTTCAAGTGGGAACTAGCAGTGGTAGAGATGGTGGATGGTGTTCTGGGCAGCAAAGAGAAAAAAGGGAGGGCAGGCCATGAGAGCAAAGTGAGAGAAGGCTCGAGTGCAGGTCAGATACTCAATGCTTCTCTCATTCTTGGTTCTCTCCTGTTGGTGTTTTAATAAATGGAACCATCTTGCCTTTAAAAAAATATTAATTGGCCACATTTGTATGGATTTATTTCTGGGCTCTATATTGTGTTTCATTGATGAAAGTGCCACACTGTCTTGAGTGCTGTTACTTTATATGTCTTAAGAATCAGCTTGTCTATATCTACAAAATAATTGTCTGGGATTTTGATTGAAATTGTTAAAAACCTGTATATCATTGGGGAAAAATGATTTCTTATCCATATTGAATCTTCTAATCCTTGGGCGTGGCAAGTCTCTCCATTTATTTAGGGCACCTTTGATTATTTTCATCAAGGTTTTATACTTTTCAGCATGTTGCTTACATGTGTTTTGTTAGATTTATACCTAAGTATTTTGTTGTTTTTCTTTTTGGAACTATTGTAAATCGTGGTTTAAAAAGAGATTCCATTTTCAAATTATTGATAGAAATGCAGTTGATCTTTTGAGGGGGAGTGTATGAACTTTTTATCCTGAGACCGTGCTAAATTCATTTATTACATTTATTTAAAGCAGTTTTAGTGAGATAAATTCACACACCATACACTCCATCTAAAGTAGATAATCAGTGTCTTCTAGTAAATAACAGAGTTGTGCATTCATCAGCACCATCAATTCTAGAACATTTTCACCCTCAAGAAGGTTCACTAGTTATACAGTCCCATGTCTCGTCTTCTGGCTTTCCTTCTAGTGACATACATGTCCCTAAACTTTTCAACCAAAATCACACACATATATATTGTCACTGTTAATTACACTTACTATAATGTGCTACCATCACATCTATCCATTCCAAACATTTACAATCAACCTTAGTACATATTTTACACAAATTAAGCATGTGCTCCCCCATTCTCTGTCCTCATTCTGTCTTCTGGTGACAGAATACATTCTAGGTAATGACACCATGTATTTGCTTGTTATGTTTCACACACAGTGAAGTCATACAGTATTTGTCTTTTCATGTCTGACTGATTTCACTCAACATACTGTCCTCAGGGTTCATCCATGTTGTTATATGCTTTATAATTTTAACATTTGTTCCCCCATTTGTTTATTTCTTATGCACATTTTTTACTCATCGATCCAGTCCATAGATAAAAGGAGCATCAGACACAAGGTATTCACAATCACAGTCACATTGCAAAAGCTATATCATTATATGATCCTCTTCAAAAAACATGGCTAGTGGAACACAGCTCTACAGTTTCAGGTATTTACCTCTAGCCACTCTAATACACCTTAAACTGAAAAGGGGATATCTGTATAATGAGTAAGAATAACCTCCAGGATAACCTCTCAACTCTACTTGAAACTCTCTGCCACTGACACTTTATTTTGTCTCATTTCTGTCTTCCCCCTTTTAGTTGAGAAGATTTTCTCAATCCCTTGATGCTGAGTCCCAGCTCATTCTGGGATTTCCATCCCATATTGCCAGGGAGGTTTACACCCCTGGGAGTCATGTCCCATATAGAGTGGTGAGGGCAGTGAGTTCTCTTGCCTTGTTGGCTGAGAGGGAGAGGCCACATCTGAGCAATGAAAAAGGTTCTCTGGGGGACTCTTAGGCCTAATTTAAAGTAGACTTAGCCTGTCCTTTGCAGAAATAAGTTTCATAGGGTTTTGTCCATTTTTTTAAATTCAGTTGTTTGTATTTTTGTTGTTGAGTTGTGGAATCTCTTCATATATTCTAGATAATAAACCCTTATCTGATAATAAAACCCTTATCAAGTATTGTCTCCCATTGTGTAGGCTGCCTTTTTACTTTTCTGATGAAGATCCTTGATGTGCAAGGTGTTTAATTTTGAGGAGATCCCATTTATCTGTTTTTTTTTTCTTGCTCATGCTTTGGGTTTAAGGTCTAAGGAACCACACTTTATCACAAGATTTATAAGATATTTCCCTACATTTTCTTCTAAAAGTTTTATTGTCTTCACTCTAATGTTTAGGTTTTTTATTCATTTTGAGTTGATTTTTGTGTAGGGTGGGAGATATGGGTCACCTTTCATTCTTTCTCGTATGAATATCCAGTTCTCCAAATTCCATTTATTGAAGAGGCTGCTTTGTTGCAGTTGAGTTGGCTTGACCTCCTTATCAAAGCTCAATGTCCATAGATGAGAGGCTCTGTTTGTGAACACTAAATTCAATTCCATTGGCCAGTATATGTGTCTTTATGCCGGTACCATGCTGTTTTGACCACTGTAGCTTTGTAATATCCTTTAAAATCAGGTAGTGTGAGACCTCCCACTTCATTTTTCTTTCTCAAGATGTTTTTAGCTATTTAGGGCACCCTGCTGTTCCAAATAAATTTGATTATTGGTTTTTCTGTTTCTGAAAAGTAAGTTTTGGGGATTTTAATTGATACTGCATTGAATTTATAAATGAATTTGGGTAGAATTGACACCTTAACTATCTTTAGAGCCACCAGAACCAACAGGGCCAACAGAACAGACAAAGCCCTGGGGAAGCCATTGATGACTCTTAGAGAGAAAGGTAGCAGATGTTGCCATGTGCTTCTCCAGCTGAGAGAGAAACCTCAAACATCATCAGCCTCCTTGAACCAAGGAAGAAAGGTACAATGAGGTATGATCGGCTATTGCACCTACACAAGCTACAAGAAACTACACTGATGTGAACATAATGTAAGAAATGCAGTAGTGAAAGCCCTTTAGGCCTTGTTCAGCCTCTAAACAAGTGCAACTTCTAGAGTCTTTCCAAGGATGACAAGCAGGGCATGGAGAAGCCAGGCTGATTGCTTTTTGAAAACTGAGATGGTCAAGATATCTCAGAACCAGAGAGAACCAGAATTGATCAACTCATTGGAAACCAGCATGAGTCTGACTCAGGCTCACTTCTCTGATTTCTCCATGGGAAGACCAAGGACAGAAGCCCCTACACAGACAGGCAGCTCAAGAGAGACCCTTCCAGGGTATGTCAGCTAAAACTGCTCAATTGAACCCTGGACTGTCCACAGCTCAGACATTGGACTCATGCCATCTACCTCAAGTTTCATGGTTGAGGACAGAAGAAATCCTAGTACTGGAAAGATCTGCTGAATTGAATGTGATCTGAAGTGACCACAGTCAGAGTTTTATGTCCTGGAATTAGACTTTATCTGGAAAACCTTTGAGTTCAGTGCATTAATCTACTTTAATGAAAGTTGCATTCACTGATACTGAAGGCAACAAAGAACAATGGTCTAAGAACGCTTATTTGCTCTTGCTTATGTATTCAAAGATAATCAGTTTGACTTCTGATTTTCTGTTAATGAGAATCCTAATAAAGGATTCCAGGAATCAGAGACAGTAACACTCAAAAGAGAAAGGAAGGCTTATGCATTCATTCCTAACTACCTGGTCACTGTTCTACAAGTGTTCTCTGCAGGGACTACAAGTTGGTGGATGCCATGTGAAGTCATGCAGATACAGAGGGGTATGGGCACAGACCTCACCCTAAAGTAGCTCACAGGGTGTTACATAAAAGGTACTATCAAGGACAGTGTAATCCTGGCCTAGGCCTTGGGAAGGAATATTGGGAAACCTGAGTCTTGAGGGAAATTCAGGAAGAGTTTCCTTCAGGCATTGACCAGTGGTTCTGAATTGCCTGATTTCCCCCTGAGAAAATGAATCATGAAATGTGATATAAGTAAGTGAAATTATCTCTGAAGTCACAATGCAGTGAATTATCGTGAAGCCAAGATAGAGCAGGAGAAGGGAACCAAGCAATAAGGTCAGCCTACCATTTGGGGTAATTTTCCCTAGGTTCACTGATGAATTCCAGAAAAGACTGCTGAGAGACAAGCAGGTTGAGTAGAGTTTCCACATGTGCATGTGCTTAGGGGGTGATACCTAGTGAAACCTCAGTTTTTTGTGGACTTGAAAAGCTGAAAACTAGGAATCATGGTGACCAGGAAATATATTGGCTGTTACAGGGATTGAGCCTTTGTGAATAATCTCTAATATTGACTCAGTTAAGAGTCTCCAGGAATGCTAACATCCCTAATCACCTATCAGAAATAAAGACCAGGAAAAAAATATATAGAGACTGGTCTTTTTTCCAGCAAGATAATGTAATCTCAGGTTCAACTTTGATTTTTTTTTTACCCAAATACTGAGTAAAAAATAATCATGCAAAGGACAGGGCAGGACATTTTGATGTAATAGGGAGAAAGGACAATACAAACAGAGGTATCCAGATAAAGAAATCATCACAGAAAGTTTAACTGTGCCTCTGTGTTCTAGAAATTAGAAGTCAAGATAATGAAATTCATCAAACTAGTAGCTATGAAACTGAAAAATGAAGTAAAAGGCTTTAAGAACTGAATCAAGACTTTACGAGCAGAATTGACCACACTGAAGACAGATTTAGAATACTGGGAGATTGCTGTAGTGTTTGGGGACCCATTTGGAACATATATATTCAGCGGTTACTTTAGATATCATACAATACACCCTCAGTATCTGTCTGCCTATTTGTGCATCATCCTTCACCAGAAAGGACTTGAGAGCATCAATACATTAGCGGGCAGGAAGTTGCTGTGTGTAAGAATATAAATGGACTTTTTTTGCTGAGGAGAAAACAGCAGACCCAAAGGCTAAAAAAGGTTTCTGGTGGCCCCACAGACTCTGAAGGTTGGTTGCAGCTCATTTGCTCCTAGAAGGGAGCTACATCAGAAGCATAGGGGTATACCTCAGCCCAATTGAGTGGTTGTACCCCATGCAGCATGTGGAGCATTCTGTATAGGCTATAACTTGGAATGATACCATTAGGTGTGTAGTCTAGAAAGTTCACTCTAGCAGCGGTGGATGGATGGACCGAGGTTTTGAAGAGGCAAGAAGGATAAGAAATTAGGGACAGAGAAAGTCCTTAGGAGACAAGATGATTGGCTCTGAGTTAAGGAACTGGCTTTGGGAAGGAGAATAGGGCAGGCACCACCCAGCAGACTGAATGGATGTTGGATTACTGAATCCACGCCATTAAGGGAAAAAATAATCCTTTAGGTAACTGGGTGACTATTGGTGCAGAGACTGGTTCCTAAAAACAAGTACTGCAAAGAGGCATGTGTCTATCAAGGCCACCCATTAAGTGTGAACCTCAAAAACTTTGTAAAAAGAATAAACTGGTTGCTTGGTGATGAGAGAGAGGGACAAAGTGGATAGTCCAGCTTTGGTGTTTAATAGCATCAGGTTGTAGCAGTCTGTCCTGGTTTGAAATGATGTATGTACCCTAGAAAAGCCATGTTTTAATCCTAATACCATTTTGTGAAGGCAGCCATTTCCTGTAATCCCTATTCAGCATTTCAGGCTTAAAACTGTAATTAGATAATCTCTCTGGAGATGTGATTTAATCAAGAGTGGTTATTAAGCTGGATTAGGTGGAGGCATGTCTCCGCCCATATGGGTGGATCTTGATTAGTTTACTGGAATCCTATAAAAGAGGAAACATTTTGGAGAATGAGAGAGCAGAGAATGATGTAGCCACGATAAGCAGAGAGTCTACCAGCCAGCAACCTTTGGAGATAAAGAAGGAAAATGCTTCCTGGGGAGCTTCATGGAACAGAAAGCCAGGAGAGAAGCTAGCAGATGACCCTTGTTCACCATGTGTTTTTCCAGATGAGAGAGAAACCCTAACTGTGTTCACCATGTGCCTTCTCATTTGAGAGAGAAACCCTGAACTTTATTGGCCTTCTTGAACTGAGGTATCTTTCCCTAGATGCCTTAGATTGGACATTTCTATAGATTTGCTTTAATTGGGACATTTTCTCAGCTTTAGAACTGTAAACTAGCAACTTATTAAATTCCCCTCTTTAAAAGCCATTCCATCATCTCTGGTATGTTGCATTCTGGCAGCTAGCAAACTAGAACACAGCCTGAGCCCAGAGAAAATACTAAACTGTGTTTAGTGATAGTCATATACACAGAAGATATAAAAAACAGGAATAAACATGAACAGCAATGGAGAAAGAAATGCCAATGTCAAAGAAGTCAGTTATTTTATATAGTGAGAACACAAAATGCACTATAAAGTTGTATATATTTTAAAGTTACCTAGGGCAGGGTGATGGTGGCTCAATGGCAGAATTCTGACCTGCTATGCCAGAGACCCGGGTTTAATTCCAGGTGCCTGCCAATGCAAAAATAAATAAATAAATAATATATAAAGTTACCTAATTCCAAAAATGTGATGTATACTTCCTTATCCTAATGAATACCCAAGTATACTCTGCAAAGATGTCTATGTTTGTAACTCCCAACCCCTTACCTCTGTGATATTATGTAATATTTCTGAGTGCTTTCCATTTATTAAGTCTGAAATATGTTGCACCATTGATGGCTAAAATTTCTTTACAGTGTTTTTAAGTTCATTATACTATAACCACTGCACCAATCACTCAAGATTGTTAAGGCCCAGTACAGTAAATGGGTAACTTGGTCAGAGAATGCAAAGGTGAAGCAGTTGGTGGAGGAGAGAAAGTATGGGCCATCAAAATGACAGGAACAGCTGAGCGGCACCAACTGAGGGTACCTAACCCTTTTTGCCAAAAATAAATTACAAGCAAGAATCTCTGACACCATTAGCAAGCAAGAAAGAAAAACTTTTATGTTGATTAAATATGGCAAATATATGGCATTCACTTTTCTCAAAAATGATAAAGTTATCTACATTGGTCCACATATTCATTCACACAACACTATTTGAGGCTAAGAACACAAGAACATCTTAACTTTTGCATGTACTTCTTTATCTCATCATATGTTTCCCGGGGCTTTTCTATGTTCATTGTAAGCATTTTGCTTTCTTCTTCTAATGCATTGTTCTCAGACTGCAATGCATCACCAGTGATCCTGCAGAGTTTTTTTTATATATTCTGTAAAGTATAGAAGATTTAGTTTTGCATTGTTTGCACATAGACCAGAAAACGTGGTTGGGAGGCTGAAGAAAGGGGCCTGAATCTAGAAATCAGGAGGCCGTTCTTGACCTTTCAGTGCCAAAGCATTTCCATCAAGAGACAATTTCTTCTCAATAAGCAGCCTACCTTACAAGATATAATTGTTAGACGCCAAGCCTCACAGGCCATATTGTGATTTTGATACTGCAGGATTTATCTAAAAACTCCAAAAGAGAGAAATTGAGAAATTTTACATCTAAGTTGCAAACAAAAGTCGAAAGTCAATGTGTGGTAACATTTAGCAACAACACTTTTACCAAGTCTTGTCCTTAATATTCTGACCTCCCTCTAATTCTAATGGAATTCACATCCTTTGAATCATATCATCTGTGATTTTGTGATTCCATTCAGTGTATTGTTGTTATCCTACACAAAGCATATTGAGGTTAGTAATGCTTACTCATTACTTGTACTTCTATTTTTAAGGTGTAGTCCAGGATAAAGAAAGCATGTTTACCTTAAATGTATTCAGTTCATTCGAGA
This sequence comes from Tamandua tetradactyla, assembly GCF_023851605.1. NCBI lineage: Eukaryota > Metazoa > Chordata > Mammalia > Pilosa > Myrmecophagidae > Tamandua > Tamandua tetradactyla. The sequence continues at coordinate 20,198,443 of NC_135342.1, read as the reverse complement.
GATTGATTTTTAGTTTGTTAAGTTCATCAATATAATCCTTTAGTTTGTTGAGCTATAAAAATGCAATAAAGAACTCGGAATTCAAAATATAAATTACAGTGGGATTGAAACCACACTGCAACTAGGTGAGCCCTGACAAAACGAATGAACATGATTCTATACATTTATGATGCTGGCTTCAGATTAAGACTGTTAGTAGAGAACCAACCATGATAGAAGCCATTTCACTGTAATGAAATAAATTATACAATAAGAATGAAATCACAAGGCACATGGAAAGAATTCAAGAAGAAACCTGGAAAAATTTAAATGTATACCTTCAAAAAAAAAAACTCTATGAAGTAGCAAACAGAGCCCTCTTTAGGGTTATTGTAGAGATTAAAGAAGTTAATTGTAAAGCAAGTACAGCACTGTCAAGAGGAGACATAAAGCAATAGCAAATTGGAAGAGCTGGTATTTGAATGCAGACTTCTGGCTCTAGAGACCACAACTTAACCATAATATCTCTTCAGGTCCATTCCAGCAAAGTCCTCTTTCCTGCTCCATTTCTGTCCTCTATTCTTCAACTCTCCTTTCTCTGATTCCATCAGGATTCCTCACCCATCAGATTGTCTTTGCCGTTACAATCAGTAAAGTGATAGTATTAAGAACTCTGGAATCAGAACTAGATTTGAGTCCAGCCCCTGACACTTGCCATTTGTGTGATCTGTGTAACTTAACTTTACTAAACTTCAGCATCCTCATCTATTAAATGGCAATTTTATCATCATTACCATCATCATCATTTATTGATAATTTCTTTAATGTGCCAGGCACTGTGCCATGGCTTTATGTAGATTTGCACATTTAATACCCCATCAATCCTCCTTGTGTGTGTGTATGTAGAGGGGTAGGGCTGTTATTTCTTCTATTTTATCATGAGTTAAAATATAATTTAAATGAGGAGACTTTCACTTGGTTTAAAGAGAGAGAGAGAGGTCTAGTGGAATATGTCCCATTAGGTATTCTTTATCTCCATACATTTAGGGTAAAATAAAATGGATTTACCATCAAAGGTTTTATTTTTGCTTCATGCAGTAAATTGACCTCCCCAAAATAGTAATCTTTACTGGTGCCAATAAAATATTATTAGCTGGACAACAAATTGTTAAGTAAGAAGAAATTTTAAGTTACAGTTAGACTTTTCAGAGATTAAAAATGAGCTTAATAGGAGAGAGCAATAATATTGATGTCCAGGTAATTTTCAAGTGTTTTTTGTTTGTTTTGTCATCAGTAAAGACACTTACAAGTATAGTTTATGATGGAAAATATCATCTGCTTTTTTGTAGCTGTGAAAAAACAGGACTCATGGTTCTAAAAAGGTTCCAGCTATTCATTTAATCTTTGGAGCAACCCTATGAGGTAGGTAAAATTCTTTTTATCATGCAGAGAACATAATTTAGGCACAGATATTTTTAATTTCCCTAATGTTACAAATGCCAAGTATCATTTCTAGGTGTTAAACTCAGGTAGTTGACTCTGGAGACCCACTTTTTTAAAACCCATGTGTTATTACACAGCTGCTAATTTTCCACCATCCCCAGGATCAGAAATACTTATAGTAGGGATACTGCATTTAAACTTTTATTTTATTTTTATTTTTACATGGGCAGGCACCAGGAATCGAACCCAGGTCCTCTGGCATTGCAGGCAAGCATTCCTGCCTGCTGAGCCACCGTGGCCCGCCCAGGGATACTGCATTTAGTTGTTCAGGTTATTTGCTGTCTAACAGCTCTTGGCAGAAAGAACTAGTAGAAGCTGTAATCTAATCCAAACTCTCTTTACCAATCTATATGTGACTGCATCTACCTGGAAAGAGAAGCACTCTTTTATAATTTCAACCATAATCCATATGGGCTTATGGCAGCCCTAGTGTGTTTCTCATGGGTTTTTTATCCTTCTCCAGTTATGCTTTCTCAGGACTTTCATCTCCAGAAGGAGCAGAAGAAAATGACCCAGTTCCAGGTAAGTAAGGCCTTCTCTTCTGTCACTTAAACTATGATTTTATTTCGCAAAGATTCAGCACTGTTTTCTTCTCATCTTCGGAGAGTTTAATGGAACTCAGCAGATCTTGAGTGCATGTTGTGTGCCAGATATATGTGTGTTTTGTTGGTTTTTCCTTTTTTTTTCCTTTTGGGTGCATGGTCTGGGAATCAAACCTGGTCTCTTGCATGGAAGGCGAGCATTCTACCACTGAACTACCTATGCACCCTTATTGTTGTTTTACTTTATCATTGTCATTATTTCACAAAACAATCTTTGAAAATAGAAATTTAAAAAGACAAATTTAATCCACATTATTATTCTGCTTACAGGCTGTTTTCATTTTAATATACTCTTTTTCATATGTATTCACAACTATACGTTTGCAATAGTAGAATAGATAAAAATTTTAATTGTGCTTTTTTCATTTAATTATGTCACATTTTAAATGATATGACTACATCATATTCCAATGAATTGTGATAACATTTAAAAAAATTATTCCCTCCCCAACAAAATACTAGCAAATTGATTCCAACAGCATACTAAAAGGATTTTATACTATGGCCAAGGAATTCAAGGGTGGTTCAATATAAAGTCAATCAGTGTAGTCTACCACATTAATAGAATGAAAAAAAAAAACCCACATTGATGCAGAAAAGGCCTTTGATAAATTTAAACACCCTTTAACAATAAAAAACACTTAGAAAACTAGAAATAGAAGTGAACTTCCTCGGCCTGATAAAGGCCCTTTATGAAAAATCCACAGATAGCATCATCCTCAATGATGAAGACTTTCTTTCTAATATGAGGAGCAAGACAGGGGTGTCTGATTTCACCAGTTATAGTAAACTGAGTTATAGCCAGAGCAATTAGGCAAGAAAAAGAAATAAAAGACTTTTAGATTAGAGAGGAAAAGGTAAAAATTATCCCTATTCATAAATGACATGATCCTATATAGAAAGTCCCAAAGAAACCACAAGAAAGCTACTGGAGCTAATAAACAAATTCAGCAACGTGGCAGAGTACAAGATCCATACACAAAAACAGTTATGGTTTTAAACACTAGCAGTGAACAAGCTAAAAAGGAAATTAAGAAAACAATTTCATTTACAATTACCTCTAAAAGAATAAAATACTTAGGAATAGATTTAACCAGGGAATTGAAAGACGTTGTGTGGTTTGAAGCTGTTATCTACCCCAGAAAAGCCATGTCCTTTTTCCTGATCCAGTCTTGTGGGGCCAGCCATGTTTCTTTTAATCCTGATTCAATATAGTGGGGTGGAAACTTTGACTGAATTGTTTCCATGGAGATGTGTCACACCCAGTTGTGAGTGTGACCTTTTGATTGGATTGTTTCGATGGAGTTGTGACACACCAAATTGTGATTGTGACTTTTTGATTAGATGGAGATGTGATTCAGCCCATTCAGGGTGGGCCTTAATAAGCTTACTGGGGTCCTTTAAAGGAGGAAACATTTTGGAGAGAGTCCCAGAGCTGACAGAGATGTTTGGAGATGCAGAAAGAAAATGCCCCCCAGGGAAGCTGTTTGAAACCAGAAGGTAAAGGACCGACAGATACCAGCCACATGCCTTTCTTGAATCAAGGTATCTTTCTCTGGATGCCTTAGTTGGACTTTTTTATGGCCGTAGAATTTAACTTAATAAATTCCTTTTTTAAAACCTGTTCCATTTCTGATATATTGCATTTCAGCAGCTTTATCTAACCAAAACAGATTTCTGCACTGTAGACTATAAAACATTGTCAAAAGAAATTAAAGAAGACATTTAAAAAAAGAAGACCTAAATAAATGAAATGATACCTCATGTTCATGAATGGAAGACTTCATACTGTTAAGATGGCAATTCTACCCAAACTGATACACAGATTTAACACAATCTCTATTAAAATTCCAGGCCTTGCTGGGAAGATGGCCAAATAGAGTAGATCAAGTTCAGCCCTGCTCCAAGGAAAAGTTAGAGAAGGGACGGGATGGCAACTAAGATGGCGATTCAAAAGTGCCACTGACCTGGGAGTCCTCTGCACCACATAGGGCAGCCCTGGGTGCAGGAGCTGGGGAACTGAGAGGCAGAAAGCTGGATCCTGGTGTAGAGGTCTGGGAGTGCATGGATGGGGAGATGGAGACTAGGAAGTAAGCCAAGCCATGTTCCTTGAATACACTACCCTTGCCAGTGCAGCCCTGTGGCCTGTGACTCACCCCACACCCCATACACCTAAACTCCATCATCCAGCCCCACTCCCTGCAACTCCAAGTGCCCCTGCCCCACAATCCCACCCCAGGTGCAGCCCAATGCACTGTTCCTGAACCCTCCCTGAGCACTACCTTTCCCTCTCTCCTCCCTGCAGGCTGTCACCAGTGCATAAAGGCTGTGGGTGCTTACCTCCACACCCAAGCTGCACCCACACCTATCCATAGTGTTGCACAGCCTCACCCCACCCTTCTCTGAGCTCTGCACATCAGTCTGTGGCACTCCTAGAGACCCATGCATGCGCTCGGCCCCAAGTCATGCCCCTCATCTCTAGGGACATCAGTCTATGACACTTACACCTACACATGTGCACGGCCCCCAATCACATCCTTCAGCTCTGGGAACATCAGTTTACAACACTCTTAGGACTGCACATATGTACAGTCCCAAGTCATGTCCTTCAGCTCTGGAACATCAGCTTATGGCAATCCTGCACCCACCATGCACATGAACCTCAGTCATGCTTCTCAGTTCTAAGAAAGTGCTGACCTGCGCAGCTGGGTGACAAGCACCCCCAGCCCATGAAGACGTAATGCTGACCCCCTGTCATAGCTCTGCGCATGCGTACAAAGCGCCCCACACCTTAGACTAGTGCACATCATATTATATCCCCCAGACCTGTGCACATGCACAGCTACATGCTCCCTGGCCGCTGGAAGCCCACATTGACATCACCAGCATAACATCCCCAACCTGTGCTTATATCTGCACTACAGTGTGTCATTGCACTGTTGGGCCCTGCCCTGTACCCTGCATCCTGCTACACATCCACTCTGCAAACAGAAGGCTTTAAGCTACTGAAGAAAATCAACTCCCAAAGTAAATAAATCAAGATATTTACATGTGGCAAAAGCAACAGAGGTCACTAAGCATATCACAATGAAGGCAGATATAGCCCAGCCTAATGACCAGATTAAAAGACCAGAGGAGACAAAGATGTTCATATAACAATACTTAATAAAATCAGTGGGATGGCTAATGACATAAAGGAGCCCAAGAAGACAGGAGAAGAGCGTAAATAGGAATTTGAAAGAATAAGTAGAAAACCAGCAGATATCACAGAGATTAAAGACTGTTGATCAAATAAAAAACATACCAGAGGCACCCAGCAGCAGATTTGAAGAGACAGAAGAAAGAATAAATGATATAGAGGACAAGATAACTGATTTTGAACACTCAAAATAGCAAATGGCAAAAAAGATGGAAAATTTGAATTGGATCTCAGGGAAATGATAGACAAAAGAGAGTGCACAAATATAAGAATAATTGTTGCCCCATAAGAAAAAGAGAGGAGGAAAGGGCTAGGAAGAGTAATTGAGGATATAATGGGGGAAAAACTTCCCAATCCATATAAAGGACATAAATATGCAAGTCAAAGAAGCCCAATGAACTCCAAACAGAATAAATCCAAATAGGCCTTCCCCAAGGCACATACTAATTAATCTGTCAAAGGTTGAAGAGAAGCAGAAAATTCTGAAAGTGACAAGAGAAAAACAATCTACTACATAAAAGGGAAACCACATAAGGCTGAGTTCAGACTACTAAGCTGGCACCATGAAGGTGAGAAGGCAGTGGTAAGATATATTTAAAATCCTAAAAGCCAAAGACTTCAGCCAAGAATTTAATACCCAAGCGAGATCTAAGATGGCGGCTTAGAGTGGTGTGTGATTTAGCTTGTCCTCCAGAACAGCTACTAAATAACCAGGATCAGTACAGAACAGCTCCTGCGGCCACATCAATGACTGGACACACAGCATACCCCAGTCTGGACCAGCTGGACCAGATGCGACCCCCCCACCCGAACTGTGAGTCCTCCAAGCAGCAGTGGCTGGTGCCCCTCCCCCACAGGCTGCTTTCCAAAGGGGAAAGGAAAGGGACTTTACCAGCAGCAGGGGCTGAGCGCAACCAAACACCAATTGTGGAATTAATTAACAAATTCTAACAACTGAAAATAGGTTTCAGGTGAACCTGGTCAAAGCAGCGGTCGCTCACTTTTGCCTTGGTGCCAAGGGGGCAGGCCTGACGGAAAAAGATAAAAAAAAGAAACAGGTTTTTGTGGCTATGTTTCTACAAAGGTTTGACTGCCTTTGGATACAGTGGTAGTGCTTCTCAGGCTGCAGGTGCCCCAGGCATAGGCAGAAACAAGTTTGTTTGAGGGCTTGTCTGGAGCCTGTGCCTTCCCTAGAGGAGGGGTGAAGCCCAACTCAGGTGGAATCCCTCCCTTAAGGAATTCAGACACCAGGGCTTGGTAATTTGAAGCCATTAAAACCAGCCCACAATCTCTCCTCTGTCTCCACCACACCCCCAGCAGGGAGAGTCTGCCAAAGTTAAAGGTACCACATCATCTAAACCTGGTGGGACCTGCAGGTAGACAAGCACCACATACTGGGCAGGATAAGAAAAACAGAGTTCAGAGACTTCACAGGAAAGCCTTTCAACCTACTTGGTCTCACCCTCACGGAAAACTGATGGAGGTGACTCTTTCCTCTTGACAGGAGGCCAGTTTGGTCTAGGAAAATCCGGCGGAGTCTATAATACCTAAGTAGACTCATCTAAGGGTGGGAGGAAAAGGCAGCATACAGGCAGGGCAAGAAACAAGAAAACAAGACCTGAAAGATTCTCCTCTGTTTAACAAAACCTAAGCTAGAGGTCCAGAAAAAGCTGAACTGAATGTCAAAGAACAGACAGACAACAAATTCATCCAGCAAGAAAACCCTAGGAAAAAGAGTGAAAACAATCTCCAGAATAAACTAATTAAGGTAATTAAATGCCTAGATACCAGCAAAAAATAGCAAATACCACTAGGAAAATTGAATATATGGCCCAGTCAAAGGAACAAACCAACAATTCAAATGAGATTCAGGATTTGAAACAATTAATTCACAATATATGAACAGACATGGAAAACCTCATCAAAAGCCAAATCAATGAATTGAGGGAGGATGTAAAGAAGGCAAGGAATGAAAAAAAAGAAGAAATCAAAAATCTGAAAAAACAAATCACAGACCTTATAGGAAGGAAAGGCACAGTAGAAGAGATGAAAAAACTATGGAAACCTACAATGTTAGATTTCAAGTGGCAGAAGATAGGATTAGTGTACTGGAGGATAGAACATATGAAATCTGACAACCAAAAGAAAACATAGAGGAAAAATGGAAAAATATGAGCAGGGACTGAGGGAAATGAATGACAATATGAAGTGCATGAATACACGAGTTATGGGTGTCCCAGAAGGAAAAGAAGGAGAAAAACGAATGCAGGAAATTATCACTGAAAATTTCCCAACTCTTATGAAAGACTTAAAATTAGAGATCCATGAAGTGCAGTGTACTCAGAAGAGAATAGATCAAAAAGATGTACTCCAAGAGTGTCAGAGGTCAAAGAGAAAGAGAGAATCTTGAAAGCAGCAAGAGAAAAGCAATCCATCACATACAAGGGAATCCCAATAAGACTGTACATAGATTTCTCAGCAGAAACCATGAATGCAAAAAGACAGTGGGATGATATATTTAAATTACTAAAAGAGAAAAACTGTCAACAAAGAATTCTATATCCAGCAAAATTGCCCTTCAAAAATGAGGGAGAAATTAAAACACTTCCAGGCAAAAAATCACTGACCAAGAAACTAGCTCTGCAAGAAATACTAAAGGGAGCACTAGAGATGATATGAAAAGACAGAAGAGAGAGGTGTGGAGAAGAGTGTAGAAATGAAGACTATGAGTAAAGTTAAAAAGAAGAAAAATTAGATGCAACATATAAAATCCAAAAGGCAAAATGGTAGCAGAAAGTACTACCTGTACAGTACTAACTCTAATTGTTAATGGATTAAACTCCCCAATCAAAAGATATAGACTAGCAGAATGGATTAAAAAACAGGACCCATTTGTATGTTGTCTAGAGGAAACACATCTTAGACCCAAGGATAAACATAGGTTGAAAGTGAAAGGTTGGGAAAAGATATTTCATGCAAATTATGATCAGAAAAGAGCAAGAGTAGCTATACTAATATCCAACAAATTAGACTTCAAATGTAAAACAGTTAAAAGAGACAAAGAAGGACACTATGTATTAATAAAAGAAACAATTCAGCAAGAAGACATAACAATCATAAATATTTATGCATCGAGCCAGAATGCTCCAAAATACATGTGGCAAACACTGAAAAGAGAAATAGACACATCTATCATAATATTGGAGACTTCAATTCCCCACTCTCATCAATGGAAAGAACATCTAGACAGAGGATCAATAAAGAAACAGAGAGCATGGGCCACGGTGGCTCAGCAGGCAGAATTCTCGCCTACTATGCTGGAGACCTGGGTTCGATTCCCATTGCCTGCCCATGTAAAAATAAATAAATAAGTAAAATAAAGACAATCTTCTTAAAAAAAAAAAAAGAAACAATTTGAATAATACAATAAATGAGCTAGACTTGACAGACATTTATAGAACATTATACCCCATAACAGCACAATACACCTTTTTCTCAAATGCTCATGGATCATTCTCAAGGATAGACCATATGTGGGGTCACAAAGCAAGTCTCAATAAATTTAAAAAGATTGAAATTGTACAAAACACTTTCTCAGATCATAAAGGAATGCAGTTGGAAATCTATAACAGGCGGAGTGCCAGAAAATTCACAAATATGTGGAGGCTCAACAACACACTCTTAAACAACCAGTGGGTCAAGGAAGAAATTACAAGAGAAATCAGTAAATATCTTGAGGCAAATGAAAATGAAAACAGAACATATCAAAACTTATGGGACACAGCAAAGGCAGTGTTAAGAGGGAAATTTATTGCCCTAAATGCCTATATCAAAAAAGAAGAAAGGGCAAAAATTCGGTTCTTCCAACTGTTCAGTTGGAAGAACTAGAGAAAGAACAGCAAACTAACCCCAAAGCAAGCAAAAGGAAAGAAATAATAAAGATTACAACAGAAATAAATGAAATTAAGAACATGAAGACAATTGAGAAAATCAGTAAGATTGATGGACCCTTAGCAAGATTGACAAAAAGAAAAAAGAGAGGATGCAAATAAATAAGATCAGAAATGGAAAAGGAGACATAACCAGTGACCCCACAGAAATAAAGGAAGTAATGACAGGATGCTATGAACAACTTTATGCTAATAAATACAACAATGTAGATGAAATGGACAGCTTTCCGGAAAGGCATGAACAGCCAACTTTGACTCTAGAAGAAAGAGACGACCTCAACAAACCAATCACAAGTTAAGAAATTGAATCACAAAGCCAACATCACCCTCATATCAAAGCGAGACAAAGATATTACAAAAAAATAAAACAATGGACCAATCTCTCTAATGAATATAGATGCAAAAATTCTCAACAAAATTCTAGCAAATCGAATCCAGCAGCACATTAAAAGAATTCTACCTCAGGACCAAATAGGATTCATCCCAGTTATGCAAGGATGGTTCAACATAAGAAAATCATTTCATGTAATACACCATATCAACAAATCAAAGCAGAAAAATCACATGATCATCTCGATTGGTGCAGAGAAGGCATTTGACAAGATTCAACATCCTTTCCTGTTGAAAACACTTCAAATGATAGGAATACAAGGGAACTTCCTCAAAATGATAAAGGGAATATATGAAAAACCCACAGCTAACATCATCCTCAATTGGGAAAAATTGAAAATTTTCCTGCTAAGATCAGGAACAAGACAAGGATGTCCACTGTCACCACCTTTATTCAACATTGTGGTGGTAGTTCTAGGCAGAGCAATTAGACAAGGAAAAGAAATACAAGGCATCAAAATTGGAAAGGAAGAAGTAAAACTCTTACACTGTTTGCAGATGATATGATACTATATGTCAAAAACCACGAAAAATCCACAGCAAAACTACTGGAGCTGATAAATGAGTACAGCAAAGTGGTAGTTTACAAGATCAACACTCAAAACTCTGTAGTGTTTCTATACACTAGTACTGAACAATCTGAGGAGGAAATCTAGAAGAGAATTCCATTTACAATTGCAACCAAAAGAATAAAATATTTAGGAATAAATTTAACTAAAGAGACAAAAGACCTTTATAAAGAAAACTACAAGAAATTGTTAAAGGAAATCACAGAAGACCTAAGTAGGTGGAAGCGCGTACCATATTCATGGATTGGAAGACTAAATATAGTTAAGATGTCAGTTCTACCTAAATTGATTTACAGATTCAGTGCAACACCAATTAAAATCACAACAACTTACTTTTCAGGAATAGAAAAACCAATAACCAAATTTATCTGGAAGGACAGGGTGCCCCAAATAGCTAAAAGTATCCTGAGGGAAAAAAATGAAGTTGGAGATCTCACACTACCTGACTTTTAAGGCATATTATGAAGCTACAGCATGCTACTGGCATAAAGGTAGATATACTGACTAATGGAATCGAATAGTGTACCGATATAGACCCTCTCATCTATGGACAATTGAACTCTGATAAGGCAGTCAAGCCAACTCACCTGGGACAGAACAGTCTCTTCAATAAATGGTGCCTAGAGAACTGGATATCCATATGCAAAAGAATGAAAGAGGACCCATATCTCACACCCTATACAAAAGCTAACTCAAAATGGATCAAAGACCTAAACATTAGATCTAAGACCATAAAACTGTTAGAAGAAAATCTAGGGAAATATCTTATAAATCTTATACTTGGAGGCCATTTTCTAGACCTTACACCCAAAGCAACAGCATTGAAGAAAGTAAAATAAATGGGAACTCCTCAAAATTAAACACTTTTGTGCATCAAAGAACTTCATCAAGAAAGTAAAAAGAGAGCCTACACAATGGGAGACAATATTTGGAAACAACCTATCAAATAAAGGTCTAGTATTCCGAATTTATAAAGAGGTTGTTCAACTCAACAACAAAAAGACAGCCATACCAATTACAAAATGGGAAAAAGACTTGAACAGACACTTCTTTGAGAAGAGAAAATACAAATGACCGAAAGGCACATGAAGAGATGCTCAAGTTCCCTGGCTATTAGAGAAATGCAAATCAAAACCACAGTGAGATATCATCGCACACCCACCAGACTAGCCATTATGAATAAAACAGAAAATGACAAGTGCTGGAGAGGATGTGGAGAAAGAGCCACACTTATCCACTGTTGGTGGGAATGTCAAATGGTACAATTGCTGTGAAAGGCATTTAGGTGGTTCCTCAAAAAGTTAAATATAGAATTGGGATATTACCCGGCAATACCGTTGCTAGGTATCTACTCAGAGGACATGAGGGCAAGGACACAAACGGACATTTGCACACCAATGTTTATAGCAGCATTATTTACAATTGCCAAGAGATGGAAACAGCCAAAATGTCCATCAACAGATGAGTGGCTAAACAAACGTTGACATATAAGTATGATGGAATATTATGCAGCTGTAAGATAGAATAAAGTTATGAAGTATGTAACAACATGGATGAACCTTAAGGATATTATGCTGAGTGAGATTATCCAGAAACAAAAGGACAAATACTGTATGGTCTCACTGATATGAACTGACATTAGTGAATATACTTGGAATATTTCATTGGTAACAGAGACCATCAGGAGATAGAAATAGGGTAAGATATTGGGTAATTGTAGTCGAAGGGATACAGATTGTGCAACAGGACTGAATGTAAAAACTCAGAAATGGACAGCACAATACTATCTAACTGTAATATAATTATGTTGAAACAATGAAGCTGCATGTGAGAATGATAGAGGGAGGAGGGCTGGGGACATAAATGAAATCAGAAAGAAAGATAGATGTTAAAGATTGAGATGGTATAATCTAGGAATGCCTAGAGTGTATAATAATAGTGAAATGTACAACGTACAATTTTAAAAATGTTTTTGCATGAGGAAGAACAAAGGAATGTCATTATTGCAGGGTACTGAAAATAGATGGTAATTAATATTTTAAAATGTCACCTTCTGTGTGAGACTAAAGCAAAAAATGTTTATTTGTTACAAAATTTATATTTTGACTAGTGCATTTCCTAATATAACTTATGTAGATAGTTTGATTGAATGCCATAAGTACTTGGAATCTCAGGTAGGACATGAGATTTTGCTAGTTTGTCCAGAGTGATGCCCCGATGAATCCCTGAGTGATTCGATCAGTGAGTGGAAAAGTATCTGCAAAATCCCCTTCAGGGAGTGGTGAGAATGGGGAGAAATTCAACTTCCCCAAGTTGAATTCTCCATATTCTTACAAGCAGTGTGGACAACCAAAGCTATAGGCTGAGCCCCCAGTGTTGGGGGTTGTTCATATGAAATTTAACCCCACAAAGGATAGGTCAAGTCTCCTTAAAGTTTAGGCCTAAGAGTCACCCCCAAGAGAGCCTGTTTTGTTGCTCAGATGTGGCCTCTCTCTCCAGCCAACACAACGAGCAGTCTCACCACCCTACCTCTCTCTATGTGGGACATGACCCCCAGGGGTGTGGACCTTCCTGGCAACGTGGGACAGAGATCTTGGAATGAATGGAGACTCAGCATCAAGGGATTGAGAAAAACTAGAATGAGCTGAGACCCAGCATCAAGGGATTGAGAAAACCTTCTCGACCAAAAGGGGGAAGAGGGAAATGAGACAAAGTGTCAATGGCTGAGAGATTCCAAACAGAGCCGAGTGGTTATCCTGGAGGTTATTCTTGATATCAAGTAGATATCATCTTGTTATTCAAGATGTAATGGAGAGAGCGGGCGGGCCATGGTGGCTCAGCAGGTAATAGTGCTTGCTTGTCATGCCCCAGGACCCGGGTTCAATTCCCGGTGCCTGCCCATGTAAAAAAAAAAAAGATGTAATGGAGAGGCTGAAGGGAACTGCCTGAAAACGTAGAGCTGTGTTCCAGTAGCCATGTTTCTTGTGGATGATTGAATAATGATACAGCTGTCACAGTGTGACTGTGTGATTGTGAAAACCTTGTGTCTGATGCTCCGTTTATCTACCTTGTCAACAAAGGAGTAGAACATATGGAATAAAAATAAATAATAGGGGGAACAATTGCTAAAATAAGTTTAGTTTGAAATGCTAGTGATCAATGAAAGCAAGGGGTAAGGGGAGTGGAACGTATAATCTTTCTTTTTTTTTTCTTTCCTGTGTTCATTTTATTTCTTTTTCTATTGTCTTTTTATTTCTTTTTCTGAATTAATGCAAATGTTCTAAGAAATGATGAATATGCAACTAAGTAATGATATTGTGAATTACTGATTATGTATGTAGTTTTATTTTGTTTATTTTTTTAATTAATAAATAATTTTTAAAAAATAATGAAGCTGAATGTGAGAATGATAGAGGGAGGAGAGCTAGGGGCATGAATGACATCAGAAAGATAGATAGACAATAAAGATTGAGATAGTATAATCTAGGAATGCCTAGAGTGTATAATGATAGTGACTAAATGTACAAATTTTAAAAATGTTTTTTATGAGGTAGAACAAAGGAATGTCATTACTGCAGGATGCTGAAAATAGATGGTAATTAATATTTTAAAATTTCAACTTATGTCTGAGGCTAAAGGAAAAAATCTGTATTTGGTACAAAATTTATATTTTGACTAGTGCATTTCCTAATACAACTTATGTAAACAGCTTAATTGAGCATCCTAAATATGGGAACCTTGAGTAGGCGATGAGATTTTGTTGGTTTGTCCAGAGTGATGCCCTGATAAATCCCAGAGTGATTTGAACAGTGAATAAAAAAGTACTTGCAAAGTCCCCTTCGGGGAATGGTGAGAACAGGGAAAAAATTCAGCTTCCCCAAGTGGAGAATTTTTGGTATTCTCACAAGCAGTGGGGACAACCAAAGCTATAGGCTGAGCCCCCAATTTTGGGGTTTGTTCATATGAAAGTTAACCCCACAAGTGATAGGTCTAGCCTACTTAGAATTAGGCCTATGATTCACCCCCAAGAGAACTTCTTTTATTGCTCAGATATGGCCTCTCTCTCCAGCCAACACACAAGCAAACTCACCACCCTGCCCTGTCTACATGGGACATGACTCCCAGGAGTGTGGACCTTCCTGGCAACGTGGGACAGAAATCCTAGAATGAGCTCAGACTCAGCATCAAGAGATTGAGAAAACCTTCTCTACAAAAAGGGGGAAGAGTGAAATGAGACCAAATGTTAATGGCTGGAAGATTCCAAACAGAGTTGAGAGATTATCCTCGAGGTTATTCTTATGCATTAAGTAGATACCACCTTGTTATTCAAGATGTAATGGAGAGGCTGGGAGGGAACTGCCTGAAAATGTAGAGCTGTGTTCCAGTAGCCTTGTTTCTTGAAGGTGATTGTATAATGGTATAGCTTTCACAGTGTGACACTGCGATTGCGAAAGCCATGTGTCTGATGCTCCTTTTATCTACGTTGTCAACAGACAAATAGAACATATGGAATAAAGATGAATAATAGGGGGAACAAATGTTAAGATAAATTTAGTTTGAAATGCTAGTGATCAATGAAAGGGAGGGGTAAGGGGTATGGTATGTATAAATTTTTTTCTGTTTTCGTTTTATTTCTTTTTCTGGATAGATGCAAATGTTCCAAGAAATGGTCATAAATATGCAACAATGTGATGATATTGTGAATTATTGATTATATATGTAGAATGGAGTGATCAAAATAGGAATGTTTGCATTTGTTTGGTGTTTTTTGGTATTTAAGAAAATAAAATTTAAAAACTAAAAAAAAATAGAATTCAGTACCCAGCCAAATTGTCCTTCAAAACTGAAGGAGAGATTAAAATTTTTTAGACAACGTATCCTAAAAGAGTTTGTCAACAAGAGACCAGCCTACAAGAAATACTAATGGGATTTCTGCCAGTTGAAAGAAAAAGACAGGAGAGGGAGGTCTGGAGGAGGGCGCTGAATTGAAAAGTACCAGTAAGGTAACTAAAAGGATAAAAAGAGAAAGATGGAAAAGAATATGTAGATCTAACAAATAAAATTTAAAAAGATAAGATGGTGGATTCAAGAAATGCCTTTTCAGTAATAACTTTGAATGTTAACAGACTAAACTTACCAATTAAAAGACACAGACTGGCAGAATGGGTTAATGAATATAACCCACCTATATGCTGCTTACAAGAGACTCACCTTAGACCCAAGGATGCAAATAGACTGAAAGTGAAAGGATAGAAAAAGGTTTTCCACACATTGAACCAAAAGAAAGCAGGGGTAGCTATACTAATATTGGAAAAAATAGAATTTAAATGTAAAGACATCATAAGAAAGAAAGATGGATAGTATGTATTAATTAAAGGGACAATTTACTAAGAAGATAGAACAATCATAAATGCATATATGCCCAATCAGGGAGCTCCAGAATATGTGAGACAGACATTGGCAAAACTGAAGGGAGTGATAGTTATTTCAACAATAATAGTAGGAGCTTCAATACACCACTCTCCTCTGTAGATAGAACAACCAGACAGAAGATCAACAAGAAGATAGAGAAGTTAAACAACATGATAAATGAATTAGACCTAACATATATAGGTCATTGCACCCCCCAAAACAAGGATATGCATTCTTCTCTACTGCTCATGGAACATTCTCCAGGATAGATCATATGCTGGGGCATAAAATAGGTCTTTATAAGTTTAAAAACACTGAAATTATTCTAAGCAGTTTTCTCTGATCACAGTGGGTTGAAGCTGCATCTCAATAACCACCAAAGAATGAAAACATTCACAAATATATGGAGATTAAATAATATGCTCTTAACCAGTGGGTCAAAGAAGAAATTGCTAGAAAAATCACTAGCTATCTGGAGATTAATGAAAATGAGAATACAGCTTATCAGAATGTATGGGATGTGGCAAAGACTGTGCTGGGATTGAAATGTATTGCTCTAAATGCCTATATTAAAAGACAAGAAAGAGCAAAAATGGAGGACTTAACTGCTCACCTGGAAGAACTTTAGAAAGAACAGCAAACTAACCCTAAAGCAAATAGAAGAAGAGAAATAACAAAGATTAAAGCAGAGTTAAATGAATGGGAGAACAAAAGAACAATAGAAAGAATCAATAAAACCAAAAGTTGGTTCTTTGAGACAATCAGTAAAAGTAATGGGCCACTAGCAAAACTGACAAAGAAAAAAAGGGAGAATGCAAATGAACAAAATCAGAAATGGGAAAGGGGTGCGGTACCACAGACCATGAAGAAATCATAAGAGGATACTGTGAACAACTATATGCCAACAAACCAGACATCTTAGATGAAATGGACAGATTCCTGGAAACACACAAAGAAGCTGCACTGACTCAGGAAGAAATAGAAACTCTCAACAAACCAGTCACAAGTAAAGAGATTCAATCAGTCATCAAAAATCTTCCTACAAAGAAAAGCCCTGGGCCAGAAGGCTTCACAGGGGAATTTTTTCGAACATTCCCAAAAGAACTAACACTAATCCTGCTAAAAATTTTTCCAAAAAATTAAGGAAAAAAGGAACTCCACCTAACTCATTTTATGAAGCTAATATTTTAATAACAAAACTGGATAAAGATGCTATAAGGAAGGAAAACTACAGACCAATCTCCCTAATGAACATAGATCCGAAAATTCTCAACAAAATATTAGCAAATCGAATCCAACAACACATTAAAAGAATTATGCATCATGACCAAGTGGGCTTATAGCAGGAATGCAAGGATGGTTCAACAAGAAAATCAATCAATGTAATACAGCACATTAACAAATTGAAATGGAAAAATCACATGAGCATCTTGATTGATGCTGAAAAAACATTTGACAAAATTCAACATCCTTTTTCTGATAAAAATATTCCAAAAGATATGAATCAAAGGTAACTACGTTAATATGATAAAGGGAATATGTGAAAAAACTGATAGCTAGCATCATACTCAATGGAGAGAGACTTAAAGCTTTTGCCCTAAGATCAGGAATGAGAGAAGTATGCCCACTGTCACCACTATTATTCAACACTGTGCTAGAAGTTCTAGCTAGAGCAATCAGGCAGGACAAAGAAATAGAAAGTATCCAAATTGGAAAGGAAGAAGTAAAACTTTTATTATTTGCAGATGACATGATAGTATATTTGGAAGATCCTGAGAAATCTACAGCAAAGTTACTTGAGCTAATAAACAGATTCAGCAAAGTTGTGGGATATAAAATTAATGTGCAAAAATCATTAATGTTTCTAGGCGGTGCAAGGGCAGTTCAGTGGTAGAATTCTCACCTGCCATGAGGAAGACCCGGGTTCGATTCCTAGTGAAGAGGCAGCCAACTCAATAGGAGAAAATATTTGGAAATCATATATCAAGCCAAAGTTTGATATCCTGTATACACAAATAAATCATACAACTCCACAACAAAAAGACAAACAGCCCAATTATAAATAAGCTAAAGATATGAATAGACATTTTTCTGAAGTGCAACTACAGATGGCTTAAAAGCATGTGAACAGTTGTTCATTTTCCTTGACTATAAGGGAAATGCAGATCAAGACTACAGTGAGATACCATTCCCACACCTATGAGAATGGCTGTTATTAAACAAACAGAAAAGTATAAATGTTTTTAATGAGAGGACATGGATAAATTGGTACACTTATGCACTGCTGCTGGAAATGTAATAGTGCAGCCACTATGGAAGACTTTTTGGTGGTTCCTTAGGAAACCAAATATCAAGTTGCCCAATGACCAAGCAATAACATTATTTGGCATATGCCCAGAAGAGCTGAAAGCATAGACACAGACATTTGCACACCAGCGTTCATAGCAGCATTATTCACAGTCACCATGAGATGGAAACAAACCAATGCCCATCAACAGACAAGTGGGTTAACAAAATGTGGTATAATCAAACGATGGAATATTATGCAGCAATAAGACAAACTGATGTCCTAAAGCACATGACAAAATGGATGAGCCTCGAGGACATAATGCTGAATGAAAGAAGCCAGACAGAAAAGAATAAATACTGCATGACTCCACTTTTATGACCATGGTAAAGGTAAAAGCAGAGGCTTATAATACAGAGTATAGGGGACTTAGAGATACATATAAGCTAGAGATGGATGAGCAATTAACTAATGAGCTTGAACTTCAATGTAAGGGAACACATAGAAGTGAAAGTGGTTCTTTAGTGGGTTTATAAGTAGTATTACCATATTGAAGATGAGCAAGATTGAAAGGGGTTGTATAAACGTACGTGTCCCACTGATTAACACTAGACATATAAAATAGTTCTTGCAAGAACTACTTCAAAGTTATTCATGCACAAAGAGTGTTGGGTCCAGGGTATGGGGGAAAATTGCTGTTGTATGCTATGGGCCATGTTCAAAAGGAAAACATCTGCACCAACACAGCAACAGTAGAGGTAAATAATAGGGGAAGGGACAAGAGTTAAGAGGAGGGTGAGAGTTCCTATTTGATGAGGGTGTGTTTATTGGTTTTCTTTCTCTTGGAAACAATAAAATTATCTAAAATTGAGAGTTTTGATGGACTCTGGGCTCTATACATGATCCCTTATGAATGCAGGTAGCTGAAGATGCACTGACTGAGAAGTAGTTTGATGAACATTGGTGTATACTTATGAACGAATATTGTGCTGCTACAAAAAAGGAGCATAGTCATGAGACAAGCAATAATGTGAACAAACATGGGGCATTTGGTGAGGCAAAATAGGCAAGAAACAAAAGAACAGCAATGGTTTGGCCTTTAGAAAATGGTTATAAGAAAACAGGAACCTAGATTGTAAGTTTTGTAGCAGACACATTTAGTCCAGAGTGGTAAATATTATTTCTGGATTTCAAGAGGCTGTTTTATATGTATATAAGATAAAAGTGAAGCTGATCAGGTTGGAATTAAAGTAATTCAGAACACAGGGGTAAGGAAGACAGTGTCTATGTTTTAGAACTACATATACTCTTTGATACCAAAGGAAGAAAGAAAGGTTTATTTGGTCTAGAACCGAAATTTTCTGTAGCACACAATCTAACTCAACTTGCCTGTATAGCTCATTTGAACAATTGAAATACAGGGAGCTCAGAATAAGAAAGAGGCCCTTTAATCCTTTATAGCCTAATGTAATGCCTGGATACATCCTAGAGTATATTAAGCAGATAATTAAAAAGTATTGACAAAGTCCCTTGAGGGTTGGGAGAAAAAATATGGAACTATAAAACGTTACCATTAGGAAATCCCTTGATACTGTGCTAGACTTTAGGACAACCAAATCAATAGGCCATGCTCTGGATTTTGAGGCTTACTCTTGTGACACTTATGTAGGTAGTGGGGAAGCTTAGCCTACGTAAACATATGCCTATGCGTTACTTCTAAGGACCTATTTTGTTGCTCAGATGTGGTCTCACTCTCTCTAAGCCCAACTCTGAAACTGAAATCATTGTCCCACCCACCCACCCCCACCCCCAGTGTGGGACATGACTCCTAGGGATTAATACATTGCTGGCACCATGGGATCAACAATTCCATCCCGACTAAAAGGGGGAAAAGAAATGTAATGAACAAAGTATCAGTGGCAGAAAGAGTTCAAATAGAGTCAAGAGGCTACTCTGGAGGTTGCTCTTACTCAAGCTTCAGTTAGACATTGCTACCTATCATAACCTGCCAAACCCCAACCAGGACCATTCCAGCCAATCCTAAAGAACACCTAGGGTAATATATAAGATTCCACAAGTGTTCCGCAAACTAGTGTAGCTTTCCAGGAAACTACAATCTCCAAATGGGTCCCTGGACCAGGTAAGTCCTGAAACCTAGGGGGCCCAGCCTCTCCAGAACATCAGATAGTTCCATCTCCCTACCCCATATTAGTGACAGACCCTTCCAACATGAAAAAATTGGAATGACCATAGCCCAAACACCCCTAAAGAGAGAGATACAAAGATCAAAGGTGATGATGCAGTTATACAGAGAAGATAGGATTTAACAAATGAATATGATTGCTGAATCATTAAATTGGTATTTCTTTTAATCTTTTGTATCTTAGAACAGCTAGAAATAAAAACTTAAAATTGTGGAATTGTAATTCATGTCAAACTCTTAAATATGTTGTCCAACTAATTATAGTGCTGTGCTTTGAAATTTATTGCTTTTTTGTATATGTTATTTTGCAGAAAAAAGTTAGAAAGTTGATTCTGGTGATTAAAAAAATATGTAAATCTTCTAGCCTCCTATATTTTGGAGCAGCTAGAAGGAAAAATTTGAGAGGATCATATGGTAGTCCATGGCAAACACTGGGATCTGTCCTTTATTTGTTGAAGAGTGCTTTGAAGATTGTTGCTTTTTTATTTCTTTGCTTTGTATACATGTTATACTATGCAATAAAAAAAGGTAAAAAAGAAAAAAAAAATGTCCAAGACCTCTTGGAGACCTGCAAAGGCTGATCCTCAAACTCATATGACATTTCAAGGGGACCCAGTAGCCAAAACAGTCTTTAAAAACAAAGACAAAGTTGGAGGGCAAAGTTGGGTGCAAGGGTAGTTCAGTGGTAGAATTCTTGTCTGCCATGCGGGAGACCTGGGTTTGATTCCCAGTCCATACACTTTCCAAAAAGATACAAACAAGCAAAACAAACAATGAAGCAAACAAAAAAAAAAATTCAACAAAATGATGCTGCAATGACAGCATACTCACATGGGGTAAAAAAAAATGAAATGTAACCCCACCATGCAGCATACAAAAAAAAAAGTTGAAGGGTAGGGGGCCAAGATGGCAGCTTAGTAAGGTACTTGTGTCTTAGTTCCTCCTCCAGAGCAACTTCTAGGTGACCAGAAACAGTGCAGAACAGCTCCCGGGGCCACGGCAGGGACTGGACACACAGTGTACCCCAGTCTGGACTGGCTGGACCGGCTGCGAGACTCTGCTGCAGTGAGCTCCCTGAGTGGCGCGCACTTCCCTGGGCCATGGCACCTGGCGGCTGGCGCCCCTCCCTCCCTCCTTCCTGAACCGGCTGAGAGTCTCGGAGAGGCAAGTTTCCCAAGCCGCGGTGGCTGGCAGCTGGCACACCTCTCTCGCGGGCGGCTTCCCAGACCGGCCACGAGTCTCAGATCAGCGAGTTCCCCAAGCCGCGGTGGCCGGCAGCTGGTGCCCCTCCCCCACAGGCGGCTTCCCAGTCCGGCAGCGAGTCTCAGATCAGCGAGTTCCCCAAGCCACAGTGGCCGGCAGCCGGCGCCCCTCCCCCACAGGCGACTTCCAGGTCCGGCGGTGAGTCTCGGATCAGCGAGTTCCCCAAGCCGCGGCGGCCAGCGCCCCTCCCCCATAGGTGGCTGCCTAGAGGGAGAGGAGGGAGTTTCCGACAGTGGCAGGGACTGGGTCCAACCAAACACCAATAGTGGCATTAATAAAGGAGCCACAAAATCTTTTGCTGGTGAGACCCGCAGACAGACAAGTGCCACATACTGGGCAGGATGAAAAAAACAGAGCCCAGAGACTTCACAGGAAAATCTTTCAACCTGCTGGGTCTCACACTCAAGGAAATCTGATTAAATGTCCAGACGCCAGCAAAAAATAACAAATCACACCAGGAAATTTGAAGATATGGCCCAGTCAAAGGAACAAACCAATAGTTCAAATGAGATACAGGAGCTGAGACAACTAATTCTGAATATACGAACAGAAATGGAAAATCTCTTCAAAAACCAAATCAATAAATTGAGGGAGGACATGAAGAAGGCAAGGGATGAACAAAAAGAAGAAATGGAAAGTCTGAAAAAACAAATCACAGAACTTATTGGAATGAAAGATACAGTAGAAGACATGAAAAAAACAATGGAAACCTACAATGGTAGATTTCAAGAGACAGAGGTTAGAATTAGTGAACTGGAGGCTGGAACATCAGAAATCCAAAAAGAAACAGAAACTATAGGGAAAAGAATGGAAAAATTTGAGCAGGGGCTCAGGGAATTGAATGATAATATGAAGCGCACAAATATGTGTGTTGTGGGTGTCCCAGAAGGAGAAGAGAAGGGAAAAGGAGGAGAAAAACTAATGGAAGAAATTATCACTGAAAATTTCCCAACTCTTATTAAAGACCTGAAATTACAGATCCAAGAAGTGCAGCGCACCCCAAAGAGAATAGATCCAAATAGGCATTCTCCAAGACACTTACTAGTTAGAATGGCAGAGGTCAAAGAGAAAGAAAGGATCTTGAAAGCAGCAAGAGAAAAACAATCCATCACATACAAGGGAAACCCAATAAGACTATGTGTAGATTTCTCAGCAGAAACCATGGAGGCAAGAAGATGGTGGGATAATATATTTAAATTACTAAAAGAGAAAAACTGCCAACCAAGAATTCTATATCCAGCAAAATTGTCCTTCAAAAATGAGAGAAATTAAAACATTTTCAGACAAAAAGTCACTGAGAGAATTTGTGACCAAGAGATCAGCTCTGCAAGAAATACTAAAGGGAGCACTAGAGTCAGATACGAAAAGACAGAAGAGAGAGAGGTATGGAGAAGAGTGTAGAAAGAAGGAAAATTAGATATGATATATATAATACAAAAGGCAAAATGGTAGAGGAAAGTATTACCCAAACAGTAATAACAATAAACATTAATGGACTGAATTTCCCAATCAAAAGACATAGACTGGCAGAATGGATTAAAAAACAGGATCCGTCTATATGCTGTCTACAGGAAACACATCTTAGACACGAAGATATACATAGGTTGAAAGTGAAAGGTTGGGAAAAGATATTTCATGCAAATAACAACCAGAAAAGAGCAGGAGTAGCTATACTAATAGCCAACAAATTAGACTTCAAATGTAAAACAGTTAAAAGAGACAAAGAAGGATACTCTCTATTAATAAAAGGAACAATTAAACAAGAAAACATAACAATCATAAATATTTACGCACTGAATCAGAATGCCCCAAAATACGTGAGGAATACACTACAAATACTAAAAAGGGAAATAGACACATCTACCATAATAGTTGGAGACTTCAGTTCCCTACTCTCATCAATGGACAGAACGTCTAGACAGAGGATCAATGGGAAACAGAGAATTTGAATATTACAATACATGAGCTAGACTTAACAGACATTTATAGGACATTACACCCCACAACAGCAGGATACACCTTTTTCTCAAGTGCTCATGGATCATTCTCAAAGATAGACCATATGCTGGGTCACAAAGCAAGTCTTAACAAATTTAAAAAGATTGAAATCATACACAACACTTTCTCAGATCATAAAGGAATGAAGTTGGAAATCAATAATAGGCAGAGTGCCAGACAATTCACAAATACGTGGAGGCTCAACAACACACTCTTAAACAACCAGTGGGTCAAGGAAGAAATTAAAAGAGAAGTTAGTAAATATATCGAGGTGAATGAAAATGAAAGCACAACATATCAAAACCTATGGGACACAGCAAAGGCAGTGCTAAGAGGGAAATTTATAGCCCTAAATGCCTATATCAAAAAAGAAGAAAGGGCAAAAATTCAGGAATTAACTGTCCACTTGGAAGAACTGGAGAAAGGACAGCAAACTAACCCCAAAGCAAGCAAAAGGAAAGCAATAACAAAGATTAGAGCAGAAATAAATGAAATTGAGAACATGAAAACAATAGAGAAAATCAATAAGACCAGAAGTTGGTTCTATGAGAAAATCAATAAGATTGATGGGCCCTTAGCAAGATTGATAAAAAGAAGAAGAGAGAAGACGCAAATAAATAAGATCAGAAATGGAAGAGGAGACATAACCACTGACCTCACAGAAATAAAGAAGGTAATAACAGGATACTATGAACAACTTTATGCTAATAAATACAACAATGTAGATGAAATGGACAAGTTCCTAGAAAGGCATGAACAACCAACTTTAACTCAAGAAGAAGTAGATGACCTCAACAAACCAATCACAAGTAAAGAAATTGAATCAGTCATTCAAAAGCTTCCCAAAAAGAAAAGTCCAGGACCAGACAGCTTCACATGTGAATTCTACCAAACATTTCAGAAAGAATTAGTACCGATCCTGCTCAAACTCTTCAAAAAAATTGAATTGGAGGGAAAGCTACCTAATTCATTGTATGAAGCCAGCATCACCCTCATACCAAAACCAGGCAAAGATATTACAAAAAAAGAAAACTACAGACCAATCTCTCTAATGAATATAGATGCAAAAATCCTCAACAAAATTCTAGCAAATCGAATCCAGCACCACATTAAAAGAATTATACCTCATGACCAAGTAGGATTCATCCCAGGTATGCAAGGATGGTTCAACATAAGAAAATCAATTAATGTAATACACCATATCAACAAATCAAAGCAGAAAAATCACATGATCATCTCAATTGATGCTGAGAAGGCATTTGACAAGATTCAACATCCTTTCCTGTTGAAAACACTTCAAAGGATAGGAATACAAGGGAACCTCCTTAAAATGATAGAGGGAATATATGAAAAACCCACAGCTAATATCATCCTCAATGGGGAAAAATTGAAAACTTTCCCCCTAAGATCAGGAACAAGACAAGGATGTCCATTATCACCACTGTTATTCAACATCATGTTGGAGGTTCTAGCCAGAACAGTTACACAAGAAAAAGAAATACAAGGCATCAAAATAGGAAAGGAAGAAGTAAAACTATCACTGTTCGCAGGTGATATGATACTATATGTCGAAAACCCTGAAAAATCCACAGCAAAACTACTAGAGCTAATAAATGAGTACAGCAAAGTAGCAGGTTACAAGATCAACATTCAAAAATCTGTAGTGTTTCTATACACTAGCAATGAACAAGCTGAGGGGAAATCAAGAAACAATTCCATTTACAATTGCAACTAAAAGAATAAAATACTTAGGAATAAATTTAACTAAAGAGACAAAAGACCTGTACAAAGAAAACTACAAGAAACTGTTAAAAGAAATCACAGAAGACCTAAATAGATGGAAGGGCATACCGTGTTCATGGACTGGAAGAGTAAATATAGTTAAGATGTCAATTCTACCTAAATTGATTTACAGATTCAACGCAATACCAATCAAAATCCCGACAACTTATTTTTCAGAAATAGAAAAACCAATAAGCAAATTTATCTGGAAGGGCAGAGTGCCCCGGATTGCTAAAAGTATCTTGAGGAAAAAAAACAAAGCTGGAGGTCTCACTCTGCCGGACTTTAAGGCATATTATGAAGCCACAGTGGTCAAAACAGCATGGTACTGGCATATAGATATATCAACCAATGGAATTGAATAGAGTGCTCAGATATAAACCCTCTCATCTATGGACATTTGATCTTTGATAAGGCAGTGAAGCCAACTCACCTGGGACAGAAAAGTCTCTTCAATAAATGGTGCCTACAGAACTGGATATCCATATGCAAAAGAATGAAAGAGGACCCGTATCTCACACCCTATACAAAAGTTAACTCAAAATGGATCAAAGATCTAAACATTAGGTCTAAGACCATAAAACAGTTAGAGGAAAATGTAGGGAGATATCTTATGAATCTTACAATTGGAGGCGGTTTTATGGACCTTACACCTAAAACAAGAGCACTGAAGAAAGAAAGAAATAAATGGGAGCTCCTCAAAATTAAACACTTTTGGGCATCAAAGAACTTCATCAAGAAAGTAGAAAGACATCCTACACAATGGGAGACAATATTTGGAAATGACATATCAGATAAAGGTCTAGTATCCAGAATTATAAAGAGATTGTTCAACTCAATAACAAAAAGACAGCCAACCCAATTACAAAATGGGAAAAAGACTTGAACAGACACCTCTCAGAAGAGGAAATACAAATGGCCAAAAGGCACATGAAGAGATGCTCAATGTCCCTGGCCTTTAGAGAAATGCAAATCAAAACCACAATGAGATATCATCTCACACCCACCAGAATGGCCATTATCAACAAAACAGAAAATGACAAGTGCTGGAGAGGATCCGGAGAAAGAGGCACACTTATTCACCGTTGGTGGGAATGTCAAATGGTGCAACCACTGTGGAAGGCAGTTTGGCGGTTCCTCAAAAAGCTGAATATAGAATTGCCATATGACCCAGCAATACCGTTGCTAGGTATCTACTCAGAGGACTTAAGGGCAAAGATACAAACAGACATTTGCACACCAATGTTTATAGCAGCGTTGTTTACAATTGCAAAGAGATGGAAACAGCCAAAATGTCCATCAACAGACGAGTGGCTAAACAAACTGTGGTATATACATACAATGGTATATTATGTAGCTTTAAGACAGAATAAACTTATGAAGCATGTAATAACATGGATGGACCTAGAGAACATTATGCTGAGTGAGACTAGCCAAAAACTAAAGGACAAATACTGTATGGTCCACTGATGTACAACCGACATTAGAGAATAAACTTGGAATAGTCATTGGTAACAGAGACCATCAGGAGATAGAAATAGGGTAAGATAATGGGTAATTGGAGGTGAAGGGATACAGACTGTGCAACAAGACTGGATACAGAAACTCAGAAATGGACAGCACAATACTACCTAATTTAATGTAATTATGTTAAAACACTGAATGAAGCTGCATCTGAGGTATAGTTTTTTACTTTTTTTTCTCTCTATTATCGTTTTATTTCTTTTTCTGTTGTCTTTCTACTTCTTTTTCTAAATCGATGCAAATGTACTAAGAAACGATGAATATGCATCTATGTGATGATATTAAGAATTACTGATTGCATATGTAGAATGGAATGATTTCTAAATGTTGTGTTAGTTAATTTTTTTAATTAATAAAAAAAGGTGGAGAAATAAAAAAAAAAGTTGAAGAACTTATACTTCCTGCTTTCAAAAATTATTACAAAGCTACAATAATCAAAACAGTGTGGTACTGACATTTCAATCTAAATGTATTTTAACATTTGTTCCCCCTATTGTTTATTTTTATTCCCTATGTTTTACTCATCTGTTGATAAGGTAGATAAAAGGAGCATCAGACACAAGGTTTTCACAATCACACAGTCACATTGTGAAAGCTATATCATTATACAATCATCTTCAAGAAACATGGCTACAGGAGCACAGCTCTACATTTTCATGCAGTTCCCTCCAGCCTCTTCATTACATCTTGAGTAACAAAGTGATATCTGTTTAATGTGTATGGATAACCTCTCAACTCTGTTTGGAATCTCTCAGCCATTGACACTTTATTTTGTCTCATTTTGCTCTTCCCCTTTTTGGTCAAAAAGGTTTTCTCAATCCCTTGATATTGAGTCCCAGTGCATTCTAGAATTTCTGTCCCACATTGCCAGGAAGGTCCACACCCTTGGGAGTCATGTTCCACGTAGAGAGGGGGAGGGCAGTGAGTTTGCTTGTCATGTTGGCTGAGAGAGAGAGGCCACATCTGAGCAAGAGGTTCTCTTGGGAGTGACTCTTAGGCCTAATTTTAAGTAGGCTTAGCCTATCCTGTGCGGGGTTAAGTTTCTTATGAACAACTCCCAAGATTGGGGGCTCAGCCTCTTGCTTTGGTAGTCCCCACTGCTTGTGAGAATATCAGGAATTGTCCACTTTGGGAAGTTGAATTTCCCACTTTCTCATCATACCCCCAATGGGGCTTTGCAAATACTTCAGAGCACTCTTTTTAGGTGAGCTACTTGGTTGTATGGAATCAGTAGATTGGGCCACATGACTATTCACAGTCGATTTCAACAAAGAAACAAATGATGCTGAACCTGCTTATCTGAAGTTTCTGTTTTGAAACTTTATCAGATCCTGGTGTTACCTGAGAGGAAATGCTACGGCTGCTGCTTTGGCTGGAACCAGGCTGATCCCCATCACTTGTAGAGCTATTCTGACTGCGAGTTGAGTTCTCTCTACTCTCTGATTTGCTGGAGGACCCCTGTACATGCTAAGCTGTTTTCCTGTTTACCTGATGCATGTTATACTTTGGCAGAAGCTTTTGCATGATCTTGCTCAAACGCAGAACTGTTTTTTCCTTCTATGACTTGTTTTTAGAGTCTTTTCAACAGGTGATGCTAGGGCAACTGTATTTATACATGTAAAATGATGAAATTGGACCCTTAGCTCATACCATATACAAAAATTAACTCAAAATGGAGTATTGAGTTGAAACCATAAAACTCTTAGAAGACAATATAGAGGTAAATCTTCATGACCTTGGGTTTAGCAATGGATTCCTAGCTATGGCACTCACAGCATGAGCAACAAGAGAAAAAAATATATAAAATGGAAAATTCTTCATTGAAAGTAAGAATTTCAAAGAACATTATCAAGAAAATAAAAAGGTCAAAGAACATTATCAAGATAGTGATAAAATAGAGTGGGAGAAAATATTTACATATCAGATATCTGATAAGGGTTTAATATCTATAATATATAAAGAACTCCTCCAATCAACACCAAAAAGGCAAAGAACCCAATTAAAAAATGGAAGAGGACTTGAACAGACATTTCTCCAGAGAAGATATACAGGTGGCCAAGCACATGAAAATATGCTCAGCATCATTAGTCATCAGAGAAATGCAAATCAAAACCACTATGACATAACACTTTATACCTACGAGGATGACTATTATTGAAGAAAAAAATGGAATAAAAACAATGTTAGTTGGGGTAGAGAAATTGGAGCCCTCATGCATTGCTAGTGGGAGTGTAAAATGGTACAACCATCCTGGAAAGCAGTTCCTCAAAAGGTTAAACATTCTAGTTACCATATGACCCATCAATTCTGCTCCTAAGTATATACCAGAGTAACTGAAAAGAGGACTCAGGCACATACTTATATACCCAGTGTTGACAGCAACATTATTTACAGTAGCCAAAAAGTAGAAACCTAAGTATCCATCAGTAGATAAATAGATCAGCAATACTGTAGTATATAAACACAGTGGAAGATTATGCAGTCATACTAAGAAATGAAGTTCTGATACATGCTACACCATGGATGAACCTTGAGATATTATGGTATGTGAAATAAGCCATAAAAGGTAAACTATTGTGTGATTTAATTTATGTAAAATATCAAGAATAGGCAAATTCATGAGGACAGAAGGTAAATGAGAGATTCCCAGGGGCTGAGGAGAGGAGAATTGGGGAATTTCTCTTTAATAGTACAATTTCAGTTTGGGGTGATAAAAAAGTTTTGAAAATAGATAGTGGCAATGGTTGTACAATTTTGTGAATAAAATTAAAGAGTTAATTTTAAATTAATTAATGACATTGTGTTATATATCTCTTATTCATAGATTTTTAGAGAATAAGAATTTTGCTGTTTTAAAAGCCGCTGCAGCGACATTTTTTTCTGTGTATAACTTTGTCCCCTAAAATGATTCTGGTGGAATTCTGCAATATTTGCCCTTAAAAATTTTTATAAAGTACAAATTGAAGAGTTATGTTTTACCTATGTTCCCTCATTTGATTTGTAAGCAGAACATCCAAAGTATGACCTGACCTAATACTATTAGATGTTTTCATAGAAGAAGAGCTTTATTTTTCTTCTCTGTGCAGCAGCTGAGCTATTGCAAGTTGTTTGTGTGTTATATCTATTTTAGTTCTTTCATTAATTTATTTTATCGAAGTGATTGCATGTACATAATCACTAGTCTCGTAGTACTTACGTGCCTTGCTTAGCCCTTTCTGTCATTGCATTATTCTTTAAAGCATTATGTGAGGAAGTGGGTGATATATCTGTATTTTAAATGTGAAGAAACAGGTATGTGAATATCATATAACTACCCAGTTCTTGCAGGCAGCCAGCTGATACATTGGATTCTGAAGCTTCTGTTAGGTTAGGAATATCTGGCATTCCATTTTCATGAAAAGATAGACAGGAGGACAAAAGAGTTTGCCTTTATTTACCTGAGATCACATAGTGGAAGCACCTGACATGCCTTTTGGATTTTGGACTTCACAGATGTCCCTCACCTGGATTCGATCTCAATGCCTGTCTTTTATCTACTGATGTGTCTCTTAGTCATTTCATGAACCTAATGTTCAAGTACAGTTTTAATATGTGTTTTCAATTTTACTACAGCAAAAGACACCAGGCATAAATGTACAAGACAATAGCCATCTGGCAGGATATACTTAGATATGCTAGATAAAGGCTTAT
Organism: Tamandua tetradactyla; assembly: GCF_023851605.1. Classification (NCBI taxonomy): domain Eukaryota; kingdom Metazoa; phylum Chordata; class Mammalia; order Pilosa; family Myrmecophagidae; genus Tamandua; species Tamandua tetradactyla. The sequence continues at coordinate 20,168,092 of NC_135342.1, read as the reverse complement.
TGTCTTTAATTCTTATTAAGAGTTGATAACATAAAGAAAAACTCAGTTGGAATATAAGTAAAAGACTTAATCAGGTATGTCATAACAAAGACAAAGTAAGTTTATGAAGTGATGATTAATAATCAAATGTGTGTAAGTGTTTACTTATATTATCAAAGATTTTTTAAAAAATAAGAATTATATCCTGTTTGGCCAGGATATAGTGATTCAGAAACACATTGCATGATTGGAAAAATCTTTTGAGAGAAAAATCTACCATTTTACTTTAAAAGTTTTTAAAGTGTATATTCTATGACTTTGCAGTTTCTACATCTTGAGTAGGATCTCTGTAAAAGAATTATTGCAGCATTGATTATAATAAGTAAAAACTTGGATCTGATTATACATTATTTGGATTAGTTAAGTATAGATCGTTAATTCCAAGGAATATTAGGCACTCATGAAATGGAACGAAAGAAATCATAATTGTGATGTTAATTGTTCATATTTATTGAGCATTTATGATGTCCCAAGTACTGTTCTAAGTGCTGTATATATATGTACTCATCTAATACTTTCAGCCACTTTTATGATTTAGGTATCAGTATAGAGAAGAGGAAGTTGGGATAGTGACAGGTTAAGAAATTTGCCCAAGGTCCTACAATTAGAAATGGGCAGAACTTGAAATTTGAACCTAGATGTCTGTTTTCTAAGCTGTGAATGCTACAGTAGGTGGATATACCATATGCCTTGAGAGCACAGAGGAAGAGCTATTTACTTATCCTGGAGGATTACTGATGGTCTGTGAACTTTGAAAGCATCAAAAACTAATACAATCCAAGCTTTGGGAGGGGGTTGTGGAAAAAGGATGGGAGCAGGGAGGAGACAGTGAAAGGGAGGAAACTATTGGAACTAAAATCTCACAGGTCTTCCTCCGAATCCATAGCAATTTATTTTTAATTATCTTTATTCTTCTCAGTGCTGCTTTTCTTCCAGTAGATGCTGATTGTAAGATAGAGGTGTTGTGTGTTTGGTCTTGCAGGAGACAGTGACCTTCAAGGATGTGGCTGTGGTCTTCACCAAGGAGGAGCTGGGCCTGCTGGACTTTACCCAGAGGAAACTGTACCAAGACGTGATGGTCGAGAACTTCAAGAACCTGGTCTCAGTAGGTGAGGACAGGTGCCCCCAACACTGAATGTCAGTCCCCTTGAAAGTCTCTGTGACCTGAGTTGTAAAAGGCTTTGGACCTTTTGAAACGGTTCCCTGACCTTGAAGACATAAATTTTTAATCCCTGGGACAGTAGGGATAGGTTTTTCTCATTTTCCTGCCTAGGCAACATTTTGTCTTTTTCCAGTTTATACGGAGGAGTTGTTTTGCCCAGGGCATGTTGAGCAACTACTGGAGACAGTTTTGGTTTTCATAACTGGGGAAGAAATACTATTGGCTTCTAGTGAGTAGAAGCTAGGGATACTGCCTAGCATCATTACTGCACAGGATAGCCCCCCAGAATATGAATTAGCCAGTCCAAAATATGTCTGATGCTGGGGATAGGAAACTTTTTAAATAAGCAGCTTAGCTTCTATATCTTATACTTCAGATAATGGTTGTTATCTATTTTGGGGTCATCAAATCAATTTTGTGCATTGTACCAACATTTTTTCCCAGTGAAATAAGTAAAGATAGAAAACATCAGGGTTTCTTACCAAGAACTGCTTGTATTACAGCAAAGTCTGTGACAATTTGCAGTGAGCAGTGTGAGACACAGTAAAGAAAATACAGTGAAAGCACACATTGCTAGAACTAAATTTTATCTCTATATATACATGAATTAGGCCATGACCTAAATATATTTATTACAGTTCATGATCAAAAAGTTATTGAAGTATTGCTTGAGAGGTTCTGAGGATTATAGGATTTGTACCAAAATACATCGTAGCTGTAAGTGTGTTAGACACACACACACACACACACACACACACACACACACACACACACACACACACATACACATATTGCATTTTCATAGGACACCAGCCCTTCAAACCAAGTAAATTATTTCACTTGGAAGCAGCAGAAGAGAAACTTTAGATACTGGAGACTGAAAACCAAAGTGAGTGTTCTGATAAAAACTCTGTGGCCATTATTTCAGGTATTAGCTAGTCTGTCTTACCATCCTTGTTCCAGTCAGTGTTATCTCTTGCCTGGATTATTACAGCTGGTCTCCATGCTTCCTCTCTTGCACTCATAATCTCTTTTCCATGCAGTAGCCAGGGTGATTCTTTAAAAAGCAAGTAAGATTATGCCATTCCTCTGCTCAAATCCTCCCAAATCTTCCCATTCCACTCAACAGCCATACAGTAGACTGCAAGACCCTACCAAGTTTCTGAATTGTTCTCCTGTCTTTTTCCTCTTGCTTAGACCATTCTAGCCATACTGGCCCCCCTGGAGTTGTTCTTAGATACACTGAGTTTTCTTCTGTCTTTGACTAGCTCTCCCTTCTGCACTTAGTGCTCTTAACCTCCCTTACTCCAAGACGCGTTCTGCATCTGCCCTAGTTAAAATCTATCTACTCTCCATTCTACATTTCCTTACTCTGCCTCATCTCCTGACCTAGTAACATATTTACTTGTTCATTATCTCTCTCTCCCCATGAGAGCAGGGATTTTGGCAGTTTTGTTTATGGCTGGCTACTCACAGACTTTAATGAGCCTTCTTCATTGTAGGTGCTCAGTGAATTCTTGTTGAATGAATGATTTAAATAATTATTGTTCTTTTGAGCAGGAGTGAGGAAGCTCTCTTCACAGCCTTTCCTAACCTATGGTGCCAGATTTTTCCATTCATGAAAAGTGCCTCATCCATCCATATACCCTACCAGACACTTTATAATTTTCCACTATCCTTTCCCTGCCCACCCCCATTTTCCTGTCCCCCCCTTTCACTTTAACTTCACTTTTTTTTTGTCCTCTTTTCTCACTCCTTCCTTTGTCTTTAATTCGACATATTCTTCAGATCCACCCATACTCATTAAACAAACAAACAAACAAAAAGAGGTATTCCTGCGGGATGTAAACTTATACACTCTCCACCTTCCCAAAAAACAAAACAAGGGTGTTTGTCTACTAGCATGATAGAGTAGGCCCTGAATTCTGTTTTGGTCTTTTGTCTGTTATGTCTACATGCTGCTTCCTATTTGATGTGTTCAGGAATGTTAGATACTTGTTTCAGTTTACTGGGGCTCTCATTTTCATGTATAAACTTAAACTTGAGAATTATTGTCATTATTCAGTTTGTGTAATAGGTCAAGTCCCTTCTTGAGCAAAGCGTGTAACATTTTCTGCCAGCGTTTCTCAATGGTTTTAGGTGGTGGGGGAGAGAGTTGGTCCTCTTCAACATCAGCATGCTTCAGGATTTTGCAATAGTGCTTCATTTATAAATAATATCCTATAATGCTCTTTATAGGTCACAGGAGCACAAATAAAAGAGCTTGTTTTGTAGGAATTCTTAAAAACAAAATGTTTACAGAGAATTGAGACAAGTAGACCTCATATCTCTATTATCCTAGAGATGGCTTATAGATTTAGAACAAACTAGTGTGATTATTGAATTGTTTTAGAACATTGTCTTCTGGTGTGTGTCCTAATATAATTCTGATTTCTTAGATACCTTTGAATATTTAAAGATCCATACCTTTTAACTTCTGAAGATAAAAGCAGCTATTCATAATTATCAGAATATAAAACTAAGCTCTCAAAAATTAACAAAATCACTGAAGTTGAGAGCATGGGTTGGGGCCAATTATAAAGGGTCCTACATTGTAAGCTCTTACAGAAGTCACATATATTCAGGAGTTGTTATTTTTAAATCTGAGATACTGACCTGTTTTATATAACCTAGTTGTTCCCAGAAAGTTCAGGTATTTTTGTAATGCCTGAAACTCAGAATTAGAGCTCTGAAGCTATAAAAGTCAGCAGTACCCCACACAGGAACTGTTTAAAAAGTTGAAAAAGGAATAAGACTTTGACTAGAGGTATGAATGAAGCTGATCTGGTTAGGACTGGGGTAGATCAGAATACAGGTAAAGGATATTGTCCATATTTTAAAACTCCAACTTCTGTGTGAGATCAAAGGAAGACATGTCTATTTGGTGCAAAATTTCTGTTTTGGGTACCACATTACCTAATTTAATTTCTATGATCAGTTAGTTGAAACTGTAAGTACATGAAATCTGAATAGGGTGTGAGATTTTGTTGGTTTGTCCAAGATAGTGTGATGCCCTAATATATCTCAGAGTAATCTGAGCAGAGAATAAAAAAGTATTTGCAAAGTCCTCTTGGCACATTGGGGAGAAATGAAGAAATATTCAACTTCCCATTTGAAGAATTCCTGATATTCTCACAAGCAGTGGGGACAATCAAATCAATAGGCTGAGCCCTCAGTCTTGGGGTTTGCCTCTATGAAACTTATTCCTGCACAGGATAGTTAAGCCTACTTACAGTTATGCTTAAGAGACACCTCCAGAGAACCTCTTTTGTTGCTCAGATGTGGCCTCTCTGTCTAAGCCAACTTGTTGGGTGAACTCATTGCCCTCACCCACTACGTGGGACATGACTCCAAGGGGTATAAATCTCCCTGACAATGTGGGACAAAACTCCTGGGATTCACCAGGACCCAGCATCATGGAATTGAGAAAGTCTTCTTGACCAAAAGGGGGAAGAGAGAAATGAGACAAAATAAAGTTCAGTGGCTGAGAGATTTCAAACAGTTGAGAGGTTATCCTGGAGGTTATTCTTATACATTATATAGAAATCCCTTTTTTAGTTTACAGTGGAGTAGGAGTGGCTGGAGGGAAGTCCCTGAAACTGTTAAGCTGTATTGCAATAGTCTTGGTTCTTGAAGACTATTGTATAACAATACAGCTCTTTTATTGGAGTCCTTTATGAAGATAAAAGACAGAAAAAGCCCACAAAGCTCAGAAAGAAACACTCAGAGAAATTCTTTTTCTGGAGTGATGTAAATGTTGTAAACATGATCATGATGATAAATACACAACTATGTGATGATATTGTTAGCCATTGATTGTACACCATGTATGGACTTTGTGTGTGTGAAGATTTGGCAATAAAAATATTTTTAAATTAATAATATTAAATATTAATATTTAAATATTTTTAAAAAGAATTATCAATATCAATATGCTAGGCATTACTTCTCATGAAGCAATTTATAATTGGCTACTTGTTGATGAAAACTGCCTCTTCTATGTAACCAGATTCCCAATTAACCACCTAGGGAAGGAATGCAAAATACTAGAAATAGATTGACTTTTATAAAGGGGATTTATTAAGTTACAAGCTTATAGTTTTAAGGCCATAAAAATGTCTAAACTAAGGCATCCAAAGAAAGATACCTTGACTCCAAAGAAAGGCCAAATGGCATCTGGGTTTCTTCTGTCACACAGTAAGGCATATGGCCAGCATGTATTGGTCTTTTTTTCCTTTCTGGGGCAACTCTGGATTTCTTCTCTTAGCTTCTCTTGGCTTTCTCCAGGTTCTGGCTTGCTTAGGATCTCATGGAAATGAATATGGTGACATCTGCTGGGCCCTGGTTCCTGTCTAGCTTCTGTCTTCTCTTTCAGCTCTTGACGTCCTTTGGGTCTTCTGCATTTCCAAACGTCTGTGTCTGAGCTTTCTCTTTCTACATTTGTTTCATAATTGTCTCAAAAATCTGTTTAACTTAGAGGTGATTTGTTCAAATTAGGATCAAATTCAATACTTCACATTTGACTGACATTTTCGTTAAAGCTCTCAGCAATTCTCCTTCCTTTATATTTACTGAGTATACCAAGTTTTTTCACCTGTAGAACTTCTCACATTCTAGAAATGGCTGATTATATCCTCCTGGTTTTATTTAACGTGTTTCTAGTAATGATGGTTTGATCTAGTGATGTGATTGGGTTTATAAGGGTTGCAGTACACTTATTGTATCATATTAGTAGGAAAACAGATGTCTGGTTTTCCCTGTATATCTTTTTAAAACTTTGGTTTATATTTTTTATAAAATATAAACATACACACATACATGCAAAAATGCATATATGTAAGCATATACCTTTCTTTTAGTGCCATCTTGCTTTGGCTTCCAGTCTCTCTCTTTTCTAAAATGGTTGGCTTACCCTCCCCAAGGATAACCTTATTACCTATTCTGTGTCCTTCCATGTTTGTACATTTGTAAACTTACACTTAGAAAGTGCTACATAAAGAATTTTTGTTTTTCTCATTTTTTATTTTTTTAAAATGGGACATTTTTTATTTTTGTAAAAAAAAAAATGGGACAATAATATATTTTCTCCATCAGCATTACCTTGGGGGTAGCCTTCAGTTCTATAGTTTTAGAGCTAGATTATTCCTTTTTTTATAACTACATTATATTCCATGGGGCTGCACCATGTATCACTTTTCTTGTCTTTCCCAGCTTCAAGAGGCTACCTGACTTGTAATCCTGCATCATTCTGTCCTCTGCTTCCATTGTCACATTCACCATCTGTCTCTGACCCACCTGCCCCCTCCTATAAGGCTCCTTGTCATTATATTGGACCCATATGAATAATCCAGGATAATCTTCCCAGCTCAGTACTTCAAATTTATTCACATTTGCAAAGTTCCTTTTGCCATGTACAGTAACATATTCACAAGTTCTAGGTCTTAAGACAGGGATACATTTGGGGGTCATTATTCAGTCTACCATACCCAGAAATATATCTAAACTATTAACATTTTTCAAGTTTATATTACTAGAATATTACTTTCCATAAGCAAATTGATTATTTAATTAATTTGGTACCTCCATTAAAAATTTTAAGCCAGTGGCTCTCATGCAATTTTTTTTTTTTTTAACTAAGATTTTTTTTTTTTTTACATGGGCAGGCACCGGGAATTGAACCCGGGTCCTCTGGCATGGCAGGCAAGCATTCTTGCCGCTGAGCCACCGTGGCCCTCTCATGCAATTTTAACAGTGACCCTCAGTAAGAAATGTTTTATATCTTGACCCAGTATACATATAATATAGGTTCATATTTATGTGTATGTGAAACCCTACTGCTTATGATATACATCTCATATTTTAAATTTTATTTCTTCTTCTTAAAAAATACTTGTCTCAATTTACAGAATTAGTTTCACAGTTCATTAATATGTCCCTGCAGTTTGAAAAGTACTGTTAGAGTGGGGATAAAGCAATGCAGAAAACAAAGTGTGTCTTCTCATGACTATTATCTAGTGGGTCTAAAAAGATTTTTAAAATAAATAAAAAGGACCTATATAGTAAATCAAATATTAATTGCTCTGGGAAAAATAAAGTAGGGTTAGGTAAATGGGAAGAATCAGAGATGTGTGGGATGGAGAGGAATTACTTTATTTTTGGTGGTAAGTCCTCACACAGTAAAGTGACATTTGAGCAGAGACCTGCAAGAAACAAGCAAGCCTTATAGCTCTCTGGTGGAAAGCTTTCCAAATAAAATATAACTCTCCCTTTCTTCCTCTTTGGGTTGGTTTTTAGAGTCTACACTATGCTCTATTTCTTTCCTTCTCTCAAATTATTTTTTGATTGAACAAGATTAGCTTTCCCTTTTCAACTTTTTCCATCTGTACATTACAGACACCTGAATTACTACCTGGTTTTAGAACAATGTGTATTTTTATTTCAACCTTTCCCCAAATATCTCTCCAGGGATAATTTCCAGTAGAACCTAATAACCTACAAATACGATGTGTGTGCCTTAGCTTTTTTAACCTAATTTGGCAGAATCCCACTAGTCATGGGCCTACTGAGGAAAGATGAATAGGTTTTTAATTGATGTAATTATAGGTTGGAATATGAATTGTGTTTTTGTTGCCCTATAGCCTCCTGATTACACACTTGTAGCTTATATATTGGACTTGTAGGTCTGAATGGTTTCATTTATACTTAAAAGAAAGGAGCCTGTTGACCCTCCCCACCCCTCCTGAAAATATAAGAGAAGATTAAATGATGGTAAAGACAAAATGAACATTCCCTTTGTTTAATGAGGCCTTCTGTGACCTAAGTGTGAAATCCTAATATTTCTGAACAAAGCATCTATTTGTTCTCATCTCTGAATATTGCTTATTCTTCTAGGCAGCAAGAATCACAATGAGATGGAGTCTGTTCAAAAAGTTATATTAAAATACCTTTCACATAAAGAGCTATCCTGGCAGATATGGAAACAAATTGCAGATGAATTAATTGGGAAACAAGATTCCATGATAAGTATTCAAGAAAAGAATTCCCAGTTACTACAAGGTGATTCTATTCAAGTTTCTGAAAATGAGACCTATGTAATGAATCATAAAAGAAACAGCTTCACTTATATTGAAAATCAAGGACTTTTGTCTTTGAGGACCCAGGATTATTGGAGGAAAACACATCTGAGTAAGTCACAGAATCAGAATAGAGATAAAGAAGTTAATATAAAAAATGATCTGCTTATGTATGAAGACTTCATTAAGAAATCACCCCTTAATCACCATCTTAAAAGTGACACAGAACAGAAACCCTACAAATGTAATGAATGTGGTAAAAACTTTAGTGATGTCTCCAATCAGCAGTTACCCTTAGGAAAAAAGTCCCATCCATGTAGTGAGTGTGGAAAGAACTTTAATTACAGCTCAATGCTTCCTGTTCTTCAGAATATTCACAAAGGAGAGAAATGCTTCAGTAAGAGCTCACCTCTGCAAACTCATCAGAGGATTCACCCAGGAGAGAATCTTGACAAATGTCATGTATCTGGAGATTGTTTTCCTAAAAACTTTCTTCATGTTCATCAATCTGACCACACAGGAGAGAAGTCTTATAGATGTGACAGCTGCGGCAAGGGATTCAGTAGTAGCACAGGTCTCATCGTTCATTACAGAACTCACACTGGAGAGAAACCTTATAAATGTGAGGAGTGTGGTAAATGTTTTAGTCAAAGTTCAAATTTCCAGTGCCACCAGCGAGTCCACACTGAGGAAAAACCATATAAATGTGAAGAGTGTGGTAAGGGCTTCGGTTGGAGTGTTAATCTTCGTGTTCATCAGAGGGTCCACAAGGGTGAGAAACCCTATAAATGTGAGGAGTGTGGTAAGGGCTTCACTCAGGCCGCACATTTTCACATACATCAGAGGGTCCATACTGGGGAGAAACCTTACAAATGCGATGTCTGTGGTAAGGGCTTCAGTCACAATTCACCCTTAATATGCCATCGGAGAGTTCACACTGGAGAGAAACCATACAAATGTGAGGCATGTGGGAAAGGTTTTACCCGTAATACAGATCTTCATATTCATTACAGAGTTCACACAGGAGAGAAACCCTATAAATGTAATGAATGTGGTAAGGGCTTCAGTCAGGCTTCAAATCTTCAAGTCCATCAGAATGTCCACACTGGGGAAAAACGATTCAAATGTGAAACGTGTGGTAAGGGCTTCAGTCAGTCCTCAAAGCTGCAAACCCATCAGAGAGTCCACACTGGAGAGAAACCATACAAATGTGATGTGTGTGGTAAAGACTTCAGTTATAGTTCAAATCTTAAAGTGCATCAAGTAATTCACACTGGAGAAAAGCCATATAAGTGTGAAGAATGTGGGAAAGGCTTCAGTTGGAGATCAAATCTTCATGCTCATCAGAGAGTCCACTCAGGAGAGAAACCATATAAGTGTGAGGAGTGTGGTAAGAGCTTCAGTCAGGCCATAGATTTTCGGGTACATCAGAGAGTCCATACTGGAGAGAAGCCATATAAGTGTGATGTGTGTGGGAAGGGTTTCAGTCAGTCCTCAGGTCTTCAGTCCCATCAGAGGGTCCACACTGGGGAGAAGCCATACAAATGCAAAGTCTGTGGAAAGGGCTTTAGATACAGCTCACAGTTTATATACCATCAGAGAGGCCACACTGGAGAGAAACCATACAAATGTGTGGAATGTGGGAAAGGCTTTGGTAGGAGCTTAAATCTTCGCCATCATCAGAGGGTCCACACTGGAGAGAAACCCCATAAATGTGGGGAGTGTGGTAAGGCCTTCAGTCTCCCCTCAAATCTTCGAGTCCATCTGAGTGTTCACACTAGGGAAAAACTATTTAAATGTGAGGCGTGTGGTAAGGGCTTTAGTCAGAATTTACGTCTTCAAGCCCATCAGAGAGTCCACACTGGAGAAAAACCTTACAGATGTGATGTGTGTGGTAAGGACTTCAGTCACCGTTCACGTCTTACATACCATCACAAAGTTCACACTGGCAAGAATTTTTAGAAATTTGAAATCTTGGGTTTAATCAGTTAACATCTTCACATTCTTGGAGTCCATGCTGGTGATAAACTCTTAAAAGTATTAGTAGTGGAAGAGGATTTCTTTAGACTCAGAATCTTTATAACAGAGCCATTAAAATTAAAATATAGAACTCATATTAGGGGAGGAACAGGTTGTAACCTGGGACTATGTTTACTTCTCTTTTTATATTTATTATAATGGCTTATTTTTACTAAAGCTGTAAAACTATGAAAAATGAATAAAATTATTGACAATATTTTCTGCAGTAAAGGACTCACAATATGGTTTCTTTATCTTATGTGGTATATAGGACTAAGATTAAGGAACAGATCCTCAGAGATAGATCCTTTATCTTCAAAAATAAATTTGTATCTGCCACAATTGTATATGAAAGACGTTCATTGCATCAATGTTTGTAATCACCAACTGGATTACCAAATTATTCTATGGTTTATTGATACATTGGGACACTCTAAAGACATCAAATGGGAGAAGTTAGATTTGTAGTTAAAAATATTGGAAGATATCCAGAATATATTTACCTGGAAAAATACAAAAGGTGGGATTTTTGTGTGGTCCCATTTTTTAAAAAAAGCACAAAAAGTACATGTGAATAGATAGTTCTAGTTATCTATAAATGATGGGGGGTTTCATATTTTGTTATATTTCTTTAAATTTTCTTATTTTGAAGTCATTTATAACTTTCAAAAAAATTGTATAAAATCTCCCACATACCCCTTGATGAGATTCACCAGTTATTAACATGTTGGCTTTATCATTCTCTCTACATATGTATATGTATATAAAACACACCTACATATTGATATGTCTATACACTACAGTTTGCTTTTACCCATTTGAGAGTATGTTACAGACATCTTGTCCTTTCTAAATACTTGTGTGTATGTCTTAAGATTGTTATATTCACTACAGTACAAGTATAAAATTCCAGAGAATTTAATATTGATACATAGCTAATCTGCAAACTTTATTCAAATTTCATTATTTTGCCCAATAATATGTTACACGTTTTTCTGGTCCAGAATCCAGTCAAGGATTATATATTACTCTTAGATTCTTGACCTGGACCACTACCTCATTCTTTATTTTAATGACCTTGATATTTTTAAGATTATTTTGTAGAATGTCTCTCTCAACTTGAATTTGTCTGAAGTTTCCTCATAATTAGATAAAATTTATGCAGTTTTGGCAAGAGTACTCTACAAGTTGTGTCCTTGGGGCATCCCATAAGGAAATGTGGTCGTCCTGTTCCAGGTGAGGTTAACTTGGGTCACTTAAGGTAGTTGTGTACTAGGGTTTTGCACTATGTAGTTGCTGTTCTTTCCTTTGTAGTTATTATTTTGTGGGGTGATGTTTTCTGGCTCTATAAATAGTTTATTTCTCCACAAACTTTGTCCCACTAGTTTTGGCATGCATTGCTAAATATGACCTAAATCTATTTTTATTCTGATGGTTGCTACTCCCTCTATCATTCTTTTAACATTTGTCAGATTTTTCTACTCTAAAGAAGAATTTTCACTTCTGTCCTATTTACCCATCATTTATTTTCCATAATTTGAGCACATCTTCAATTTTTGACACAATAGAATATTCCAGGCTCATCTTGTGTTTTCCCTGCCCCAAGCACGGAATTTGGTATTTTTTCAGGAGCACAGAGTCCCTCATTGTAGAGACTAATATTAAGAAATCAAGATCTGGGGACTAGATGTGCTCCTAAAACACTGGGAGCAGTAGTAAGTGGTAGAAAGGATAGATCATGAGTTCATACTTTTACCTCCAATTAATTCAACATCATAGTGTTGTTCTTCCTAACCTTCCCCCATTCCATATCTGCATTTTCATTCTCCAAGATTCAGAAATTTGGCCCCTCGTATCATCCCTATTTTACTGGAGAATGTGGGCATGTACCCAGCTAGAATTTGGAGGTGAGTGTGGGGTTAAGGAAGGAGACAAATGGAGTATCACTCAACTAATGCCAAAGATGTTTTTTGAATCACATAATCTCCCAAACCTCTCTTTTCTCTTTTTGGGGGCATTGACCTTTCAACCAAATAAAATATCACAGTCCATGAAAAACCTAAAGAGTCATATCCAGGTGAAAACCCTGCAGTGAATGAGTCCTCACAGATTATAGTCCAGCTAGTCAATGAAGGAATGTTTCCTTGTGAAGAATAGTTGGGAGAGCTCTCCTGGCCTGTAAATTCAGCTATAGGCATTGATCAGCACTATTTCACTTCATTTATTTCATTTCATTCTTCTCAGAGGGAGATCGACAAAGATCTCAGGCCATCAATGACCACATTTGTCCACTGCTTCTTTAGAGGACCAAGCATTTTAGGATAAACAGATGTTAAGGGAACCAAAGCCAGACTACTGGTTACAAAGCAGTGTAGTCTAATGGTTAAAAGCATTAACTTTGCAATCAGCCTCCCTGGGGGACTAGGCAAGATACTTAGTCTCTCTGTACCTCAATTTCCCTGTGTAGTCAATGTGGATAATGATATCTACATCTTAGTTCTGAGTGTTAAAATTATACCTGGCATATAGTAAGTGCTGTACAGTGTTGGTGTTGTTATTTTCAACATAGACACCATTATTATCTTACAAATGTCTAACAAAGGGATCAGCAAGCTGTGACTTGCTGATCAAATCTGGCCTGTGCCCTATTTTTCTTTTTACTGCCTGACAGCTGAGATTTTACATTTTTAAAGAATTGTAAGAATAAAGCAAAGAATATGCAACAGAGACCATATGTTGTCCACAAAGTGTAAAACATTTACTACCTGGCCCTTTATAGGATGTTTACCTTCAAGCTAATTTCAACTTCTCAGAAGCCCTTGAATATATACAGATATGTATTATCTATCTCAGTTTAACATGTATCAAATCCTTAAAGAGGTTTAAAAATGCTCACCAACATCAGAACAACACTTTTTTTAATGTATGCACAGTTGTGATCAAAATCAAAGCATTGTGCTAAATTTCTAATCTGTAGTTAATCTGCAGTCCCATGAATCAAGGTTATTTCCAGTTTTACATGTAAGGAAATGTAGGTTGAAGGGGTTAAATATCCCCCAGGTCAGTAAGGAGTAAATAGCATGACCAGAGTTTGACCTCAAATCTGTCTGACTTAAAAGCTACACTTAACTACCATCTGTATGAACTAGATTGCAAGGTCAAAATACCTAATTTTGAATTATGTAGAACGTGAACATGTAGAACATGTACCCTGTACCACATGAACAAATCACAAATATAAGAATGGAAAATCCCAACAAAAATACCAAATTTACCTTTGTCCAATTTCTAATTGGACTTCTCATGTAATAAATCAGTGATCAAAGTGTAGGAAACAAAATTTCCTTGATTACATTTCTGACCTCTTTAATGCTGTTCATATTCAAACTTTTTTTTGATGACTGAGGAACCAACTCTGAAATATCTAACTTTGAAAAGGAAAAGCTGTGTTTTCTTAAAGTTTTGACTTAGCAGTTGTAATTTACCAATATTACCCCTCATAACTATGGAATTTTGCAGCTTTAGAAAGAAAATCCACTTGAGAGAATACTTTTTAGAAGACTGTATCTAAAACTCTTTACCTACTAGTTCTCTACAGAATCATGTTTCTTTAAAAATATGCAGCTGTCAGGCTAGTGATCTGGTTGCAAGTTCTAAATTGCTAAATCTTCTAGCAACTCAGACCCACATCCCTCCTCTTTGGCTCTTTTTAAAAAAAGTTTTATCGAAGTATAATTGACACACCATTGCACATAAAGTGTACAACTTTAAAAGTTTTGACACATATGAAATCTTGAAACCATTACCACAGATGGTGAATATATCCATCACCCCAGAAAGTTGCCTTGTGTCCCCTACAATCCCTCTATTCTACCCCATCCCTAAAAATCACTGGTCTGCTTTCTGTCACTAAAGATTACTTTGAGTTTTTTAGAATTCTAATAAATGGAACCATACAGTAGATATCTTTTTCCTGAATTCTTTCAGAAAGAGAGATTCACCCTTTTTTGCATGTACCCAGAGGTCATTATTGCTGAGTAATACCTCCAATTGCATGGACGTACCACATTTTTTTATCCATTCACCTGTTTATGTGCATTTGGGTTTTCCAGTTTTTAACTATTACAAATAAAGCAACCATGAAAACTTATTTGTGTAGGTTTTGTAAGGACATATATATTATTTCCTCTTGGGTAAATAACTAGGAATGGGATGGTTGGATCATGTGCTAAGTATAAGTTTAATTTTTTAAGAACCTGCCATGTTGTATTCCAATGTGTTTGGACTATTTTACCTTCCCAACTGGAGTGAATGTGTTTCCTCTGTATCTTTGTCAGCACTTGGAATAGTCAATCTTTTTATTTTTAACCATTCTACTAGATGTATCGTGGCATCTCGTGGTTTTAATCTGCATTTACTACTCTCATGATATTGAGCATATTTTCTTTTGTTAAATCTGTCAAGATATTTAGCACACTTATTTTATTGGATGCTTGTTTTTTATTATTGAGTTTTGCAGATATATTATATATTCTTGAACCAAGTCCTTTATCAAATGTGTGATTTACAAAGATTGTCACCCAATCTGTGCTTGTTTTTTCATTCTCTGAAGCAGCTTTAAATTTTGATGAAGTCCAATTTCTCAAAAATTTATTTCATGTATCATGCTTTTGGTGTCATATATAAGAAATCTTTACATAGCCCAAAATCACAAGGATTTTCTCCTTATGTTTTCTTTTGGACGTTCTATAATTTTAAACTTTACATTTATGTCTAATCCATTAATTTAAATTAATTAAATTGTGTATCTAGTGAAAGATGTATTTAGGTTCATTTTTTATATGAATCTTCAGTAAGTCCAATACCATTTGTTCAAAACTATCTTTTCTCTATTGTGTTCATCTTTGTCAAAAAGCAGTTGCTTAAAAATGATCATGGTGGTGAATGCAAAGCTATATGATGATATTGTGAGCCACTGATTGTACACTATGTATAGACTGTATGTGTGTGAAGATTTGTCAATAAAAATATTAAATAAAAAAAGTAACTGCTCATGACTTCCAGATGATGAAGATAGCAGTATAAGATGATCCAGGGTATTGATCCCCTATAGAATCTTCCTCAAAATTCCAGGAAAGAAAGAATTGCTGTTACTGGGTGAGTGCCAAATTAAGAAAATGCAACTTTAAAAATAGTAGAAGTGGCAAACTTGCTAGCCCTCCCTTCCCTCTTCCCTGGCTTGGTATGGGGCTAGGCTGCACTCCCATATTGGATCCCTAAGCCTGTTCCAGAGCAACCCAAGTAACCCCTATCAAGATACTGGGGTACCTGTATGTCAGTGCCAGTCTATCAAGTGGCAGCCTGAAAGACGGAACTAGGAAATTCATCACTAACTTGCCCTCCTAGAATTTGCTCTGCAGGTAGAAGCAGATGCAGACAGCCAAAGTAGTGTAAGAAACAATCAGGTCAAAGCAACCTGGAGCAAAATCCTGGGCATTAAGATGTACAATAGAGTAGTAAGAAGGAGAAAAAGTATTTCTTAGGGAGGAAGGGCATATTCATATTCCTCTAAACTGGGGAATTCCTAAGGCCAGGAGTGCACACAAGCCCAAGAAGCAGTCTCCAAAAAGACAAAGAGGATCCTGCACTTCACTTTCACTTCAGGCTGTTCTTGATAGTAATGCTAAATGCTGAAGGAGAGCACCAGCCAACACAGAGTCAATTTGCAAAGATTGGAAAAGTTGGCTTTTTGTTTGTTTTGCATTTGTTCATTTCATTGGCACTTGACATTCAAGGAAATCTTTCTCACATCACTAGCTTTATACAAACAGGGAACAGATTGCACGTGGACTAAATTCCAGTGTTTAAAATATTAAAATGTACAATGTATAACAAAATATTAGAATATAAAAAAATAAAGAATTTAAATAAGTCATCACAAACCTCCAAGAGGGTGGTGTGACAGTGGCTTAGTGGAAGAATTCTCACCTGCCATGACAGAGACCAGGGTTCGGTTCCCGGTGCCTGCCCATGCAAAAAACAAAAACAAAAACAAACAAACAAAAACCCCCAAGAAAGAAAAGCCCAGGTTCAGAGGGCTTCATCAGACATTCCAAGAAGAATTAATGCAAATCCTGCTCAAGTAATACAAATACAAAAATTCAAATCCTGTTCCAAAACATTAAACAGGAGAGAATACTACTTAACTCATTCTATGAGATGAACATCACCCTAATACCAGAGCCAGATAAAAGATACTATGGAAAATAAAATTGCAGACTAATTTGTCTTATGACTGCAGATGCAAAAATCCTCAACAAAATAGTAGCAAATCAAATTAACTCATAAAACTCCTTAAGAGCTCTATTCAAATTGACTTGAAGATAAGTAAATGCTTATATACAAATTAATACTCCTAAAGTCCCCCAAATTAAGGAAACCAAACTTCTATTTCCAATGGAAATTATATTTACAAGATCTTTAAGATGATGAAAAATGTGCATTTGTGTTTAACCAAATTGAATTTTTTTTTTTGGATGAACTTTATTCAAGAGCAATTATGCTTTGTAGGATGTTGGTTTGAAGGCAGCTCCCAAGATCTTTCTGGTAACTTAAATATGTAATATGTGCAGGATGTGTTTTGTTGTTGTAGTTGTTGTTCTGCCAGACTATCTTTTTTTTTTTTTTTTTTTTTGCATGGGCAGGCACCAGAAATCGAACCCGGGTCTCTGGCATGGCAGGCGAGAACTCTGCCTGCTGAGCCACCATGGCCCCCCCCCCAGGCTATCTTTATTTGAGGAGGCTGTGATAAGTTATTTGCCTGGGCACTATATTACCTTAACAGCTGGTAAATGTCTAGCCAAGATGCAGTTTGGTCTCCTCCCTGACCCCTAAGCAATTTATAATCAAACTGGAACTTCTCACAGGACACCTTCCCTCAATCTAAATTCTTGGGAAAAATGGGAAGTACCCAGGGAGTTCACAATTCTGGGTTTGCCTCTTTTAGCAGATTGTTGCTACCTTGACATGGGTAATCATGAAAACACAATTAGAAATCTATCAATCACAATAGAATTTGCTGAATCTACTGCTAGAGCTGTAGCTACACAGCAATAATCATTAGATTCATTAGCTAAGCATGTTTTAGATAATAGCATTGTGGTCCTAGCAATGTCTTTCTTGAATAAGGAGACATTTTTGCCATTGCCACACCACCTCTTGTACTTGGGAAAGCATCTCCTAGGAAGTTGAGTCACAATTGCATGAAATAATTGAACAAGCTACATGGCTCAAAGATGTAAGCTCTTCCTCAGGGCCATTTTAAAATTTTGATTTCAGCTGGTATAAATCATGGGACCTGAGCTTAGAAGAATATTAAGAGGTGAGAACCAGGACATTTTATTACTCATAGTACTCATTATAGTCTCCCTGGTGCATTGTTTTCTCATGAGAGTATTAAATGGCAGTAACCAGCCACTTGTTAAACAGCAAATGTTTTCTTTATGGCTTCACTCAAGAAAGGCTGATGAAGTTCAGGGTTTCTCTCTCAGCTGGAAGGACAAATAGGGAAATCTGCTAGCTTTCTCTCCCAACCCCTGTTTCATGAAGCTCTCTCAGGGGCATTTTCCTTCTTCATCTTCAAATGTCTCTGGCTGCATATGCTCTTGTGGCTCTCTCAGCTCTGGTGGCTTCTCTCAAAACTTTTTCATTGCAAAAGCTGAAGCATGATATCTGCTGAAAAGTTGAGGTTTTAACACACAGTTAAGAGTTTTGGAGTGACTTGTCCTTTCTCTGCTGTCATTTTCCACTCACAGCTACAGCCACAGTTGCTACCTTGTGTCCATTGTGGCTGCCTTGCAAATGGTAAGATACTACTCTCTTTGCAGGCTCAGGTGCTCTGGGTGCTGGCCCAAGCTCCACCAGGATGTGGTTTTGTCAAGGAAAAGTATAGTAGTTTTGTCCTAAAGTAAAATGACTAGTTATTGCAGAATGAAAACCAGGAATGTGTAGAAGAAAACCTGAATATACATACAAAGTTGTACAAGGTTTGCAGAAAAGGAATTTTATTTTACTAAGTCTTAGTGGGTTTATAAGATTTTTAGGAGTTTTCTTATCTAACAGTATCTTCCTGCAAAACTAAAATTTGGTTTTCTCTCTGTTTAAAATGACAAGATTATTTTAGACTATTGGTCTGCTCTTAGGAAGAGGTCGTGAAAGGTTTGTCTTAACCACCTGAGTAATCTGCCTAGGAGGCAATGATCCTGTATCTTATCAGAATAACTTCTTGTACTTTATGCTGACTTTATCATTTCCTTGATAAGAGAAACAAGTCTTCTCACTTTTGAGAAGTGAGTGTCTCCCATGTTTAACTCTGAAATATATTCTACAACTAATTGTGGTGCTGTGCTTTGAAATGTCTTGCTTATTTGTATTTATGTTATTTTTCACTAAAAATAAAGGAAAAAAGTTGGTTGTGGTGATAAAAAAAAATATTTAAGACCTCTAGCCTCCTACATTCTGGAGCAGCTAGAAGGAAAAATCTGAAGTGATGGTATGGTAGCCCATGACAAACTCTGGGATCTGTCCTGTAACTACTTGTTGAAGAGTGCTTTGAAAACTACTGCTTTTTTATTTCTTTGTTTTGTGTATACATTATACTATATAATAAAAAAGTTAAAAGCAAGCAAGCAAACAAAAAAGAATAGCATTGCTATAAAAAAAAAGTCCTTTATTGTGATTTTGGTTGAATAGAAAACCTAGTATTGTTTCACAGTGACCTAAAGACTTATTTAACCAAGTGTTCAATTTGATACCATACAAATCCAATGTTCTCTGCCCAATACATGCAACAGCCAATCCATGACACTGTGGTTTCAAAGAGAAAGTGTTTATTGCTACAAGCAAAGCAGGAGATCAGATGGCCTATGAGATAGCTAGGTTCTGATGTCTCCTTGGCCAGGTAATGGTGACATGTTATCTGGGCAGGCAGGCACTGCCTGTTACTGCAAGTATATTTCATGGCTGATTGACAAACTAGGTGGCTGGTTTATTAAATCATCAATCAGTTTATTGCATCTGTGAATGACTGTATCTATGAGCAACTAAGGATATATCTTCCACAAATGAGAGAATCCACTCAGTTGGAGTTGATCCAATCAATTGAAGATTTTAAGGGAGAAGAGAGAATTTTCACTTCATCCAGTGAGCCTCTCCTATGGACTTCATTGGAATTGTCAGCCTCACAGTCTGCCTATGGATTTTGGAATTTTGTGTCTCCACAGTTCCATGAGACACTTCTATAAATCCCATTGTTCTAGTTTGCTAGTGGCCAGAATGCAATATACCAGAAATTAATTGGCTTTTAAAATGGGGAATATAATAAATTGCTAGTTTACAGTTGTAAGGCCAAGAAAATGTCCCAATTAAACATGTCTATAGAGATGTCCAATCAAAGGCATCCAGGGAAAGAAACCTTGGTTCAAGAAGGTTGATGAAGTTCAGGGTTTCTCTCTCAAGTGGGAAGGGATATGGCAAACACAATCAGGGTTTCTCTCTCATCTGGAAGGGCACATAGCAAACACAGTATCATCTGCTAGCTTTCTCTCCTGGCTTCCTGTTTCATGAAGCTCCCCAGGAGGCAGTTTTCTTCTTCATCTTCAAAGATCGCTGGCTGGTGGGCTCTCTGCTTCTCATGGCTACATCATTCTGCTCTCTCAAAATCGCCTGCTTTCTCCAAAATGTTTCCTCTTTTATAGGATTCCAGTAAACTAATCAAGACCCACCCAAATGGGTGGAGGCATCCACCCAATGCAGTTTAACATCAACTCTTGATTAAATCACATCTCCAGGGAGATGATCTAATTACACTTTCAAACAGACAATCCTGAATAGGGATTAGAAGAAATGGCTGCCTTTACAAAGTGGGATTAGAATTAAAACATGGCTTTTCTAGGGTACATACATCATTTCAAACCAACACTCCCCATTTACAGGTATCTCCTGTTGGCTCTGTTTCTCTAGAGAACCCTGACTAATACAGTCTACCAACCCAAAATTCTGTCTACCCAAATCTAAGGAAATTAGGGTTTTTATGGATTCAAATAAGGGGATCCAGAATTGTGACCATTACAATATCAACTGTAAACAGGGCTGAGACTAGGCTACAGTAACCATTGCAATAGTGAGTATAAACAGGGCTGAGACTAGTTGAGTTTCAGAAATATCAGATATTAACTTCTGCCTATTCTACAGTATAGGAAGGAGAAACATCTGTTTAATGATTCAGGAATCATAATCATTTATTAATTCTTAGTTTCCTGGTTAAAATTCTCCCCTTTTGTTTTTGTATGTTCCTCAATCATGAGGACTATCTGGGTAACAACTACTCTAACTTCTGTGGAGGGCCAAGAACAATAAATCAGGCCCGAGCAGGGAAAGTCCCCAAGAGCTAAACAATAACTAATGTTAGGGAACTGGGGGAACAGGATGTGTTTTGGCAACAGCTAACGGCATTTTTCTGCTTCTATGATTACGCTTGCTGGCTAGCAACTGCAAACCACAACATGATTTTAGCCTTTATAAGCTCACCTTGAAAACCTCTGGGGGCTGCTCTCTGAATCATCCTTCTTGGAAGTTTCTGAGGCAGTCACCAGCTGGCTAGTAAAGACTCCAAATTGGCTTGCAATTTTGAATTGAGTGGTCTCTCTTTCGGTGGGCCCCACAACATTTGGATGCCCCAGTGAGATCATCCCTAATGGGACCTCTGGTGACCACAGGTCTTGGTGATCACCCCTGGAACCAAGGTCCAGCCTAGGGGAAGGCCTCAGAGAGACTTTCTTCCACCCCAGGCAAGGACCAGGGACAGGCCAGTTCTACAGGACCCTCCAAAATTATACAAAATCTGGTGGAGTCATCTGTTTGTGGAAACCTCACCAGTGAGTACAGGTCTGTTACTGGATCCAGTGAGGACCTCTAGAAGGCTGGACACTGCATTACTTCCAAGGTCCAGTCCTGGAGCAAGATGTTGCCCGGGATTCTGGTTAGGAATCAGTCAGGGATAATGCTTTGTTTGTCTTGGTTCTTTTTGTCCCTCTTCTCAACTGTTGGTCTCGTCAAATTCTATGTTGCTCTTGTCATAATTGCCATGAGTCAGTCAAGTTCATCTATTTGTACTCCCCTTCAATGTTTTTTGAAAAATTTCCAGGAATTTCAGCAGGAGCCCAGAGACTATGGAGCCCCTGTCAATGCCTTTGACTTGGAAAAATTCTGCTCATGGGAGTGGCCAACTTTTGGTTCTGGGTGGTCTCCTGAGGAAACCACAGACCTATCTATAACTTATAAAGTCCAAAGGACAATTTTTGGTAATCCAGGCCACCCTGACCAAATCCCCTATATGCTAATTTGGATTGAAATTTTAACAGAAAAACCCAAGTCGTTACGGTCTTGTCTGGAGTCCCAAAAAGAAAGACCCCCCAGAGCCAAAATGGCCCTCTTAATAAAAACCTCTCAAAAAGAAAGGACTAATGGGATCCCAATATTGACAGAACCATTGGAGGATCCGCTCTTGATGGACCCTCCCCCATACCCAACAGCCCCTCTGCCCCCTCTAAGACCAGAGGGGAGAAATGGCCAAGAGGCAGCAACCAGCCCCTCTAATAGCCGGGAGGTGATCTTCAGCCCCCCCATACCAGAAGAGGCTCTGCTTACTACCCTTCTTCTGGTTCACAATCACCAGATTCTTCCAGAGCTCTAATTTTACCCTTGAAGCAGGTTGGCCCTGCCCTGGGGGATGACTGCTCACCTTTCATGGTCTATGTCCCCTTTTCCTCTAGTGATCTGTATAATTAGAAAAACCAAAATCCCTCTTTCTCTGAAAAGTCCCAAGTGCTCATCTCCCTCTTGGAGACTGTCTTTTTAGCCACCAGCCCACCTGGGATGACTGCCAACAGCTCCTCCAGACTCTCTTCAACTCTGAGGAATGAGACGGGGTCAGGAGAAAAGTGAGGAAGTTAGTTCTTGGACCTGATGGACAGCCTACTACTGTATCAACCTGATTAGAGGCTGTGTTCCCCTTCACCCATCCCAGATGGGACCCCAACACTGATAAAGGTATGGAGGCTCTCGATCAGTATCACCAGACTCTGCTTTGGGGAATACAAGCGGCAGCCAAGAAGCTGACCAACTTGTCTCAAGTAAGCAAAACCATACAAAAGACAGATGAATCTCTGGCCACTTTCTTTGAATGCCTCCTTGAGGCATACTGCTTGTACACCCCTATAGATCCAGAGGCACCTGAAAATAGGCGAGCCGTAAATATAGCATTTGTCACCCAGTCAACCCCAGATATAAGAAAAAATTACAGAAATTAGGATTTGAGGGTAAAGTGCTGTCCTAACTGATAGAGATTGCCCCAAAGACTTTTAACAACAGAAGTGATCCCGGGACCATGCAGTCCCCCCCAAAGAAGCCAAAATTTTTGTATCCTCAATGGCTGAACAGGAAAAACAAAAAAGGTAAATGGGAAATCATTGAAAAAAAAGGGAAACCAAGGAAAAAGTTTGGGCCTACGTGCAAACCAATGCACCTACTGCAAAGAGAACGGACATTGGAAAAATGAATGCCCTAAAAGAGGACTTAAAGGACTGAAACTGGCCCCTGTTCTAGTTGAAGAGGCAAATTAATGGGGCCGGGGCTCCATTCCGTTGAGCCCCTGGGAGCCCAAGGTCACCTTAGAAATCAGAAGAAAACCTATAAAATTTCTTGTGAATACTGGGGTGACTTTCTCCACTCTTCAGCAAGCAGATGGGCCCATATCCAAGGAAAATATCCCCATAGGGAGCAACAGGAAAGACAAAGTCTTACCCATGGACTAAGACTAGGATCTCTAACCTTGGGGAAGGAACTGTCACCCACTCATTTCTTGTAATACCAGAGTGTCCGTACCCTCTTTTGGGGAGAGATCTTCTCCAGAAATTACAAGCCACCATCTCCTTCGAAAACGATTTGGCTGAGCTCTCTTTCAATACAAACCCCTCAGCAATCCTCCTCACTTGCCCCTTATCCAAAAAGTATTTACTTACTGCAGAGGTGGCGCTGCTGGCCCCAGGCCCATATTTGCAGGAATTTAAAAAAAATAGCAGGCATATGGGCAGAAACTAACCTACCAGGATTAGCCGCCCACTGGCCCCCCATTGTTATCCAGCTGACTAACACCATGACCCCAATCAGAGTCCAACAATACCCAATAAGCTTAAAGGCTAAAAAAAGGCATTGCAGTCCATATCAAAAGACTCCTGGAGGCAGGTACTCTAGTCCCCTGCCATTCGGCCTGGAACACCCCCCTTCTCCCAGTCCAAAAACCTGGGACTGACAATTTCTGGCCAGTGCAAGATCTCCGAGAAGTAAACAAAAATATTGAAACCATTCGCCCCACTATGCCTAACCCATACACACTCTTGAGCCTGTTACCTTCCAGCCAGCAGTTCTACACTGTTCTGGACTTAAAGGATGCCTTCTTTT
The DNA here is from genome assembly GCF_023851605.1 of Tamandua tetradactyla. Classification (NCBI taxonomy): domain Eukaryota; kingdom Metazoa; phylum Chordata; class Mammalia; order Pilosa; family Myrmecophagidae; genus Tamandua; species Tamandua tetradactyla. The sequence continues at coordinate 20,144,242 of NC_135342.1, read as the reverse complement.
CACTTCCCCTGGCTGCAGTAAGTCAACCCATCTTTGCTTTTTGAATGGACTGACACAGAGGGGGAGTTCTCTGGAGAACTAACCTGGATTCAGTTGCTGCAGGGTTTCAAAAATTCTCCCACCCTGTTCGATAAGGCCTTAAGCTGGGATCTGGCTCATTTTAGACAAGAGCATCCAGAGATAACCCCCCTACAATATGTGGATGAACTCTTACTGGCAGCTAATAACCTGTCAGACTGCAAAAAAGCAACCAAAAACTTGTTACAGGAACTAGCCCAGTTGGGCTATGATGTCTCAGCCAAAAAGGCTGAACTAATAGCTCTGACCCAGGCTTGAAGCGGGGGAAAAGGGAATGTTGTCAACATCTATATGGACAGCAGATATGCCTTCACAACTGCGCGTGTCCATGGGGCACTATATCAGGAGCAGGGACTTTTGACATCGGGAGAAAAAAAAATTAAAAATATACCAGAAATAGTCATGTTGCTAGAGGCTATCTGGTTGCCAAAGAGGGAAGCCGTTATACATTGCAAAGGACATCAGACTGCCAAAACTCAAATCGCCAGAGGAAATCCCTGGCTGATAAATGGCAAAAGAGGTTGCCCAAAAACCTGTGGGGATGCTGCAGATACTTCCTGTTTTACCGGGACGAGTGCTGCCAAGCCCTCCAAAACATACCAGGAGAGAGATTAAACTGGGTGAAACTCTGTGCACTAAAGAGATTTGGATGGTTGGAAAATTCTCCCGGATGGGAGAATCCTAGTGCCAGAGCACCTGGGAAAAATTTTGGTTACCCAGGTTCACCAAAGTACACACCTGGGGCAGTATGAAACTAACTGAACTCTTACAGAGAGATTACTACATTCCCTGATTGCAACAACAAACCCAACAGATATCGTCCAGATGCCACATCTGCGCCCAGGTAAATTCCAGCCAAGGGAAAGAAATGCCCCTAAGGAACCAGGCTGAAGGGACAAGCTCCAGGAGAACAGTGGGAAATAGACTTCATGGAAATATTACCTGGCTCATATGGATACCAATACCTGTTAGTCTTCATTGACACCTTCTCCTGATGGACTGAGGCATTTCCTACCAGAACCAAGACAGCACAAATAGTAATAAAAAAAACTAGTTTCAGAAATTGTCCCCCGATTTGGCCTCCCGACTGCAATGGGGTCCGACAATGGGCCAGAATTCTTCACCCAAATTACCCAATTGTTAGCAAAAATATTAAATATCAAATGAAAATTACATTGTATTTATAGGCCACAGAGTTCAGGGCAAGTTGAGAGAATAAATAGAACAATAAAAGAAACTTTGAATAAACTAAAGCCCAAAACTGGCAAAAACTGGGTGAGTCTCCTTCCATTTGCCCTCCTAAGAACTAAATGTACTCCCTATGTCAAGGGAATTACCCCATATGAAATCATGTTTGGGCGACCACCCCCACTAATTCCTAAGTTAGGGGGAGAAAAAATAGCTGAATTAAATAACCATTCTCTTCCAAAATCATTACAGGCACTGCAATGTGCCACCCAGCAAACTCAGGAACTGGTAAAGGCAGCCCATCTTGGACCAACACATCCTGTCCCTAAAAAAATCTATTTCAGTTGGAGCCCAGAGACTTAGTCTGGATAAAAAAGCTTTAGCCAGTCACCTTGGAGGCCCAGTGGATGGGAACTCTGCCAATGATATGAAAACTTATTTTCCTGGTCCCCGTGACTGACCATGCTCTTGTCCACCATAGGAGGGCCCCTAGTTCTCATATTATTAGGCTTAATGTTTGGACCCTGTATAATTAACTGTCTGACCTCATACAAGCAAAAAAGAATACAAACTTAAATTATTAGTCCTTTGAACCCAACATCAACAGATTTATAATCAAAATGAAGAAACAATGATTTGATTCTCTCATAAAACCAGTGAGGAATATGGAGGGCCAGGAACAATAAATCAGGCCCGAGTAGGGAAAGTCCCCAAGAGCTAAACAATAACCAATGTTAGGGAACTGGGGGAATAGGATGTGTTTTGGCAACAGCTAATGGCATTTTTCTACTTCTATGATTATGCTTGCTGGCTAGCAACTGCAAACCACAACATGATTTTAGCCTTTATAAGCTCCTTGAAAACCTCTGAGGGTGCTCTCTGAATTGTTTTTCTTAGAAGTTTCTGAGGCAGATGCCAGCTGGCTAATAAAGACTCCAAATTGGCTTGCAGTTTTGAATTGAGTGGTCTCTCTTTCGGTGCACCCCATAACAGTTTCTTCATGCTGAAAGGGGTGTTGGCACTGTGCAGTAGAGGAATGAAGCTGGTTGTCATTCTTGGAGAGATGGGACCTCTTGGTTTTAGGGCTTAACTGGGTTAGGAACAATTTGTAGGCTTTAGTTATCTGAAGAATAAGCTCAATGAGAAAAATTGAAAATTATAGGTTTAAATAAAAGGAGTGGAAGGAGGTGATTTATAACTATGTTACACTGGGAAATAACTTGATATAGATTGCAGTTTTCAGGAATGGTGTTGGTGTTGCTTCCTATTGAAACAGAGCTCAAAGGATATTAAGGAATGATGAGAAAGAGAGAAAGAAAGGAAGAAAAGAAAGACAGACGCAGATGGGTTCAGGGGGTCTGAAGCTTAACTTTACATCAGATATCAGACAACTTTGTTCTTATCCAGATCCTACTTAAATACTGCAGGGTGACAAAAGGCATGTATGTATTTCTTGAAAGAACAGAGAGCTTATTTTTCAGTGCTCTCTTCCTTCATACTTAACATAACCATTTGGGGTAAACATTCTCTTCCTCCCAGACTGCTCTACATAACAATCTCCACAGTTTACTGCGGCCATCCTGAGGCCAGCTGCTCCCAACAAAACCTGCAGGTCTTTTGTTAACCCTTGGCTCCCACATGTTGGCAATATCTGGCTGAGATCTGCGTAAGAATAACCTCCAGAGTGATGTCCCCTGTATTTGAAATCTCTTAGCCACTGAAACTTATATGCCTTTAGATCATTAATCCATTGCTAATCATACAGTATCAGATTGGTTACCCATGGAAGTCATGTCCCATGGAGGAGAGAAGGTAGTGAGTTTATTTGCAGAGTTTGGCAGAGACAGAGAGTGAGAGAGAGATCCCATTTGAGCCACTGGAGACCTTCAGGGGGTGACTCAGGCATCATGTAATTACAAAAATAAAATTTTCTTTTATTAGGCAGGACCCTTATTTTTAAATTTTTTTTTAAAACATAACATGCAAAAATGAACATTCTTACCATATGATCATTCCATTCTTGGTATATAATCAATAGCTCACAATCTCATCACAGTTGTATATTCATTACCATGATTATTTCTTAGAACATTTGCATCAATTCAGAAAAAGAAATAAAAAGAAAAAACCCCCCATACATACCATACCCCTTACCCCTCTCTCTCAGTGATTTCTTGTATTTCCATCTGCCCCATATATTTAGTCTTTTTTTCTCCTATTTTTTTCTATACCCCTTATCACTTCCTTTCATTGATCACTAGCATTTCAATCTACTAAATTTATTTTAACATTTGTTTCTCCTATTATTTATTTATTTATATTTTTATTAATTTTTAAAATATTACAAGAAAGAAACACAAACATTCTTAATATATGATCATTCCATTCTACATATATAACCAGTAATTCACAATATCATCACAAAGGTGCATATTCATCATTATGATGATTTCTTAGAACATTTGCATCAATTCAGAAAAAAATAAAAAGACAACAGGAAAATTTCATACATACCATACCCCTTACCTCTCTTTTTCTCTGATCACTAACATTTCAATCTAAGTTTATTTTAACTTTTGTCCCCCTTATTATTTATTTTTATTCCATTTATTTTACTCATTTGTTGATAAGGTAGAAAAAAGGAGCATCAGACACAAGGTTTTCACAATCACACAGTCACATTGTGAAAGCTATATCATTATACAATCATCTTCAATAAACATGGCTACTGGAACACAGCTCTACATTTTCAGGAAGTTCCCTCCAGCCTCTCCATTACATCTTGACTAACAAGGTGATATCTATAATGCATAAGAATAACCTCCAGGATAACCTCTCAACTCTGTTTGGAATCTCTCAGCCATTGACACTTTATTTTTTCTCATTTCACTCTTCTCCCTTTTTGTCAAGAAGGTTTTCTCAACCACCTAATGCTGACTCTCAGCACATTCTAGGGGTTTTCTCAATTCCTTGATGCTGAGTCTCAACTCATTCCAGCATTTCTGTCCCACATTTCCAGGAAGGTCCACACCCCTGGGAATCAATAGACGAGGGAGAGTGGTGAGTTTGCTTGTTGTGTTGGCTAGAGAGAGAGGGCACATCTGAGCAACAAAAGAAGTTCTCTTGGGGGTGACTCTTAGGCCTAATTTTAAGTAGGCTTGACCTATGCTTTGTGGGGTTAAGTTTCATGTGAACAAACACCAAGATTGGGATTGCAGCCTACAGTTTTGATTGTCCACACTGCTTGTGAGAATATCAAGAATTTAACTTGGGGAAGTCGAATTTTCCCTCTTTCTCACCTTTCCCTGAAGGGGACTTTGCAAATACTTTTTTATTCACTGTTCAAATCACTCAGGGATTTATCAGGGCATCACTCTGGACAAACCAAAAAAATCTCATGTCCTACTCAAGGTTCCATGTACTTATGGTGTTCAGTTAAGCTGTCTACATAAGTTATATTAGGAAATGCACTAGTCAAAATATAAATTTTGTAACAAATAAACATTTTTTCCTTAGTCTCAAACAGAAGTTAAAATTTTAAAATATTAATTACCATCTATTTTCAGCACCCTGCAGTAATGACATTCCTTTGTTCTTCTTCATGCAAAAACATTTTTTAAATTTGTACATCTAGTCACTATCATTATACACTCTAGGCATTCCTAGATTATACCCTCTCAGTCTTTATCATCTATCTTTCCTTCTGATTTCATTTGTGTCCCCAACTTGTTATTCAAGATGTAATGGAGAGGCTGGGGGGAACTGCCTGAAAATTGTTCCAGTAGCCATGTTTATTGAAGATGATTGTATAATGATATGGTTTTCACAATGTGACTGTGTGATTGTGAAAACCTTGTGTCTGATGCTCCTTTTATTACCTTGTCAACAGAAGAGTATAACAAATATAATAAAAATAAATAATAGGGGAAACAAATGTTAAAATAAATTTAGAATGAAATGTTGGTGATTGGTGAAGGGGAGGGGTGGGGGTTATGGCATGTATGAATTTTTGTCTGTTTTCTTTTTATTTCTTTTTCTGAATAGATGGAAATGTTCCAAGAAATGATCATGATGATAAATATGCAACTATATGATGATATTGTGAGTTACTGATTATATATGTAGAACGGAATGATCAAAATAAGAATGTTTGCATTTGTTTGGTGTTTTTTGGAATTTAATAAAAATAATAATTAAAAAAAGAGTGTGTTGTTGAGGCTCCACATATTTGTGAATTTTCTGGCACTCTGCCTATTATTGATTTCCAACTCTGCCTATTATTGATTTCCTTTATAATCTGAGAAAGTGTTTTGTATGATTTCAATCTTTTTATTTTATTGAGACTTGCTTTGTGACCCCACATATGGTCTATCCTTGAGAATGATCCATGAGCATTTGAGAAAAAGATGTATCGTGCTGTTGTGGGGTGTAATGTTCTATAAATGTCTGTTAAGTCTAACTCATTTATTCTATTATTCAAATTCTCTGTTTCTTTATTGATCCTCTCCCTAGATGTTCTGTCCATTGATGAGAGTGGGGAATTGAAGTGTCCAACTATTATGGTAGATGTGTCTATTTCTCTTTTCAGTGTTTGCCACATGTACTTTGGAGCATTCTGGCTCAGTGCATAAATATTTATGATTGTTATGTCTTCTTGCTGAATTATTTCTTTTATTAATACATAGTGTCCTTCTCTTTTAACTGTTTTACATTTGAAGTCTAATTTGTTGGATATTAGTATAGCTACTCCTGCTCTTTTCTGATTGTTATTTGCATGAAATATCTCTTTCCAACCTTTCACTTTCAATGTACTTTTATCCTTCAGTCTAAGATGTGTTTCCTGTAGACAGTATATAGATAGGTCCTGTTTTTTAATCCATTCCACCAGTCTATGTCTTTTGATTAGGGAGTTTAATCCATTAACATTTAGTGTTATTACTGTAAGGGTAGCACTTCCATCATTTTGCCTTTTGGATTTTATATGTCACATCTAATTTTTCTTCTCTTTACCTTTACTGATAGTCTTCCTTTCTACACTCTTCACACCTCTCTCTTCTGTCTTTTCATATCATCTCTGGTGCTCCATTTAGTATTTCTTGCCAAGCTGGTTTCTTGGTCAGAAATTCTCTTAGTGATTTTTTGCCTGGAAATGTTTTAATTTCTCCCTCATTTTGGTAGGACAATTTTGCTGGATACAGAATTCTTGGTTGACAGTTTTTCTCTTTTAGTAATTTAAATGTATCATCCCACTGTCTTCTCACCTCCATGGTTTCTGCTGGGAAATCTATGAATAGTCTTATTGGGCTTCCCTTGTATGTGATGGATTGCTTTTGTCTTGCTGCTTTCAAGATTCTCTCTTTCTCTTTGATCTCTGACATTCTGATTAGTAAGTGTCATGGAGTATATCTATTTGGATCTATTATCTTTGGGGTATGGTGCACTTGTTGGAGCTGTAATTTAAAGTCTTTCATAAGAGTTGGGAAATTTTCAGTTATAATTTCCTCCATTAGTTTTTCTTCTCCTTTTCCCTTCTCTTCTCCTTCTGAGATGCCCACAGCACATATATTCATGTGCTTCATATTGTCCTTCAATTCCCTGAGTCCCTGTTCATATTTTTCCATTTTTCCCTATATTTTCTTTTTCTTGTCAGATTTCAGATATTCCATCCTCCAGTTCACTAATCCTATCTTCTGCCTCTTGAAATCTAACATTGTAGGTTTCCATTGTTTTTTTATCTCTTCTACTGTGCCTTTCATTCCCATAAGTTCTGAAATTTGTTTTTTTCAGACTTTCAATTTCTTCTTTTTTTCATTCCTTGCCTTCTTCATACCCTCCCTTAATTCATTGATTTAATTTTTGATGGGGTTTTCCATGTCTGTTTGTATATTCTGAATTAACTGTTTCAACTGCTGGATCTCATTGGAATTGTTCATTTGACTGGACCATATCTTCAGTTTTCCTAATGTAATTTGTTTTTTTTGCTGGCATCTAGGCATTTAATTACCTTAATTAGTTTATTCTGGAGATTGCTTTCACTTCTTTTACTTAGGGTTTTCTTGCTGGATGAATGTGTTGTCTGTCTGTTCTTTGACATTCAGTTCAGCTTTTTCTGGACCACTAGCTTAGGTTTTGTTTAACAGAGAATTTTTCAGTTCTTGTATTCTTGTTTCTTGCCCTCCCTATATAGTGCCTCCCCCTCCCCTTAGGAGGGTCTACTTAGGTATTACAGACCTCCACCAGATTTTCCCAGTCCAAACGGGCCTCCTGTCAGGAGGAAAGGGTCACCTGCATCAGCTTTTCCTGAGGGTGAGACCAAGCAGGTTGAAAGACTTTCCTGTGAAGGCTCTGGACTCTGTTTTTCTTATCTTGCCCAGTAAGTGGCACTTGTTTGCCTGCAGGTTCCACCAGCATAAGATGATGTGGTACCTTTAACTTTGGCAGACTCTCCCTGCTGGGGTCATGGTGGAGACAGAGGAAAGGTTTTAGGCTGGTTTTAATTGTTTCAAATTACCACGCCCTGGGGTCTGAATTCCTTGAGGGAGGGATTCCACCTGAGTTGGGCCTCACCCCTCCCCTAGGGAAGGCACCGGCTCCAGACAAGCTCTCAAACAAACTTGTTTTTGTCTATACCTGGGGCAGTTGCAGCCTGAGAAGCCCTGCAGCTGTATCCAAAGGCAGCCAATCGTCCATAGAAACACAACACAAAAACCTCTGATTCTTTTTCCATTAGCTCTGCCCCCTTAGTGCCAGGGCAAATACCAGTGACCTCCACCTTGATCGTGTTCACCTGAGCTTGGGGTCTAGTTTTAATAGTCAGAATTTGTGAATTAATTCCACACTTGAAGCTTAGTTGTGCTCTGCCCCTGCTGCTGGCAAAGTCCCTTTCCTTTCCCCTCTGGGAAGCAGCCTGTGGGGAAGAGGTGCTGGCTGCTGCAGCTTGGGGAACTCACTGTTCTGGGTGGGCTCACAGTCAGTCCAGCTGATCCAGACTGCGATATGCTATGTGTCCGGTCACTGACATGGCCCCAGGAGCTGTTTCGTACTGTTACTGGTTATTTAGTAACTGTTCTGGAGGATGAACTAAATCCCACATCTTATTAAGCTGCCAGCTTGGGTCCTCCTCCTATATATTTATTTTTAATCTCTATATTTTACTCATCTATACATACTGTAGATAAAAGGGGCATCAGACACAAGGTTTTCACAATCACACAGTGACATTGTGAAAGCTATATCATTGTACAATCATCTTCAAGAAACATGGCTACTGGAACACAGCTCTACATTTTCAGGCAGTTCCCTCCAGCTTCTCCATTACACTTTAACTAAACAGGTGATATCTATATAATGCATAAGAATAACCTCCAGGGTTTCTCAACTCTGTTTGAAATCTCTTAGCTATTGACATTTTGTCTCATTTCTCTCTTCTCACTTTTTGTTGAGAAGATTTTCTCAATCCCTTGATACTGAGTCATAGTTCATTCTAGGATTTCTGTCCCACATTACCAGGAAGGTTTACACCCCTGGGATCAAGTCCCATATAGAGAGGAGGAGGGAACTGAGTTTGCTTGTCATGGCTGAGAGAGAGTGGCTATTCTGAGCAATAGAAGAGGTTCTCTGGGGGTGACTCTTAGGCCTAATTTTAAGTAGACTTAGCCTGTCTTTTGCAAAGATAAGTTTCATATGAACAAACCCCAAGACTGAGGTCTTGGCCTATTGCTTTTGTTGTCCCCACTGTGTGTGAAAACATCAGGAATGCTCCACATGGGAAAGTTGAATTTTCCCCCATACTTGCCATTCCCCCAAGGGGACTTTGCGAATACTTTTTATTCACTGTTCAAATCACTCTGGGATTATTGGGGTATCACTCTGGAAAAACCTACAAACTCCCATGCCCTACTCAAAGTTCTTTGCACTTAAGGTGATCAATTAAACTGTCCACATAAGTTATATTAGAAAATGCATTGGTCAATTACAAATTTTGTACCAAATAAATGTTCTTCTTGCTTTAGTCTTACACATAACTTAAAGTTTTAAAATATGAATTAACTTCTATTTTCAACACCCTGCAATATTGACATTATTTTGTTCTTCCTCATGCAAAAACATTTTTTCATTTGTACATTTAGTTACTATCATTGTACACTCTAGGCATTCCTAGATTATACCCTCTCAGTTTTTATCATCTATCTTTCCTTCTGATTTGATTTGTGCCCCCAGCCCTCTTCCCTCTCTCATTCTCACATTCAGCTTTATTCACTGTACTAAGATGATTGTATTACAGTTAGGTAGTATTGTGCTATCCATTTCTGAATTTTTACAATCAGTCCTGTTGCACAATCTGTATCCCTTCAGCTCCAATTACTCAATATCTACCTTATTTTTATCTCCTGATGGTCTCTGTTCTTAGTGAAATTCTCCAAGTTCATTCACTAATGCTAGTTCATACCAGTGAGATCATACAGTATTTGTCCTTTTGTTTCTGGCTAATCTCGCTCAGCATAATGTCCTCAATGTCCATCCATGTTACATACTTCATAACTTTATTCTGTCTTACAGCTGCAAAATATTCCATTATATGTATATACCACAGCTTGGCTAGTCACTCACCTATTGATGGACATTTGGGCTGTTTTCCGTCTCTTGGCAATTGTAAATAATTCTGCTACAAACATTGCTGTGCAAATGTCCATTTGTGTCCTTGTCCTCATGTCCTCTGAGTAGATACCAAGCAATGGTATTGCCGGGTCATATGGCAGTTCTATATTTAGCTTCCTGAAGAACCGCCAAACTGCCTTACAGAGCAGTTGTACCATCTTACACTCCACAGTGGTTGTACCATTTGGCATTCCCACCAACACTGGGTAAGTGTGCCTCTTTCTCCACATCCTTTCCAGCACTTGTCATTTTCTGTTTTATTGACAATGGTCATTCGGGGGGGGTGTTATATCTCATAGTGGTTTTGATTTGAATTTCCCTAATAGCCAGGGAAGTTGAGCATCTTTTCATGTGGTTTTTGGCCATTTGTTATTCCTCTTCTGAGAAGTGTCTGTTCAAGTCTTTTGCCCATTTTGTAATTGGACAGTTGGTCTTTTTGTTGTTGAGTTGAACAATCTCTTCATATATTTTGGATACTAAGCCTTTATCTGATACATCATTTCCAAATATTTTCTCCCATTGTGTAGGCTGGGTTTTTTTGCTTTCTTGACAAAGTAGTTTGATGCACAAAATTTTAATTTTAAGGAGTTTTAATTTATTCATTTATTTCTTCAATGCTCATGCTTTGGGTGTAAGATCTAGGAAGCTGCCTCCTATTATAAGATTTATGATATTTCCCCAAATTTTCTTTTAAAAGTTTTATGGTCGTAGAGCTAATGTTTAGGTCTTTGATCCATTTTGAGTAATTTTTGTATAGGGTGTGAGGTATGGATCCTCTTTCATTCTTTTGCATGTGAATATCCAGTTCTCTAGGCACCATTTATTGAAGAGACTGTTCTGTCCCAGGTGAGTTGACTTGACTGCTTTATCAAAGATCAATTGTCCATAGATGAGAGGGTCCACATTTGAACACTCTATTCAATTCCATTGGTCAGTATATCTCTCCTTATGCCAGTATGACACTGTTTTGACCACTGTACCTTTGTAATACATCCTATAGTCAGGTAGTGTGAAAAACTCCCAGTTCATTTTTCTTCCTCAGGATGTTTTTAGCTATTCAGGACACACTGCCCTTCCAGATAAAGTTGGTTATTGGTTTTTCTATTTCTGAAAAATAAGTTTTGGGGGATTTTAATAGGTATTGCATTGAATCTGTAAATCTACTCAGGTAAAATTGACATCTTAACTATATTTAGTCTTCCAATCCATGAACACGATATGCCTGTCCATTTATTTAGGTCTTCTGTGATTTCTTTTAACAATTTCTTGTAGTTTTATTTGTATAGGTCTTTCATATCCTCGGTTAAATTTATTCCTAAATATTTTATTCTTTTAGTTGCAATTGTAAATGGATTTTTTTCTTGATTTCCCCCTAAGAGTGTTCCTAACCAGTATACAGAAACACTATAGATTTTTTAATGTTGGGCTTGTAACCTGCCACTTTGCTGTACTGATTTATTAGCTCTAGTAGTTTTGCTGTAGTTTTTTTGGGGTTTTGACATATAGTATCATTTCATTTGCAAACAGGGAGAATTTTACTTCTTCCTTTCCAATTTTGATGCCTTATATTTCTTTTTCTTGCCTAATTGCTCTGGCTAGAATTCCAACATAATGTTGAATAACAGTGGTGATAGTGGACATCCTTGTCTTGTTCCTGATCTTAGGGGGAATTTTTTCAGTTTTTCCCCATTGAGGATGATGTTAGGTGTGGATTTTTCATATATGCCCTTTATCATTTTGCAGAAGTTCCCTTCTATTCCTATCCTTTGAAGTGTTTTCAACAAGAAAGGATGCTGAATTTTTTCAAATGCCTTCTCTCCATCAATCAAGATGATCATGTGGTTCTTCTGCTTTGATTTGTTGATATGGTATATTACATTAATTAATTTTCTTATGTTGAATCATCCTTGCATACCTGGGATGAATTCTACTTGGCCATGGTGTATAATTCTTTTAATGTGGTGCTGGATTCAATTCGCAAGAATTTTTTTGAGGATTTTTGCCTCTGTATTCATTAGAAAGATTTGTCTGTAGTTATTTTTTCTTGTAATGTCTTTGTCTGGCTTTGGTATGCGGGTGATGTTGGCTTGATAGAATGAGTTAGGTAACCTTTCCTCCTCTTAAGTTTTAATGAAGAGCTTGAGAAGGATTGGTACTAATTCTTTCAGGAATATTTGGTAGAATTTACATGTGAAGCCATCTGGTCCTGGACTTTTCGTTTTGGGGAGCTTCTTAATGACTAATTCAATTCCTTTACTTGTGATTGGTCTGTTGAGGTCATTTATTTCCTCTTGAGTCAAAATTGGTTGTTCGTGCCTTTCTAAGAAGTTATCCATTTCATCCATATTATCTAGTTTATTAACATAAAATTGTTCATAGTATCCTCTCCTTGCCTTTATTTCTGCAGGGTCAGTGGTTATGTCTCCTCCTCCATTTCTGATTTTATTTATTTGCATCCTCTCTCTTCTTCTTTTTGCCAACCTTGATAAAGGTCCATCAGTCTTATTGATTTTCTCATAAAACCAATTTTTGGTTTTGTTGATTTTCTCAGTTGTTTTCATGTTCTCAATTTTATTTTTTCTGCTCTATTCTTCATTATTTCTTTCCTTTCACTTGCTTTGGGTTTAATTTGCTATTCTTTCTCTAGTACTTCCAAGTGGAAAGTTAATTCCTTGATTTTTGCCCTTCCTTCTTTTTTTGATCATAGGCATTTAGGGCAATAAATTTCCCTCTTAGCACTGCCTTTGCTGCATTCCATAAATTTTGATATGTTGTGTTTTCATTTTCATTTGCCTCAAGATATTTACTGATTTCTCTTCTAATTTCTTCCTTGACTCACTGGTTGTTTAAGAGTGTGTTGTTGAGCCTCCATGTATTTGTGAATTTTCTGGCACTCTGCCTGCTATTGATTTCCAACTTCATTCCTCTATGATCTGAGAAAGTGTTTTGTATGATTTCAATCTTTTTACATTTATTGAGACTTGCTTTGTGATGGAGCATATGGTCTAACTTTGAAAATGATCCATGAGCACTTGAAAAAAGGTATCTACTGCTGTCGTGAGGTGTAATGTTCTATAAATGTCTGTTAAGTTTAGCTCATTTATTGTATTATTCAAATTCTCTGTTTCTTTATTGATCTTTTGTGTAGATGTTCTGTTCATTGATGAGAGTTGGAAATTGAAGTCTCCACCTATTATGGTAGATATGTCTATTTCTCTTTTCAGTGTTTGCCTCCTGTATTTTGGAGCACTCTGCCTCAGTGCATAAATATTTATTGCTATGTCTTCCTGTTGAATTGTTCCTTTTATTAATTCATAGTGTTCTTCTTTGTCTTTTACAATTATTTTACACTTGAAATCTAATTTTTTGGATATTAGTTTTGCTATTCCTGATCTTTTCTGATTGTTGTTTACATGAAATATCTTTTCCCAACCTTTCACTTTCAACATATGTTTATTCTTGGGTCTAAGATGTGTCTCCTGTAAAAGTATATAGTTGGGTCCTGTTTATAAATCCATTCTGCCAAGTCTATATCTTTTGATTGGGGAGTTTAATTAATTAACATTGTATTATTATTGTAAGGGTAGTACTTTCTTCTACCATTTTGCCTTTTGAATTTTATATGTTATATCTAAGTTTTCTTCTTTTTACCTTTACTGATAGTCTTCATTTCTACACTCTTCTCCACACCTCTGTCTCCTGTCTTTTCCTATCTGCCTCTAGTGCCCCCTTTAGTATTTCTTGCCAAGCTGGTTTCTTGTCACAAATTCTCTCATTGATTTTTTTACTGTAAATATTTTAATTTCCCCCTCATTTTTAAAGGATAATTTTGCTGGATATAGAATTCTTGGTTGGCAGTTTTTTCTTTTATTATATTAAATATATCATTCCACTGTCTTCTTACCTCCGTGTTTTCTGCTGAGAAATCTATGCATAGTCTTAATGGGCTTCCCTTCTATGGGATATGTTGGTTTTCTCTTGCTGCTTTCAAAATTTTCTCTTTCTCTTTGACATCTGACATTCTGATTAGTAAGTGCCTTGGAGTATGTCTATTTGGATCTATTCTTTCTGGGATATGCTGCTGTTCTTGGATCTGTAATTTTAAGTCTTTCATAAGAGTTGGGAAATTTTCAGTTATAATTTCCTCCATTAGTTTTTTCCCTCCTTTTCCCTTCTCTTCTCTTTCTAGGATGCCCACAGCATATATATTCATACCCTTCATGTTGTCATTCAGATCTCTGAGTCCCTGCTCATATTTTTCCATTCTTTTCCCTATATTTTCTTTTGCTTGTCCAATTTCTAATGTCCTGTCTTCCAATTCACTAATCCTGTCTTCTGCCTCTTGAAGTCTTATGTTGTAGGTTTCCTCCATTTTTTTTCATCTTTTCTCCTGTGCCTTTCATTCCTGAAAGTTCTGTGATTTGTTTTTTCAGACTTTTAATTTCTTCTTTTTGTTCTTTCCTTGCCTTCTTTATATCTTCCCTTGATTCATTGATTTGATTTTTGATGAGGTTTTCCACGGCTGCTTGAACATCCTGAATTAATTGTTCCAACTCCTGTATCTCGTTTGAATTATTGGCTTGTTCCTTTGGGCCATATCTTCAATTTTCCTAGTATGATTTTTTATTTTTTGCTGGCATCTAGGCATTTAATTACCTTAATTAGTTTATTCTGGAGGTTGTTGTCACTTTTTTTTAACCTAGGATTTTCTTGCTGGATGATTCTGTTGTCTATCTGTTCTTTGACACTTGGTTCAGCTTATTCTGGAACTCTAGCTTAGGTTTTGTTTAACAGAGGAGAATTTTTCAGTTTTTGTTTTCTTGTTTCTTGCCCTGCCTGTATGGTGCTTTTTTCCCCCTTAGGAGGATCTACTTAGGTATTATAGATCCTCACTGGATATTACCAGACCAAACTGGCCTCCTCTCAGGAGGAAAGAGTCACCTGCATCAGTTCTGCCTGAGGGTGAGACCCAGCAGGTTGCAAGTCTTTCCTATGAAGACTCTGGTTTCTGTGTTTTTCCTATCCTTCCCCGTATGTGGCCCCTGTCTGCCTGCAGGTTTCACCAGCATAAGGTGATGGGGTACCTTTAACTTCCGCAGACTCTCCCTGCTGGGTTCATGGTTGAGACAGAGGAGAGGTAGGCTGGCTTTAATTGCTTCAGTTTTCCAGAACCTGGAATCTGAGTTCCTTGAGGGAGGGATTCCACCTGAGTTGAGCCCACCCCTTTCCTGGGGAAGTTACAGCCACCAGAGAAACTCTCAAATAAGCTTAATTCTGCCTATGCCTTGGATAATTGGAGCCTGAGAAGCCCTGAAGGTGTATTCAAAGAGCAATCAAGGCATAGAAACAAAGCCACAAAAAAGAAAAGAGAGAAAAAGCCTTTTCAGAGCAGGACCCCATTCCTCAGGTTTGCCAATCAAGACCTTGAGTTGATATATTTCTCTGTGTATCTCCAGGTCCTATGTGCCCCCTCCTTTCCTTCAAGGCCCAGGCCCTTTCAAGTATTTTGTGCTGTCCAATTCATAAAGCCTGTTTTTTTAATTTATTTTTATTTTCCATCTGCTCTATCTCATCTGCCCTGGGGAAAAAACCAGCAAATGAGCTGGAGGCCTATTTTTAGTAGTCAGAATTTGTTAATTAATTCCACAATTGGAGCTTGGTTGTGCTCATCCCCTGGTGCTACTAAAATGTCTTTTCTATCCCTTCTGGAAGCAGTGGTCTGGGGAACTCATGGTTCTGGGTGGGCTCACACCTGAGGATTCATATATTTTAGAGTAAAATATTTGTCCTCAAAGGTTAAATGTATGTCCCCGCCCCCTATGTAGACCCTCATTGGGGTGGGGGCGGGGAAAGGCCCTATACAAGCAGGGCAAGAAACAAGAAAACAAGAACTGAAAAATTCTCCTCTGTTAAACAAAACCTCAGCTAGAGGTCCAGAAAAAGCTGAACTGAATGTCAAAGAACAGATAGACAACAAATTCATCCAGCAAGAAAACCCTAGGTAAAAGAAGTGAAAGCAATCTCCAGAATAAACTAATTAAGGTAATTAAATGCCTAGATGCCAGCAAAAAATAGCAAATCACACTAGGAAAATTGAAGATATGGCCCAGTCAAAGGAACAAATGAACAATTCAAATGAGATACAGGAGCTGAAACACTTAATTCAGAATATACGAAGAGACATGGAAAACCTCATCAAAAACCAAATCAATGAATTGAGGGAGGATATGAAGAAGGCAAGAAATGAACAAAAAGAAGAAATCAAAAGTCTGAAAAAACAAATCACCAAACTTATGGGAATGAACGTCATGGTAGAAGGGATGAAAAAAACAATGGAAACCTACAATGGTAGATTTTGAGAGGCAGAACATAGGATTAGTGAACTGAAGGACGGAACATCTGAAATCCGACAAGAAAAAGAAAATATAGGGAAAAATGGAAAAATATGAGCAGGGACTCAGGGAATTGAAGGACAATATGAAGCACACAAATATATGTGTTGTGGGTATCCCAGAAGGAGATGATAAGGGAAAAGGAGGAGAAAAACTAATGGAGGAAATTATAACTGAAAATTTCCCAACTCTTATGAAGGACTTAAAATTACAGATCCAAGAAGTGCAGCATACCCCAAAGAGAATAGATCCAAATAGACATACTCCAAGACATTTACTAATCAGAATGTCAGAGGTCAAAGAGAAAGAGAGAATCTTGAAAGCAGCAAGAGAAAAGCAGTCCATCACATACAAGGGAAGCCCAATAAGACTATGCCTAGATTTCTCAACAGAAACCATGGAGGCAAGAAGACAGTGGGATGATATATTTAAATTATTAAAACAGAAAAACTGCCAACCAAGAATTCTATATCCAGCAAAATTTCCCTTCAAAAATGAGGGAGAAATTAAAACATTTTCAGACAAAAATCACTGAGAGAATTTGTGACCAAGAGACAAGATCTGCAAGAAATACTAAAGGGAGCACTAGGGACAGATATGAAGGCAGAAGAGAGAGGTGTGGAGAAGAATGTACAAAGGAAGACCATGAGTAAAGTTAAAAAGAAGGAAAATTAGAAGTACATATAAAAGCCAAAAGGCAAAATGGTAGAGGAGGGTACTGCCTGGGCAGTAATAATACAGATGTTGATGGATTAAGCCTCCCAATTGGGGAACATGGACTAGCAGAATGGATTAGGGAATGGGACCAATCTATATGTTGTCTCTACTCAAATGACATGAAGGCAAGGACACAAATGGACATTTGCACACAAATGTTTATAGATTGCATTATTTACAATTACCAAGAGATGGAAACAGCCAAAATGTCCATCAACAGACAGGCGGCTAAACAAATGGTGGTATATACATACGATGGAATATTATGCAGCTGCAAGACAGAATAAAGTTATGAAGTATGTAACAACATGGATGGACCTTAAGGACATTAGGCTGAGTGAGATTAGCCAGAAACAAAAGGACAAATACTGTATGGTCTCACTGATATGAACTAACATTAGTGAATAAACTTGGAGAATTTCGTTGGTAACAGAGACCATCAGGAGATAGAAATAGGGTAAGATATTGGGTAATTGGAGCTGAAGGGATACATATTGTGCAACAGGACTGAACGTAAAAACTCAGCAATGGACAGCACAATACTACCTAACTGTAATACAATTATGTTAAAACATTGAATGAAGCTGAATGTGAGAATGATAGAGGGAGGAGGGCTGGGGGCATAAATGAAATCAGAAAGAAAGATAGACGATAAAGACTGAGATGGTATAATCTAGGATTACCTAGAGTGTATAATGACAGTGACTAAATGTACAAATTTTAAAAATGTTTTTGCATGAGGAAGAACAAAGGAATGTCATTCCTGCAGGGTGCTGAAAATAGATGGTAATATTTTAAAATTTAAACTTATGTGTGAGACTAAAGCAAAAAATGTTTATTTGGTACAAAATTTATATTTTGACTAGTGCATTTTCTAATATAACTTATGTAGATAGCTTGGTTGAACAACATAAGTACATGGAACCTTGGGTAGGACATGAGATTTTATTGGTTTGTCCAGAGTGATGCTCTGATGAAACCCAGAGTGATTTGATCAGTGAGTGGAATCGTATTTGCAAAGTCCCCTTTGGGAAATGGTGAGAACGGGGGAAAATTCAACCTCCAAGTTGAATTCTTGATGTTCTCACAAGCAATGTGGACAACAAAAGCTATAGGCTGAGCCCCCAGTCTTGGGGTTTGTTCATATGAAACATAACCCCACAAAGGATAGGTCAAGTCTACTTAAAATTAGGCCTAAGAGTCACCCCCAAGAGAACTTCTTTTGTTGCTCAGATGTGGCCTCTCTCTCCAGCCAACACGATGACTAGTCTCACCACCCGCCCCCCTCTCTGCATGGGACATGACTCCCAGGGGTGTGGACCTTCCTGGCAACATGGGACAGAGATCCTGGAATAAGCTGAGACTCAGCATCAAGGGATTGAGAAAAACCCTAGAATGAGCTGAGAATTAACATCAAGGGATTGAGAGAACCTTCTTGACCAAAAGGGGGAAGAGTGAAATGAGACAAAGTGTCAATGGCTGAGAGATTCCAAACAGAGTCGAGCGATTATCCTGGAGGTTATTCTTATGCATTAAGTAGATATCACTTTGTTATCCAAGAGGAAATGGAGAGGCTGGAAGGAACTGCCAAAAATGTAGAGCTGTGTTCCAGTAGCCATGTTTCTTGATGATGATTGTATAATAGTGTAGCTTTCACAGTGTGGCTGTGTGATTGTGAAAACCTTGTGTCTTATGCTCCTTTTATCTACCTTGTCAACAGATGAGTAGAACATATGGAATAAAAATAAATAATAGGGGGAACAAATGTTAAAGTAAATTTAGCTTGAAATGCTGGTGATCAATGAAAGGGAGGAGTAAGGGGTATGGTGTATATGTGTCTTTTTTCTGTTTTCATTTTATTTTTCTATTGTCTTTTTATTTCTTTTTCTGAACGGATGCAAATGTTCTAAGAAATAATCATGATGATGAATAGGCAACTATGTGATGATATTTTGAATTAATGATTATATATGTAGAATGGAATGATCACATATTAAGAATGTGTTTCTTTCATGTAATTTTTTAAAATTAATTTTAAAAATCTCAAAAAAATATTTTATCCTCTATTTCTTGAGATTATGGTAGGAATTTCACAGGTTGTGAAGTTTTATAGTTCCATGCTTTCATTCCCCGGTCCCTCAAGGGACTTTGGAAATTATTATTTTTTTTTATGCCCAAAACACTCTGAACTTCATCAGGGTATTACATCATCTTGTCCTGAATACTAAGTTCTTAGTCCCCATTCTTGGTTCCACAACAAGTAAAGCTGATTAGGTTGTTTAAGTAAACTGACTACACAGGTTAAATTAGGCAGTGTGCCACAGAAAATTTAAATTTTGGACAAAGTTAATTTCTCTTCCTTTGGCCTCAAGCAGAAAAAGTTTTAAAATACTTACAATATCATCCTTCCCAGATCAGCTTCATTCACATGTCTAATTGAAGTCTGATCTCTTTTTCAGCTTCTTTAAACCATTGCTGTATGGAGAAATGCTGACTTTTCAAGTTGGAGAACACTAACTCTGAATCTTAGATGTCAAACAGATACCCAAAATTCGGGGGACCACCAGGCTATACACAAAGAGCAAAGCACCTTGAATTTAGAAATGATAGTTAAAGTTCAGGAATAAATGTGTGACTGCTGTAAGAGTTTACAATGTAGGTGTGTTGGTTCAAAAATATTATGTACCCCAGAAAAGCCAGATTCTTGTAATCCAATCTTGTGAATGAAGGCTTATCATGAGTGGGATCTTTTGATTAGGTTGTTTCCATGGAAATGTGACCCATGCAATTGTAGGTGGGACCTTTTGATTAGATTATTTCCAATGAGATGTAACTGCTGCCCATTCAAAGTGGGTTTTAATCAGTTTACTGGAATCCATAAGAGAGCTCACAGAGAGAGAACTCAGGCAGAGATGTTTAGAGATGCAGAAAGAAAATGCCCTGGGGGAACCTGTTTGAAACCAGAAGCCCAGACAGACAAACAGCAGACATTGCCACATGACTTCCCATGTGACAGAGAAACCCTGAGTGCCATTGGCCTTTCTTCAGTGAAGGTATTCTCTTGTTGATGCTTTAATTTGAGCATGTTTATGGCCTTAGAACTATAAATTTGTAACCTAATAAATTTCCTTTGAGAAAGTCAACCCCTTTCTGGCAGCTTGCATTCTGGCAGCTTTAGCAAACCAAAACACAAGGTCATAATTTTCTTATAAACATTTTCTAAATGAAGCAATTTTCAGAAGCAAAAAATTTTACAATTGACTTATATTGGAGTCATCAACCACAAACCATAGCATAAGTTTTGTCCTGTATCAACATAAACATTAACCAGGGTTATGTTAATTAACAGAACATAATTTGTATACTTGCCTTGAATTTTTTTTTTTGACACAGGCAGGCACTGGGAATCAAACCCAGATCTCTGATATGGCAGGTGAGAATTCTGCCACTGAGCCACCATAGCACCACCCAGCCTTGCATCTTTTTTTTCCTTGCATCTCTTTTAAAACCCCTTTTGATGAACATGAAGTTCTGAGTTATTGTTGGCCATATGTACTTTTTTTGCTCTTTTTTTGTTTTTGTTTTGTTTTATATGCTATTGGTGGGGGTCACATTTCATTATTTTTCCATGTGAGTATCCCGTTATTGCAGCACCATTTTTTGGGGGGGAGTGCATGGCCAGGAATCAAACCCAGGTCTCCTGCATGGCAGGCAAGAATTCTGCCACTGAGCTACTCTTGTATTCCCCCAACCACATGTACTTTTAGAGAAGCATTAAAGCAAAGTCATGTAACTGACAAGAGAATTTGGACATTTTCATGATCATTCTTCAAAGAATAACTAAAACCATGAGCAACAACATCCTACTGTTTTCTAACATCATGCAGATCAGTATCAGGATATAACATGGACAGTGAGAACATTTTCAAGTCTTTAGGAATTGCATGCAATCTTTATATATATGAATAACATTTCCTCCATTAAAATTCAACCAACAGAAGTTTATAAAATCCCCTTTAATTTTACACTACTTATGTAATGTACTGAACGATTTTTAGCACCCTCATTTTCACAAGTGGAAGAACAAATCCTTTGCAATAATTTGAAATAAAAGACATACTTTTTGGTTCAATGTTGTGATGACAAATGTTAAAAAGTTTTTAGGTTTGACTTAAAATTGTGGAATCACAACACATACCAAACTCTGAAATCTGTTCTACAACTAATTATTGTAATGTGTTTTGAAATTCATTGCTTTTTTTGTATATGTTATTTTTCACACAAAAAAGTCTATTGTGATGTTAAATGCACAGCTATTTGATAATATTGTGAACCATTGATGGGATACATGGTATGTGAAAATATAATATACACCAAAAAATTAATAATTTAAAAAGTTGTTAGGTTTGAAAATAGGAGTTAATATAATTATAAAAAAATACTAAGTTCATCTAAAAGGGAGAAGACTTATCTTCTAAAATAAAGGATGATAAATCAACATAAACATTTGTTTGGTTTGCTAAAGTTGATGGAATGCAATATACCAGAAATGAGTTGGCTTTTTACTATGGGGATTAATTTACAACTTACAATTCTTAGGCCATTGAAAATGTCCAGCTAACAACATTAACGGCATGATACCTGGGCTCTGAAGGCAGGCTGCTGGCATCTATGATGCCACATGGGAAGACACATTGCAATCTGCTAGTCCTTCTCTTCTGGGTTTCATTGTTTTCAATTTTTGGCTTCAGTGGCTCCTTCTCTCAGCTTCTATGGTGCTCTTCCATAAGCGTCACTTAATTTCATCTTTTTGCTTCTGTATGTGCTTTATCCTCTTATAAGGATTCCCTCAAGAGGATTAAGAGTCTTCCTGAATGCAGTGGGTCATATCTCAGTTGAAATATTCTAATCTAATGGTGTTACCTACAATAGGTCTACACCCACAAGAGTGGATTAAAGGAATATGGCCTTTTCTGGGGAACATAACAGCTTTAATCTAACAAAAACATCAACAAGAATATTATCATGATATTAACATAGAATCTTTGTTCTCTAGATGACTAAGAAAAATATAACCTTTAATTAAGAGCAGACTAACAATCTGCATTATTTTAGCAGAGAGAAAACTAAATCAGTTTTGTATGAATACATAGTTTGACACAAAAGGCTGTTACAGAATTTTATAAACTATACTATTTTGGTTAACATTGATTACAACAAACAGAATTCACTCTCACAACCATTTTCCAATTTTCCATATCTATTCAAGTCTTGTCTTACACATTAAAACTAGGCATTTTACTTTGGGAAAAAACTATACACCCTTAGACAAGCTTATCAAATTTTAGTCAGCATTATCTATGACAAAATCACCTCCACAGGGTGGGCCATGGTGGTTCAGCAGGCAGAGTTCTCACCTGCCATGCCTGAGACCCGGATTCAATTCCTGGTGCCTGTCCATGCGAAAAGAAAAAAAAAATCACTTCCACAAGCATCCACAGCTTTCCATATTCACCCAGGCTTTTCCCTACATATTCTCAAGGACAAACCTACACATCTTTCTTTAACAAAGCACATCTTGTGTAGTTTGATACCTGCATATCTTAAATTATGAAAAAGATCTTTGATACTGTCTTTAAACATCCTATTAAATGTAATTATTTTCAAAAGTTTGTCAATAATAATTTAATTTCATTAAACACAAACTTTTTTTTTACCATCTTGAAGATCTAATAGATATAATGTTAGCTTATTTTATCAGTAAACATGCATAAATTTAGGGAGAGCCAAATTTATCCAAGTAGAATAAAATTGGTTTTGTTTGGTTTAAAAATTACAAAAACAGGAACAGGAATGGACTTTGTCATTGCATTTTTTGGGGGGGGTGGGGCATAGGCAGGCACCAGGAATTGAATCCAGGTCTCTGACACAGCAGGCAAGAAATCTGCCTGCTGAGCCACTGTGACCTGCCCTGTCACTGCATGCTTGCAGTTGTAGCTTGCCTTTTTTATTGGAGGTTGCAAAAATCTCTGTTTTATAGTATCCTAAAATTACGACCAACTTGAAAAACATCAACTCTGGAAAATATACCACAATTGTTTAATTTTTCCCAAGCAAAAATCCAGAATAACTTTTCCATCAGTCTCAAGAACATTTTCTTTTACTTACTGAAATGTGGCAATTAGATCTTACTCAGTTACCCCTATCCCAAGGGTGTGTATGTATATATATATATATATATATAATATAAATGATTTATTAATGGTGGTTACTGTTGCAAAGGTATTATTGGAAAAAAAATTAATTGTGGAATTCTCTCAGAACAAACATGGTCTATTAAACATTTCCTCTATGCCTAACATTTCTAATCTCCAGACCCCGTAGAAAGATTTCTGAAACAATCCCAATTTCCAACATCTTTCTACGCTCAACCCTTCCCCCATAGCTGCCTTGGCTGGTTCACTCATATTTGCTCAAAATCTAAGAGGCCTTGAGGGCAGGGATAGGTGAAGTAGAAAGAAAGAAGCCTGTTTTGTAAAGTTTTAAATGAGGATGGTGGGATTTAAGACCCCCAAGGAGGGCTTAGAGTTGATGACAGTTCCTATGCTTTTCTTTCAACTATAACAGAGAAATCAGGACTTTAGGGATGATTTTGGTTACTGAATCATTATATGGATATTCCTTTTTGCTTTCTGGTTTATTGGAGCAGACAGAGGGAAATTCCTAAAATCTCTAAATTGTAATCCAGCTGCCCTGATATTGGAAATGATTGTAAAAGCCCTTATCATGTGCTTTTGAGGTCATTTATGCCATTTATCTGGTCATTTTCTTGTAGGGCAAAGGCCCTAATGCTAAGGAAGAATATGAAGTCTTTAACTAGTTTCAGCCCCAGACATTTGGTGTAAATCGTATCAGCTTGACTCTGCTATTGAAAGATAACTTGTCTCCCTTTCTTTTGGCTTATACCTTTAGTACTGAAGTGATAACTCTGCCTCCCCTCCTTTCAATTTAAGTTCTCCTATTGAAATGATAATAACACTGTCTCCTTTTCTGCTTTGAACTTGCTACTTGAAACGACCTCATCTCTCCTTGCTAAAATCCTTAAAAGTCTTGAACTCCCTAAACTCAGGGAGACAGATTTTGGGCCAGTAGGCCATCTGCTCTCCTACTACACATCTAGGAATCAACTCTTTCTCTCTTTGAAACCCCGGTGTCTCAGGAATTGGTTATTGAGCATGTTGGGCAAAAGAATCCACGTCCTTTATCTGGTAAAATGCAATTGTTTCCAATGATTAGATCTAATTTGCCTAAAGCTCTTTTTACTATTTCCTGAGGCAGCCCTTTGTTGCCTTCAGGAAATGTCAGAGAGTGGTTTCTTTCCAATGTCCAGGTTTGTTTTCAGTAATTATAAAACCTAAGGCTTTAAGCCATAATGCCTAGAGGTTTTTCTTTTTGGGACTTCAGAACTACTGATATATATACACTTAATTTCATTAAATACTAATTAATTGTTGGATTACTTATTTTTCAGGAGTATACTCAACAGATGATCTCAGGTCAGGGTCTTGAACCCTGCATGGAATGACTCCCAGAAAACAAAAAGATGGAGAGGCCAGAGCAAATGGGGATCATTCTGGATGTGGCACTCAAGGCCTCCAACCCAGGTCCAGGGGACATGTACCACTGTACTAACCTCTCTATCCACTTTTACCTTGATGACCCATGCACCTAGTCAGATGTCTGGACTTGGAATAACTGATTTTTCTTTTTAAGCTTTTTCAGTTGCCAAGGGTCTGGAGTGCCAGCAGAACAGAGAACAACTTGATTGTCAAGCCTCTAGACTAAAATAGTCTAGCGGCCACAAAGTCTCGATTCCCATGTTTGCCTGTCTTGCCAGAGCTCTGGACCTTTGGGCAGATGGGTTCCTTGCTTCTTAGGGACATTTCTCCCTTCAGGGGTTACCAAATTGATACCAGACAAATGTGGGATTCACTGCCCTATGAGTCCAACAACCAATCCATGACACTGGGATTTCAAAGAGAGAAAGAGTTTATTACTGCCTGCAAAGCAGGAAATCAGGTGACGTATCAGTCCAAAAGTTGGTTTCCCCCAAAACTTCAGGATTCAAACAAGGGGAAATGTAGTATTGCCATTAAAATATCAAATATAAACAGGGCTGAGACTAGGCTAGAATAACCATTATAACAGTGCTTACTGTTGTAAACAAAGGTGAGATTAGGCTAAAATAACCATTACAAAAGTGTTAACATAGCTGAGACTAGGCTAGAATGAACATCACAATAGTAAATAAATGTAGGGCTAAGACTAGTGGAGTTTCAGTGATGTCAGGTATTAACTTCTGCCTAATCTACATTATAGAAAGGAAAAATATCTATATAATAACTAAGTAATCATAATCATTTATTAATTCTTAATTTCTCAGTTGCAAAACTTTCTGTTAACTTTTGACATTTTACTTTCCAAACTCAAAAGCTAAATTATCCTTTCTTTTTTTCATATTTTTGAAATAGACTTTAAAGACAAAATAATGACATTTGATCAGTTTCACAAATTGCACACTAAATGAAACCATACAATTACTTCAAGGGACTATAGGCAAGCAATTCGGTCATAGGAATCTGTTTATTTTTTTTTATTTATTTATTTTTATTAATTAAAAAAAATTAACTAACACAACATTTAGAAATCATTCCATTCTACATATGCAATCAGTAATTCTTAATATCATCACATAGATGTATGATCATCATTTCTTAGTGCATATGCATCGATTTAGAAAAAGAAATAGCAAGACAACAGAAAAAGAAATAAAATGATAATATAGAGAAAAATAAAAATAAAAATAAAAAATACAAAAATATATAAGAAAAAAAACAACTATAGCTCAGATGCAGCTTCATTCAGTGTTTTAACATAATTACATTACAATTAGGTAGTATTGTGCTGTCCATTTTTTTTTTTTTTTTAGAAATCATACCATTCTACATATGCAATCAGTAATTCTTAACATCATCACATAGATGCATGATCATCATTTCTTAGTACATTTGCATCGGTTTAGAAGAACTAGCAATATAACCGAAAAAGATACAGAATGTTAATATAGAGAAAAAAAATAAAAGTAATAATAGTAAGAACAAAACAAAACAAAAACCTATAGCTCGGATGCAGCTTCATTCAGTGTTTTAACATGATTACTTTACAATTAGGTATTATTGTGCTGTCCATTTTTGAGTTTTTGTATCTAGTCCTATTGCACAGTCTGTATCCTATCAGCTCCAATTACCCATTATCTTACCCTGTTTCTAACTCCTGCTGAACTCTGTTACCAATGACATATTCCAAGTTTATTCTCGAGTGTCGATTCACATCATTGGGACCATACAGTATTTGTCTTTTAGTTTTTGGCTAGACTCACTCAGCATAATGTTCTCTAGGTCCATCCATGTGATTACATGCTTCATAAGTTTATCCTGCCTTAAAGATGCATAATATTCCATCGTATGTATATACCACAGTTTGTTTAGCCACTCGTCTGTTGATGGACATTTTGGCTGTTTCCATCTCTTTGCAATTGTAAATAACGCTGCTATAAACATTGGTGTGCAAATGTCCGTTTGAGTTTTTGCCCTTAATTCCTTTGAGTAGATTCCCAGCAATGGTATTGCTGGGTCATATGGCAATTCTATATTCAGCTTTTTGAGGAACCGCCAAACTGCCTTCCACAGTGATTGCACCATTTGACATTCCCACCAACAGTGGATAAGTGTGCCTCTTTCACCGCATCCTCTCCAGCACTTGTCATTTTCTGTTTTGTTGATAATGGCCATCCTGATGGGTGTGAGATGATATCTCATTGTGGTTTTGATTTGCATTTCTCTAAAGGCCAGGGACATTGAGCATCTCTTCATGTGCCTTTTGGCCATTTGTATTTCCTCCTCTGAGAGGTGTCTATTCAAGTCTTTTTCCCATTTTGTAATTGGGTTGGCTGTCTTTTTGTTGTTGAGTTGAACAATCTCATTATAAATTCTGGATACTAGACCTTTATCTGATATGTCATTTCCAAATATTGATTCCCATTGTGTAGGCTGTCTTTCTACTTTCTTGATGAAGTTCTTTGATGCACAAAAGTGTTTAATTTTGAGGAGTTCCCATTTATTTATTTCCTTCTTCAGTGCTCTTGCTTTAGGTTTAAGGTCCATAAAACTGCCTCCAATTGTAAGATTCATAAGATATCTCCCTACATTTTCCTCTAACTGTTTTATGGTCTTAGACCTAATGTTTAGATCTTTGATCCATTTTGAGTTAACTTTTGTGTAGGGTGTGAGATATGGGTCTTCTTTCATTCTTTTGCATATGGATATCCAGTTCTCTAGGCACCATTTGTTGAAGAGACTGTTCTGTCCCAGGTGAGTTGGCTTGACTGCCTTATCAAAGATCAAATGTCCATAGATGAGAGGGTCTATATCTGAGCACTCTATTCGATTCCATTGGCCGATATATCTATCTTTATGCCAATACCATGCTGTTTTGACCACTGTGGCTTCATAATATGCCTTAAAGTCAGGCAGCGTGAGACCTCCAGCTTCGTTTTTTTTCCTCAAGATGTTTTTAGCAATTCGGGGCACCCTGCCCTTCCAGATAAATTTGCTTATTGGTTTTTCTATTTCTGAAAAATAAGTTGTTGGGAGTTTGATTGGTATTGCATTGAATCTGTAAATCAATTTAGGTAGGATTGACATCTTAACTATATTTAGTCTTCCAATCCATGAACACGGTATGCCCTTCCATCTATTTAGGTCTTCTGTGATTTCTTTTAGCAGTTTTTTGTAGTTTTCTTTATATAGGTTTTTTGTCTCTGTAGTTAAATTTATTCCTAAGTATTTTATTCTTTTAGTTGCATTTGTAAATGGGATTCATTTCTTGATTTCCCCCTCAGCTTGTTCATTGCTAGTGTATAGAAATGCTACAGATTTTTGAATGTTGATCTTGTAACCTGCTACTTTGCTGTACTCATTTATTAGCTCTAGTAGTTTTGTTGTGGATTTTTCCGGGTTTTCGACATATAGTATCATATCGTCTGCAAACAGTGATAGTTTTACTTCTTCCTTTCCTATTTTGATGCCTTGTATTTCTTTTTCTTGTCTAATTGCTCTGGCTAGAACCTCCAACACAATGTTGAATAATAGTGGTGATAGTGGACATCCTTGTCTTGTTCCTGATCTTAGGGGGAAAGTTTTCAATTTTTCCCCATTGAGGATGATATTAGTTGTGGGTTTTTCATATATTCCCTCTATCATTTTAAGGAAGTTCCCTTGTATTCCTATCCATTGAAGTGTTTTCAACAGGAAAGGATGTTGAATCTTGTCAAATGCCTTCTCTGCATCAATTGAGATGATCATGTGATTTTTCTGCTTTGATTTGTTGATATGGTGTATTACATTAATTGATTTTCTTATGTTGAACCATCCTTGCATACCTGGGATGAATCCTACTTGGTCATGATGTATAATTCTTTTAATGTGTTGTTGGATACGATTTGCTAGAATTTTATTGAGGATTTTTGCATCTATATTCATTAGAGAGATTGGCCTGTAGTTTTCTTTTTTTGTAATATCTTTGCCTGGTTTTGGTATGAGGGTGATGTTGGCTTCATAGAATGAATTAGGTAGTTTTCCCTCTGCTTCAATTTTTTTGAAGAGTTTGAGGAGAGTTGGTACTAATTCTTTCTGGAATGTTTGATAGAATTCAGATGTGAAGCCGTCTGGTCCTGGACTTTTCTTTTTAGGAAGCTTTTGAAAGACTGATTCAATTTCTTTACTTGTGATTGGTTTGTTGAGGTCATCTATGTCTTCTTGAGTCAAAGTTGGATGTCCATGTCTTTCCAGGAACCTGTCCATTTCCTCTAAATTGTTGTATTTATTAGCGTAAATGTTTATTTTTTTTAATGAAAAAAATTGTATGAAATGCAGGATTAAAATGACAGATACAGTTTCCTCCCCTGTAACGTTCCATATTTAGATGCTGGTGAAAGGCAGTGCTGGCAAAGTATTTAATGCACATGGAAATGCTATCCTATTTTGGCTTCCAGAAATAGCCCTAGTGATTCTATGCACCAATGCATTGGCTAATAATGATTATTTCAGTTTTACTGTAAATTGTTCTAATTCTCACTTAAGCACTTAATTAGCTCTTGCTCATTTCTAGAAGTTAAGGCAGCTGATGCCTGAAGTACCTCACTTGGACTCTCAACTAGCTCAGCCGTTCAACCTGAGTTCCTTAGGCTACAAGGACTGTCCTTGGCTCTACAACTCTGCCACCCCCCACCCCCGACTCCCAGGAACTTTCCATGGTCATTTCTGCCTATAAAAGGCAGCCCAGGCAAGGGAGGGAAACATGAGGAACACAATTGCCAAGGGCAGTTCTTATAGCAATCTTAATTCCAAGGAGGGTTACATGGGTGCAGAGGAACCCAGAGATTCCACCAATAGAGGTAAATGAGTTTCATTCATACAGCCAGTTCTTCAGGGGTTATTCCACTCTATCACCTCAGAAAACATACTTTCTTTGCATAGTGACCCACTGCTCTGTTGGTCAGTTTCCTTTCATACTATGTTAACTTTCATCTCAACCATCAGCCTTCATGTAATTTGTTTATGTTTCTCCAGTTTTCACTGAACATGCAGTGCATGGAAGCAATCATTTCAAAAACAAGAACTCACACTAAAAACACACATGAGCATCAAATACGAAAATGTGGGTTTTCTTCTGTTTTTATTCAGGGGAGGAGAATCCATCTCCTCATCTTCCTCATCTTTGTCACTGAATGAACACAAGGGGCTCATCTCGAGACACGGAGCAGTAGGAGGCTGCACTGCTAAACAGGTGACTGTTTGGGGCAAGGAACTGCCCAGTTGCTGAGGCCACTTCAGCAACCAAGCATAACCCTTGGTTTAGCTTGATTGGGATAAGGTGGCTCCCATGGTCAGGTCTAGATTTGAAACTGACTGGGTAGAGCTCAGAAGCAGTCCCTGATTCCACCAAGAAGATCCTGTGGAGATATCTGTGAGGTAACCTTCTTAAAGCCTTTGGTACTAGTGATTTAGCAAGTTTCAGATCCTACCGAGAGCACTTTCCTGACTCCAGGCCAAAGGATATTCCCATCTGCTTTAGTACTTCCTATGTCATCATGGATCTCAAGGGTGTTTTCAAAATTAAAAAGATATTCAAACTTGTCACTGGAGATGCTGCAATCTATGACTTTTTCTGTTTGTATTGATGATTATAAGTGGCAGCTGAATGGTGGAGTTTAGAACAGGAGGACTTGAGTTTTGGTGTTCATTTTGCCAATTCCTCTGTACCAGGTTTTTGAAAACAGCTGCAGAAGTTCTTGCAGCTGAGCCCACTTCTGTTTTATCCATTCTATCCATCTCTGCTTCTCTATCTCCAAGTTGTAACATTCCTGAGCAGTTTTTAGGCAGGCCAATCCACTTTATTTTTCCTTTGAAATTATGTTCGTTGTCATTAACACAATTAAAGCCTCATAAGCTCTTCTCCTAATGTTCTTCTGATCATAAGAATCAACCGCTAAATGCTTATTTGAATTGGTGAACTCTGATACCACCTCATCAACTACTTCGTATGATGTTGTTCCTTTCTGCTGAACTTTTTCACACACTTTCACTGAAAAATGAATCAAGCTTTTCCATTTTTATCTCCTTTAACCATCCCTGGTGCAGTGGTATATGGCTCCTAATCAGGACACTTCCTGAACTGGTTAGTCTCTGTGGTGTGCTTATAATCATTTGGGGTCCAATATTCATATTTACTGGTCCTAAGGTTTTTGGTAAAATTTTTGTTAGTGAGTTGCTGCTGTAAACTGGAAATGGGACAAAAGAAATGTTACCATAACATTACATAAATGTTACCAGCAATTCCACTTCGAAGTATTTACCTTTTGTTGGACTGAAATTCTGATCTATAAATCCTCTTAGTTCCGCATTTGTGAAAATCAAACCAAGATTTTTGCTGTCATGTCAAACTATATTCTACTTAACATTCTGCAAAGCCAGTAAAGAAAACCGCCCTCTTCAAAAATCGTTTAAAAGAGCATGTCACTCTGCAGGCCCGGGAGCACCTGCGCGCACCCACCGACTGGACCCGGGAGACCCGGTGCTGGCCGCCGTTCGGCTCTGGACCGAAGCGGCCTGTGGGGCCCAGCCTGGGGCGCCACCTCGGGCGCCACCTCGGGCGCGCGTCTCCTCCCGCCCAGCTGGGCTGAGGTCGGCCGGGCGCACTCACACCCGCCAGCTCCAGCGTCCCGACGTGATGCAGTCAGGCCGCGTTCACTAGGCAGCGGCAGCGGCTCGGCGGCGAACGACCGCGGCTCCAGCCTCTTTTATCTATTCCTTTTTTAAAAAACTTTTCTTTTTAATTCTGAAATATGACATATATACAAAAATAAATGATCTGTTCTTGATTTCAAACTATCTCTGGTATTTTGAAGAGGGTCCCTGAAAAATTACAAAGGATTTATTCTTTCATCTTGTAAAAAAATGTTAAAAGTGATTAGGTTTATTTAATTATGCTATGAGTTGCATAGGAAATGTCAAATTTGAAAGGATTTTCGACCCTTCTGTTCGTTAAATTTGTATAGGTAAAATGTCATTGATATAAATATTTCAAGTTATATAAAGAAAAAAAAAGTTATATGAAGTTCCTAAAAAGTTTATCCATGTCTTCAGTGTCCATGACTAAGTCTTAGTAGTGCTATACTGATATTGAACAATAGTATGGTGTTATTGGCTATAATTTGTTACTCTCTAAAAAAAGTTACATGCCACCAAAACAAGCAAATTTCCTTGTCAGTTACATTTTTCACTTTGATGCTTCCCCGAAAATGCTTACAATCATCTACAGATCAGAACTTCATCTTCAGCAAAAAAGAGACTAAATGAGAAGGAAGGCAAGTACATAAAAAAATTCCACCTGTCAGTTACATAACCCTAGTAAAACTGTAAATGTGGGATGGAGTCAAATACCTAGATGGACAGGGCAAGGTACAGTAAAATGAGGTATACCTGTAATATAAAATAAACAAGGTATACCTGTTATATGAAAATATCACAATTTTATACATGTTATAAAGCCTAAATACATGGCTATTCTTTTTGCTTTAAACAGTAAATTATCTGTTAATGCAATTGAAAATAAAACATAAACTAAATATGTAGCTACTTTCAGAAATCTTCATCTCCTAGTGAATGGATCCAAATTTCTGAATAGTTTATTTCTTCTGCCTGAATAACTTTCTTAAAATTCCTTGTACTGCACATCTGCTGGTAATGAATTCTCTCAGTATATATATTTGGTCTTAAGAACACTTTATTCCTCTCTTTTTTAAAATAAAATTTTAGAAAATGGAAACCATTTATTTATATCAAGGAGATGATTTGCAAATTGGGGAATGCTTGATGACAAGACAAAAGTTTTCCTTTTCTCCTGAGAAAAGAGGTAACTCATATAGCAAATAGAATAAGGTTACACAAGAAAAACATATGATTAGTTAAGCAAAAAGAAAAAGGAAAAAAGAAATGCAAACTTACTAAGGGGTTGGAATGTATGATATGCTAGCAGGTTACTGATGAAACTTATTTGCTCCCAGCTTTTTTTTTCTTTGTTTTTCTTTTTTGTTTTTTGCATGGGTAGGCTCAGGAATCTAACTCAGGTCTCTGACACAGCAGGTGAGAATCCTGCCACTGAGCCACCATCGCTCCGCCCTGCCCCCAGCCTTTTGATCATTCTCTCTCCCAGAGAGTATGATCATCATGCGTGTCAGTTTTCAGATGTTAATAATCTCTTGAGGATTCTTAGTATTTTTGTTCTTCCTTTTTAGAGGATTCCATCAGTAGTACTGAGGATTTCACATCCCACTGTATTGGAGTACCAATCTTCTGTCTTCATGTTAATAATCAGGCAAGGAAATCATAATGCAATTCTATCCAAATAGTCAAAAAAATATTGCATCGTTTGTTGTTAAATTTTTTACATTAATAAATAAATAAATTTAAAAATATATATAGCATTCTGGCAGCTTGCAAACTAAGTGTGCTTTTTTTCCTTTTTTTAAACATTTTTATTGAGAAATCTTCACATACATACAGTCCATACATAGTGTACAATCAATGGCACACAATATCATCACATAGTTGTGTATTTATCACCATGATCATTTTTATAACATTTGCATTATTCCAGGAAAAAAATTAAAGGAAAAAGAAAAAAAACTCATATATCCCATACCTCTTACTCCTCCCTCTCATTGACCACCAGTATTTCAATCTACCCATTTTTTGTGTGTTCTTTTTTTTAAACCCTTCTTAATCTTTAAAAATTCAAATACAAAGAGCTAAACTCCATAGAAAAATACTCACTTACATAGAATGCCTTATTCCTTACCAGAGTCTTTAGACAGCAATATGATGAAATAAGCGGCTCCAAACTCCCATTTCTCTACCAAAACATTTACAGAAATTACAAAATAACCAGAAATTATTAGATGACTGTCAGAACACTGGAAAACAATTAAAGTTCTATAAAGTCTAAGTGAATACTGAATCAAGAAAAAGGCAACATAAAATAGGAGGGAAACTTTGCGGCATTTTTACTTGCCCTTCCCCCACTCCTACCCAGTATAGCACCACTTTTGAAGAGGGTGGCACACCTTCCCGGTGTGGACCCTGGTCTTTGGTCTAAGAAGGAGCAGAGCAGGACTTATTTACAATTATTGTGTTGGTACTAAACTGTCTGGGGGGTGGGTGCTATCTGAGCACTTGTCTGTTTTGCCTTCTCAGAACGCATTCTTGGTGGAAAAGTGGGGAATATTTTTCCCAAACATTGGACGGTGATCAAAAACCATGCAACTGCCTGGGGCAAAAGATTATGGGCTGATATAAACACTGCTTAAAGCCCAGGTAGAAAAGTCAGGGAAGGAGTTTGCTCTAGTTTGCTAACTGCCGGAATGTAATATACCAGAAACGGAATGGCTTTTTAAATGGGGAATTTAATAAGTTGCTAGTGTACAGTTCTAAGGCCAAGAAAATGTCCCAATTAAACAAGTCTATAGAAATGTCCAATCACAGGCATCCAGGGAAAGAGACCTTGATTTAAGAAAGCTGATGAAGTTCAGAGTTTCTCTCTCAAGTAAGAAAGCACTGGGGGAACACAGAGTTTCTCTCTCATCTGGAAAGGCACATGGTGAACATGGTCAGGGTTCCTCTCTCATCTGGAAGGGCACATGGCAAACACGGTGTCATCTGCTAGTTTCTTTTCCTGGCTTCCTGTTTCATGAAGCTCCCCGGGAGGCAGTTTCCTTCATCTCTAAAGGTCGCTGGCTGGTGAACTCTGCTTCTCAAGGCTATGTCGTTCTGTTCTGCTCTCTCTGAATCTCTTTCATTCTCCAAAATGTTTCCTCTTTTATAGGATTCCAGAAACTTATCAAGACCCACCCAAATGGTGGAGGCATGTCATCACCTAATCCAGTTTAACAACCACTTTTTTTTTTTTTAACATGGGCAGGCACAGGGAATTGAACCTGGGTCCTCTGGCATCGCAGGCAAGCATTCCTGCCTGCTGAGCCACCGTGGCCCACCCTTATCAACCACTCTTGATTAAATACATCTCTAGGGAGAAGATCTAATTACAGTTTCAAACATACAGCATTGAATAGGGATTAGAAGAAATGGCTGCCTTTCCAAAATGGGATTAGGATTAAAACATGGCTTTTCTAGGGGACATACAGCCTTTCAAACCAGCACAGAGTTTATATGGGAAATTAGGAAATTCAAAAGCACTTGAGTATATTGGGGAATTTAGAGAATCAGGCACATGCCCACGAAAAGAAGCATGATCCAAATACCTGAGAAGTCCCAAGTCTTTCACCACTGGCAATAAGTAAGAGCTGAGGCAGAATTGCCTCAGTAAACAGCTTGGCTACTGTGTAAATAAATGCCCCAACACAGAGCCAGTCTGCAAAGACTGAGATAGGTATTTTTTGTTTTGTTTTGTTTTGTTTTGGTCTTTAAACTCTCAGCATTCAAGGAAATCTCAGACAAAACACTAGCTGGAGGTCATGGCCCAATGGTACTCTTCCTGTTAAACCTGAGTTAAACCTTAGCAGCCCAGCAGTTGTCCCTTTACAACTCACCAAAAATGGAAATCCCACTGACCCACTTCCTGATTCCCCAAATCCTTACCCTCCCACCTCCTACACATACACACAAGGTGTTTCTTGTGCAAAAAAGCATGGAGGATATTATGGGTTAAGGACATAAGTATTGCCTTAAGTGTCCTGTGAAAGAAATTATCCAAAAACAAGTTACAGGGAACTGCATAGCTGAAGTATTTTATCTTCCAGTGGAAAAAGACATCATTCTATAAGTCAACTTCACATTTAGGAAGGAGAAATTGGAAAAAATCCAGATGAAGAAGATAACACATTTTATCACATTCTCAAGTATATCGTGGAACTACTGGAAGCACAAAATATTCCAGACAGTTGTGGAAATGTGTCTCCATAAATGAAGCCACTTCAACTTTTAGCCTGGATTGCCTGTAGTTATGTAGTGTGGAAGAATTCAACTGAAAGTACAGGGTAAAAAAATGGCAAAAATTCAAACTATCAAGCAGGTGCAAAGAAATGATGACCTTATTGAATTAGAATACACCATTCTACTTCATGACATTGCATCTCAGGAGATTATTCCTTGGAAAATGCAAGTTTACTGGCATCACAACATTACACTAAAGAAAAATATAATAGCTGCTTGCCAAATGAAGTATTACAAGAATACGTCAAAACCCTAATACTAGGATGCAGTGTAAGATGCTTATCAATGAGTGCATAAGAGTCTTTACTGGTATCTAGTGAAGGGTTTAAATCAGTCCTAAAGTATCCCTTTGTATAAAAATTCAATGCTGTATGTCTGAAATCAAACATCAATCAAATAATATTCTTGATTATATGTATATTCCCTATATATGGAAAATACATATATCCCATAATAAAAAGTATCACTGTGTAAAAATGTCTTAACAATATAGTGTTTTGTATATTATGTAATCAAAAGCACCAATTCCAGCCTTAAAAAGCAAACAACAAAAAACAACGGCTGAACACACATAAGCTTTCAACAATCATGAACAGCAAACACTGGGGAATCCTATTTTCATAGTTACCATATTATAATTGCAACTGTGTACTTCTCAACAACAACAACAACAAATCAGAAAGTATACAAAAGAACAGGAAAATATGGTTCATTGAAATAAAAAAATAATTGTCAGAAACTGTCTCTGAGGAGGAAGTGCAGGCCTTGGACTTAAAAGATTTTAAATCAACTGTCAAAATATGCTTAAAGAAGACAAGGGACCACTTTCACCACTCTATTCAACACTGTACTGGAAGTTCTATCCAGAGCAATTAGGTAAGAAAATGAAATAAAAGGCATCTACATCAGAAAGGAATAAGTATAATTATCTATATTTACAGAAAATATGATCCTTAACATGGAAAGCCCCCAATAATGCACAAGAAGGCTACTAGTGCTAATAGATAAATTCAGCAATGTTGCAGGGTACAAGATAAACATACAAAGATCTCTTGTATTTTTATACATGAGCAATATACTATCCATAATGGAAACTAAGAAGGCAATTTCATTTACAATAGCATCTAAAATATCTAGAAATAAATTTGACCAAGGAGAGTTAAAAACTACAAAACACTACTGAAATAAATTAAAGAAGACCTAAATAAATGGAAAGACACCCCATGTCTATGTATTGGAAAACTTAATTTTGTTAAGATGTCAATAGTTCTCAAAGTGAGCTACACATTCAACACAACCTCTATAAAAATTCTAGCAGCACTTTTTATTTTTTGCAGAAATTTGCAGTCATCAAATTCACATGGAATTCCAAAGGCCCCTAGAATGGTCAAATCAATCTTGTAAAGAAAGAACAAAGTTGGAGATCTCACATATCACAAGTTCACAAGTTACTACAAAGCCACAGTATTCAAAACAGTGTGATACTGCCATAGAGATAGACATATAGACCAGTGGAGTAGAATTGAGAGTCCAGAAATGAGCACACCCATTGACACATTTTTTGACACAATTGATTTTGTCAAGGGTGCAAAATACATTAAGTGAGGAAGGATAAGTTCTTCAACAAATGGTGCCAGGACAACTTGAAACCCACATGTAAAAAAAAAAGTTGGATCTCTACCTCACACCATATGCAAAAATTAACAAAAATGGACAGAGAATCTAAACATGAGTAAAACCATAAAACTCTTAGGTTTATAAGGGGAAACACTGATGACCTTCACTATGGAAGTGATTTGTAAAATATGAGCCCCAAGCACGAGTAACTAAAGATAAAATGAATAAAATGGACTAAATAAAAAAACTTTTCTACATCAAAGAATATTATGAAGAAAGTGAAAAGGTAACCTACAGAATGGGAGGAAATAATTGGATATAATATATCTGATAGGATTTAACATTAAAAAATATAAAGAATCGTTACAACTCAATAACAAAAATACGAACAACCCTATTTAAAAATGGGCAGAGGACTTGAAGAGACATTTCTTCAAAGAATATATACAAATAGCCAATCAGCACATGAAAATAGACTTGAAGTCATTAGTTTTCAGGGAAATGGATATCAATACCATAATGAGATACTACTTCACACCCTCCAAATCGCTATTTTTTTTTAATGGAAAATAAAATCTGGCAAGGAGGCAGAGAAACTGGAACTCTTATACATTGTTGGTAGGAAAATATAATGGTGTCATTGCTGTGGAAAACATTTTGCTGAGTCCTCACAAAGTTGAATGCATAATTAACACATGACCTAGCAATCCCACATCTAAGTATATGCTCCAAAGAATTGAAAACTGGAATCAAACTAAAATTTGTATACCACCAATGTATTATTCACAAAAGCCAAAAGTCAGAGGTGACCCAAATGTCCATCAACAGATGAATGGATAAACAAAATGTTGTATATAAATACAATGAAAGATGATTCACCCATAACATTGAATGAAGTTCTGATCCATTCCACATGATAGATGAACCTTGAAGATACCATATTGAGTAAAATCTTAGCACAACACTATGAATGTAATTAATACCATAAAGTCTAAAACTTGTGTGTTAGTCAGGGTTCTTTAGAGACACAGAACCAACAAGAGAGATCTGTAGATAAGAGATTTATAAAGGGATCTCAGGCAACCATGGGAGTGGAAGAGTACAAAATCCATAGGGCAGACTATGAATCTGGCAGCTCTAATGAAGGGTCTGGACAAACTCCAAGGAGGGACTCACTGGCTGAAGAAGCACTGAAAGAGTCTCTTTTCTTCCTTCAACTGATTGGATTATCTTATTATGGGAGACGTGCTTTAATTGATCACAAATGTAATCAGCCATAGATGCAATCAACTGACTGATGATTTAATACACCAGCCTTGTGGTTTATCAACCTGCCAGAAAATATCCTTGTGGCAACAGTCAGGCTAGTGCTTGCCTGGCCAGATGGCTGGGAATAATCACTTGGTCGAGTTGACACCAGAACCTAAACATCACAACTTGCAAGTTGTTCAAAGGGGAAATTTTTAGTTATAATGTATGCTACCACAAAAAAATACTTTTAAAAAATAAGAATATTGAGTGGCTTCCAAATTTGGCATAGATAGCAAGAATGGTCAGGAATCTGAGGCCAATGTTGGATTGTTTCTCCCAACAGTGATAAAAGTTAAATGGCATCCCAAGGAAGAAATTAGACAAATCTAGAATGTGGGTCTTCCAACATGACAATTGACCTAGATTTTCAGTAAGTCAAGCATATGGTTAAAGGTTAGAGGGGAGATTGGTCTTTACTAAAGGAGACACAATAGCCATAATAAGATGAATGGACTTTTAAATATTTATTTAAAACATTAAGGCTAGAAAAAGCAGTTTTGAGAAAAATCATTCGGAATTTGAGTAAGGACTAGGTATTATGTAATATTAAAATTATTTTTAACTTTGTTTGGTTTAATTTAGTACTTATGATGTCATGGTCAGGTCCATGTGACAACTTGGCCAAGTGGTTGTACCTGTTTGTCTGGTTGGGCAAGTGCTGGCCTGTCTTTTGCTATGAGGACATTTCATAGAATTAAATCATGATCATGTCGGCTACATCCACAGCTGATTCCATTTGTAATCAGCCAAGGGATGTGTCTTCTTTAATGAGTGATGCTTAATCTAATCACTGGAAGCCTTTTAAGGAGGATTCAGAAGAGAGAGTCTCTCTTCCTGCTTCAGCTGGTGAGCCTGTCCTGTGGAGTCATCAGCTTCATAGCCTACCCTGCAGATTTTGGACACTACGTTCCCATGGTATGTGAGACAGTTTTATAAATTTTATATTTATGAATATTTCCTGTTGATTCTGTTTCTCAAGAGAACCCTGACTAATACATATGGTTTATCAATACGTTTTAATTTTCTTTTTAGAGAAACATGGAAATATTTAGGGGGAAATGGCATGATGTCAGGGATATGATTTAAAATACTACAGCAGCAAAAACGGAAATAAAAAGTCACAGATTCTCAAACAGATATAATGTTCATAGCAACATTTTTCACAACAGCCAAAAGATAGAAACAATTGAAAGGTCCATCCACAGATGAATGGATAAACAAAATGTGGTATATTCATACAATGGAATGCTATTCATCCATAAAAGGATTGAAGTACTAGTAGATCCTACAACACAGATGAACCTTGGAAAGATTATGCAGAGTGAAATACACCAGACAAAAAAAGATAAATATTGTACAATTCCACTTACATATTTAGAACAAGTAGAATAATTGAAAGTAGATTGGAGGTTAGCAGGGGCGTGGGAGAAGGTCATAAGGAGTTATTGCTCAATGACTAGAGTTTATTTTTCAGGTGATGAAGAAGTTTCGTTAATGGAAGGTGGTAATAGTAGGACAACATTGTAAAAGGAATGCCACTGAGATGTATTATTAGAAATGTTAAAATGGCAAATGTATTTTGTATATATTCATACACAAATATAATAGAATCTTTTGTTTCCTGCTAGTTCAGAGCTTTTCATTTGGGGGAATACCCATCATCAAAATGAGCAGTTAAAGCCTAAAAACGTTGGAAGCTTTATGCTGTTTGTTTTGTGGCCTTATCAGAGTCTTTAGTATCTTGGAATGAATAGCTAGTGCCAGGTTTTATTATCAGAGGTCTAACTGCAACCAGTCACACGTAAAGTGAAAAATGCAATAGAAGGAAAACGATTCTGAGATCTTCTGTTCCTTAAATTCCGTGTCCAATGCAAGTCCAACCCAGCACCTTTAAAGATCTCTGCTTTTATCTTGGACGTCACTTCTCTGTTACGATGGGAATTTTGTTTTCTTTGCAAGCTTCGCGTTTCAATCCTATATGGCCACATTTACATTATGTAAAAACTGACAAAATAAAAAGAAGAGAGGAACGTAGGGGAGGAAGGAGAGAAACGGTACGAGAAAAGAAAAAGAAAAGAGAGGTAAAGTGCCAAAATCATCCGTGAACTGTGAACTAAACCTGCTTATTTTACACAACATAACGGCAATCGACTGTAAGGCCAACGCTGCCGAGGATTCT
Source organism: Tamandua tetradactyla (assembly GCF_023851605.1). Lineage (NCBI taxonomy): Eukaryota > Metazoa > Chordata > Mammalia > Pilosa > Myrmecophagidae > Tamandua > Tamandua tetradactyla. The sequence continues at coordinate 20,103,473 of NC_135342.1, read as the reverse complement.
GGGAATTGTAGTCCGGGGCTTCTGGGAATTGTAGTCCTGGCGCTGCCTAGAGTTCAGGCACTTCCGCTGCTGGGAAGCGTGGCTGTTCCTACCGGCTTCGTAGTGGAGGTGAGTTAGCGCGTCTTCCGTGTCCTCCCGCTTTCCTGGCCGGCACGTGGGGTCCATAGTTATCGGCCCTCACCCTGCTGGAAGAGAAACCGTGGCCAGCGGTGGAGGGCGCAGCCTGGAGGCGGAGGTAGCAGTTTGCGCCCCTGGCGTTGGGGTGGTTCGCGTGGCTCCGGGCTAGGGGCAGGTTCGGGTTGTGCCTCGCGGGGCTTCAGGGTCTTCCTGGCGCTTAGCAACCGCTTCCCACCTCCTCGCACCTTCCACATGCTCTGCCGCCTTGGGCGATATTGGAAGAGTTAATTTCTCCGTTTTTACTTAGTAAAATGGGGTTAATAGTCGTAGCCTACCTGGTAGGGATGTTGGGAGAATTACGTGAATAGACGGGAAAATGCTTAGAACAGAAACTCGTGCATAGTGAAAGTGTTACTGGGGCTCCGCGGACAACGGAGTCTCGCCGCGGGAAGAAAGTGAAGGCCTGTAGCATGGAGAGTACCCGCTAAAGGAAAGGAAGGAGTGCGGGCGTGCTCGACAGAGTCACGCTTCGGGGTGAACAAAGTTGATCAGTTTTATAGAAACTTTAGCCTATAGCAATTTAAAATTTTTGCCCCGTGATTGCTAGGTGTTCAGTTTGTTTCAAAAGGGTTCATTTCCGTCTGAATTTATGGCCTTCCTATTTTGCACTCCTTACATTACAAAACCTCAAAAGAGGTTTTCCTGTTGGTCGGAAGGGAAACCTGCTCTGCAAGTTTCAAGGCTGGAGCTGGAGTAGAGGTGATGTTAATTTGTAGAGGTGTAGAGCTGGAGTAGAGGTGATGTTAATTTGAGAGCTGGCGGTGAAACTTAACTGTTTCAGGACCAAATGGAGGACTGGTGACCATAACTCAGATATCTTCTAAAAAGTAGTCGGTTTTTACCATTCTTATTTTTTCTCAGAGAAGCACTTGGTCCTTGAAAGCTTTTGTGAACCCCAGATGGGTTCACTGCTGTAGCGCCACTGTCCGTTCTCCGGTTCCTGTAGCAAATGGGGCTGTTCCAGAATTCCTAATGATTTTTTCTCCCAACCTCTTTAAAAAGTAAGGAGTGAGTCTCAACCACAGTGATTTTTCGGGGAGCGAAGACACAGCCGTGATAGCTCCAGCGTTGTTTGAGTCCTCCTCCATGACTTCCTGAAGAGAAAGAAGGAGGCAGTGACCCCTTGGGTCCTGGTCCTGTTGCTTGGATTTGGTTTCCCAAATTTTTGGTCATACTCTGAGAAAGCATTTAAGGGTACAGCACAGATTGAGTGAGCAGATAGACAGTTTATTAAGAACTCATGTGAAAGGGCATGCAGCAAGAGAAGGAGTGAAAGGGAGAGGCCTTCGCACTGTGGGGCAATTTGCTGTTATAGATTTTTGTTCCTTTTATAATTTGTATTAACCATTTTACTACCGTCCCCTTTTTCTTCTTTCCTTGATGCTTCATCATAGATGACTCATTCAGGCAGGGGTTGTTGGCTCCACTTTTCTCCCTCCTTTGGGATGCTTGAGCCCAGAGGACTCACTCATGAGGTTGATGGGCCCCAGGTACTGTTCATTGCTGTTCTCAGAGGTATCTTTCTCCTTGGGGCCTGACCACTTCTTGGAATTTGCCCTTTGCTCCACAGCCAGCCACCGACCTAATTCTAACCCTTTCTTAGTAGTATCATCCCACCCTTGAAAGTCTTAACATGCTGTATTTCATTAATGCTATCAATAGAATGTGTTTATTTCCCCCATTAGCAAATTATTCTGCTAGGAAAATGCTTAAATATTTGTAAAAATAAACATGAGATTTGATGGGCATATGTTGATGAATGAGTAATAATAATTGATTAGCATGTTGAGTTCTAGGTATTCTAAGGGCTTTGTATACATCAATCAGCTTAATCCTCATAACAGACCTGTGAAATAGTACGATTATTATTCCTGTTTTGCAGATGTTATGGAAAGACCTTAAATTATTTGTCTAAAATGAAACATCAGGGAAAAGGTGGAAATGATCCTGGGACAAAAAAATGTTTAGTGGAAAAGCTGGTAAAATTGAAATAAGGCCTGAAATTTAGTTAATAATATTGTACAAATCTTAATTTCCAGATTTTGATAATTGTACTATAGTTACATGAGATGTTAACTGTAGGTGAAGCTGTATTCGTTTTGTAGCTTTCCTGTTATTTTCAGATTATTTGCAAATATAAGGGTTTTTAAAAAAAAAGATTTAGAGTCTAGATCAGGACTGCCCAAATTTGAACCTTATGCTGAAATATACTGGTTGAATAACTTGGGGCAGGTCATTTAAACTCTCTGTGCCCCAGTTTCCTAACTGATAATGTAGGGATCATATGAGTATCCTCCTCATATAGTTGTTGTAAGGATTAAAAAAGGACATGTACATAAATTGTGTGGAAGAATGCCTAGCACACACTGAGTGCTCAATCTATTAATTCTGTGTAATGGAATATAGTATATGTCTAACATAAGAAAAAGGGATTGTAGGGATAGACAGATGTTCTTCTCCCTACCCCCAACTCTTTCTTTGAGATTTAGCTCTACTCTACATCTGAATAAATACAGATTTTTGGTGTTATGATCTTATTTAATGTTACTGTACTTGTCTTTTGAATTCACAAGGTCAGTGGAATAATTGGAACAACTCTTATTGTTTGGGCAATGCTGAGTTTTAAATATCACCCCAGTAATGTTTGTCTGTTTTATGGTTGAGAGCCACTTAGCAATTAAAAGCATAGGCTCCTGGCTAAAATCCTATGTCTTCTTCTGTTAAATGCTTACTCATGAACAAGTGGCTTAATATCTCCATGATCCTCAACTGTACAATGTGCATAAAAAGTGTCTTTATCTCTAAGGTAGCAGTCAGATGAGTGGTTAAGCACTTGTAACAGGTATCTGCTCTAATTTTTTTAATTTTAAGCCCTCAGCTGCCATCTAAGTAGAACAGGTTGCTTAATTTGATCTTTACATTTCTTCTAGCTGTTACATACCTTGCTTCTGATCCCATTTGTGAGGATTAGAGAACAGGATAATCTTAATCTCTTGTGTCTCCTTTCTTTTCTCTTCCCTTAGACCCATGATTTGAGAGGAAAAAGAGTTGAAGCCTGGCCTCTGAGGTGAGGACCTTAAATTCTCAGTCTGACTGACTCTGCAGGTTGTTTTGGACTGATAGTAGAGAAGAGCCTAAAAGGTTTTTGAATTTTTTGTTCCCTCTTTCTAGAATCAGAGATGCTGTAGATCACACTTCCTCCAGATATCTGCATATTCAGTGCCGCAGTCCTCTCAAATTTCTGATCAAATTTTACCATCTTTTCTAAAACAGCTCTCTCTCTCTCAACCCCTGCATTCTTATTTTCCTTCTTAAACTTTTTATTTTGAAATAATTTCAGCATACAGCACAGTTACAAAAATAATACAAAACTCAGGCAGAGAACTCCAGCATACCCCTTTTCAGACACGCAGGCCCTCCAATTTTAACATTTTACCTCATTTACTCTATCATTCTTTTTATCTACCCATCCATCGTGCAATTAAGTATTAAATAACGTAATACTTCCTTGTACTTTTCCTAAGAACAAGAATAAACACTGATGTAACTACAGTTACCAGCTTGTATAGTTATCAAATTCAAGAACTTTAACATTGACGTAAAGCTTACAGTCTATATTCCAATTTTTAATATATGCCAATAGTGTTCCTCTGAGCCTTTTATCTATTATTAGATTCAGTTCAGGACCATGTATTGCACTTAATAGTCATCTTTTTAAGTTGCTCTTTTTTCTAATTGTGGAAACAAATACAACAAAAATCCCCTGCTTTGTTTCTGTCACAAGTTGACACATTGAATACTTATCAATTGTGTTGTTTATTACCTGCCTTCCCTACTATAATATCAACTTCATGAAAGTAGGGATGTTGCTTTATTCACTCATTTATCTTTAATATATAGAATTGTGCCTGGTACTAGGTAGGTGTTCAATAAATATTTGTTGAATGAATGAATGGATCATCCCAGTGAGTGACGATGAGCCTCTGGTCTAATGTAATACAGGATGCATTTCTATCAACTATTCAACCATTCATTTAAAAATTTTTTTTTTCCTAACAGTAGCATATACAATATAACTTTTCCCATTTTAATCACTTTCACATTCGGACATTCTCTTTTTTCAGCAATCTCTGTCGGGTGCCTGTTGTATCCCATGAAATCTTCTAGACAGTGAACAAAACAATGTGACTTACGTTCTAAAAAGGGAGAGAAATATAACCAAGCAAGATAAATAAATAAAACATGCTAGTGAGTGATGAGTGCTAAACTATAAAAAGGGGATGAATGGGAGAAGGAAGCGATGGAGTGGGGAGTTAAATTATATAAAATATGTCTAGGGAAAAACTCAGGGACGATATTTGAGGAAGTACTGATGGTTATTAATAAAGAAATGAATAAATACACAAAATAAAAGGATTGCCTTATCCAAAATCCATAACTGGCCCTTTTATGAATCCTTCCCCTTCTAAGGATAACCTTGATGTTACTCAAGCAAGGCGAATAAAAGACCCAAAGGAAGAAATAAAAAGATAAAATTCATGCTTTCCTTCTCCCAATTAGAAGCAGTCTCAGAATTTTACAGCTCAGAGGAACCTGGAGATAATTAGTCCATTACATGCCTAACTGGGGGTGTCTTCAGTCATTCTTTGATTCCATTTTTATAAAATGCAATTTTGAGCTATATTCACATACCATATAATCATCCAATGTATACAGATAGTATCATCATGTAGTTGTGTGTTCATCCTCAAAGTTGATTTTGAACATTTTCATTGCTCCTAAAACAATAAAAATAACACCAAAAATAAAAGTAAAAAAGAACACCTAAAACGTTCCATACTGGCTAGCCCCTCTGTGTTATTTATTTATTTTTTGTCATTATTTTCTTACTCATCTGTCCATACAGTGGATAAAGGGAGTGTCAATCGCAGGGTTTTCAAAGTCATGGTCATTCTTTAGGATTGAGACTGATTCCATATGTTTTGAGCACTTCTGATATTCTAGGTGCCAGAGATAAAAATTGTTAATCATCTCACAGGGAAAGCAGGTGTTTACATTTCTAATTCACCTCCGTTGCCTGGTGAAGAAAGACTTTCAGAGGAGGGATTTGAAGGATGAGTGAAAATTCTACAGGATAAAAAAGGGGAAACAGGTCCTTTATAGAGGCACAGTGACAGGAGGAAAGGCAGGAGAGGACTTGACAACCCAGGAATGAGTAAAGTCTCAAAACTCAGGCTTAGAAAAGTGGCCTTGCTGCAGTTCTGAGTCAGGCATTCTAGACCCCACTTGCTTTTTCCTACTAAATATTGTGAAATGTCAGGTCTCCTTGCCAAACCCTGTTACTGAGCAGATCAGGAAGGTGCAGACATACAGAGCTAGAATGAAGGGAATTGGAAGTTATGAACTGATTTCTCTCCCAAGATTTAAGAAGTTGATACAGTGCTGTCATTCTCTTCCCTTCTGGAGGACTTCTGCTTGGAGTAGGGAGACCCAAGAACGTGAATAGCTGCCATGTATTGAATGCTTACTTGTCTTTATTCACCAAAACCTATTAACAACCCTTTAAGTTAGATCCCGTTACTATGCCCATATCACAGATGAGGAAACAGGTCCCAAAAGCTAGTAAGTTACAGAGTCAATTTTAAATTCGTAATGAGCTGTCTCTATCCTCTCTCAACAGATCATTTTCAGCAGAGTCTATATGGCTCCAGCCCCTCTTTCCTTCTGTCCTTAAGGACGTGCCTCCCATCTCTTGGGATTTGTGATTAGAAACAGCATGGAGACAAGTTGAGGATCCCAGGCTCTGGAGTCATAGCTGGATTCAATGCTGTCTCGCCTCTCACCAGCCCTCCAACCTCAGGTAACTGATTCTCACTAATCCTCTAGCTTCTGCATCTGTTAAATGGGAACACTTAACTGAGAGCTTATTTAATGGGTGAGATTCTGAGACGGGTTTTAAAATTTTTTTTCCTGTTCATTTAATTGAGATGTAATTCACATGTTATAAAATTCACCCTTTTGAAATGTGCTATTCAGGGCTTTTTAGTATGTTCACAGGATTGTGCAACCATTACCGCAGTCTAATTCTAGAACGTTTTTACCAGCCTAAACAGAAACCTCACTCTCCTTAGGTGTTACCACCACCCCTCCCATTCCCTCTTGCCCCCAGCCCTGCACAGCCACTGATTTGCTTGCTAGCTCTATAAATTTGCCTAGCCAAGGCTTGACTAGAGTCACTCACTGATCCTCCAAAGCAACCCAGAAGTTAGGTTCTAAAGTTACAATGAGACAAAGACTGTCCAATTTTTGTTTAAAATGAAAAAATCAGCAGAGTCGTATTTTAAATTAGTTTTTCTTTACTATGGTATGCATGAGAGGAGAGGGGAGGTACCACTGAGATGCTTCTGATTACACTAAAAAAATGTATAGGTATCTTTACCTTTTAAGGAATGAGATGCTGAGGTCAATTGAGTATCGCTCCAGGATGACAAATTTTTAAGTAACAGAGCCAATCAGAATTAATGACTTTGGAGGGAAAGGTGAATTTCTCAAGACAAAACATTGATTGGACAGTCACTTAAATGTGGATGTCATGGAAGACTCCTTTATATTAAAATGATGACAATAATGTATCTCCACTCATGTACATGAGTGTCCCTAGCAGCATATTCCTAGTAGCCTAAAAGTGAAACAGCATCAATGAGTGACTGGACACACAAGTGTCTCCATACAATGGAATGCGATTTAGCCATAAAAAAACTGCTTTTCTGATAGATGCTACAACTTGGATGAACCTTGAAAACATAATTGCTAAATTAAAGAAGCTAGGCCTGAAAGATCACAGAGTTTGTGATTCCTTTTATATGGATATCCAGAGTAAGTAAATCCATAGAGACAGTCTGCAGATTGATGGTTGCCAGGGGTTAGAGGGTAGGGGAATTGGGGAGCAACTGCTTAATGGGTACATGGTTTACTTTTGGGAAACAAAAATGTTTGGGAGCTTATATAGTGTTGGTGGTTGCACAACATTGTGTGTGTACTAAATGCCAATAAATCATTCCCTTTAAAATGGTTAATATAATGTTACGTGTATTTAGCTTCAGTTGTAAAAAATGATGACAAAAGACATATCAAGGAAAATGTCATGATTCCATTCCCAACAATCTCATTTCTACAGCTGTAGGGAAATTGGTTATGAGTTTTGCACCCACTCACACCTTTGATCTCCATAAGTATGCTGTGAGGTAAACACTATTATTCTTATTTTGCAGGTGACAGACAGATTGAGGCACAGGGAAGTTAATTAACTTCACCAGGGTCACCTTATAGCAGTACCAGGATTTGACTCTATTTCTTTTGGCCCCACAGTCCATTCTGATAGCGGTTCATTCCACCAACATTGATTTCCCATGATGCCCAGGATGGGAATGATAGCCCAGGGAGCTGCAAGGGGCTCTTGTGTTAGGCTTGCTGCTTAGAGTTGGGCAGGTTGTTCACTGTTTTAAGACCCCTGGCTGAGACGTCAGTTGTGTGTGCTGTAGCAGGGGTCCCTTTTTAAAAAAATTCAAATGGACTATGGCCCATGTCTTATGGCTTCTTTCTCCATTCCTAGCTCTGCCTGCTCAGGACTCTTTCCCTTCCAGAGGAGCAGAAGAAGATGACCTGGTTTCAGGTGAGTTGAGTTTTAAATTTTATCTCTTAAAATGACATCTCTTTTTTCAAAGATTAGAGACCTTTTTCCTGAAAGATAAAGGAGGACAACAGGTATTTGTTATATGCTTCTTCCTTGCTTTTTTTATTCATTCTATTTATTTTTCCATGTAACTTTTGTTTTGTTTTGTTTTTTGTATTCATTTGTTTTATTTTATCTTCTCACCACACATTAGTCCAAACATTCCTAGATTAAAAAAACCCCACAGTATTATACTGTTTGCCTGTCAGCCATTTTCTCTCCTCTGCAAGAATAATAGGAAATTCTCTAAGCAGAAAGGAAAGAGAACAAAAGGATGTTTGGGATTTCAGGAAGGAAGGCAGAACAATGGAATGGGCAAAACAAAAGTAAATGTAGTAGACGTCCTCGTCTTTGGTTTTATGTTGCCTTTGATGGTTAAAACTAAAATGGTAACATTGTCTGATGTAGTTCTAAATGTATGTAGAGGAAATATTTAAGAAAATTATAAGTGAAATAGGGTAAAGGAACTTAGGGAAGTAAGGTTCCTATACTTGAACTGATAAAGTGTTGACACCAGTAGACTAATAGCTTATATCATGTAATACCTAGAGCAACTACCAATAAAACTGCAAAAGTGATTCAAGAGAAGGTACAAAGATAGTAGAGAGGTCCTTTGTACCCTCCACCCAGTGTCCCCCAAAGGATACACATTAATCACCAATAGTAAAATTTCAAAACCAGAAAATGTAGATGTGTTCAGCTTTATGTCATTGTAGCACATGTGTAGATTTATGTAACCACCACTTGCAAGTATAAATGTTGCATCAGCACAAAGATTTCCTGCAGTTCTATTATTGTCACATCCACACTCCTGTCTTCTACATTCCCTAACTCCTGGCAACCACCATCTGTTGTCCATTTCTTAAATTTTGTCATTTTGAAAATGTTACAGAAGTGGAATTAATTATGCAGTATATAACATAATGAGATAGCTTTTTTCACTCAGCATGATGTCCTTAAGGTCCTTCCAAATTGTGTACGTATCAATAATTCATTCCTTTTTATTGCTGAGTGGTCTTCCTCACTCTGTTGTACCACAGATTGTTTAACCATTCACCACTGAAAGACACTGGGGTAAGTTCCAGTTTGGGGCATTAAAGCCACAGTGGGCAGTTACGTATATATTTTTGTGTGGACGTAAGTTTTTATTTCCTTGGGATAAATGCCCAGGAGTGTGGTTGCTAACTGGCGTGGTAAATGTATGATTACGTTTTTATGTTAACTTAGCGGTTCCTGCTTTCCTTTATTATGTGGTTGATTCAACAGAGAAACTGAATTTTTAACTGTTATTTAATTTTTAATTTATTTAAATGTTCATAGCCATATGTAGCTAGTGGCTACCCAATTGGACGGCACAGTTCTAAGAACTTTTTGTGTATTCATTCATTTAATCTGTAGAAGAATCTTCTGAGGTGGGTACTGTTAGGCAGATGAAGAAATTGAGACTTTAAAGAATATCTCTGTCTAAGGTCACGCTTTGTGGGCTTTGGAACTTAAACTGAGGCGATGTGATCTGAAAAACTGTGATGTTAACTTTAACCCTCTGCGTGCTATCGTAGATGGTTGTCGTAGATGGGTGGCATGTACCTTGAGAACACAGCGGATGATTTATATAACTCCCCAGGAAGGGTGACTGAAGGTCTTTTGGTTTGTCAAAGGGTAACCAAGTGACATTACTCAGGGTTAGTGAATGTATAGTGAGAAACGTAAGATGGAAATTATCAGACTCTGTTGGAACTAAATTGACCCAATGTTTCTAGGACAATTTGGTAGTATCAGTCAAACTGAAATGTGTATACTCCATAATTCAAGAGTTTCAGTTCAGGGGACTTATTGTAGGAATAGTTATCAGTGGCACTATATAGGGGCTATTTTTTAATTGCGCAAACTCTTTTTTTGTATGTCGTAGTTTATCCATAGGCATATTTAAATAAAATATCCAAATAATCATTATAAAGCCTGTGTTTGTATTAAAGTTTCATGAACAAATTTAAAATTAAGGCAAACAAGGAAAAAAATCTACAGATACAGATACCAATTTTTAAAGTTCTAAATATTAAACAATAACAAGTACCATTTGATTGTCAAAACTGTGAATGTTCTTAAAATATCAAGTGGAAAGTTATAGCAAATATCTTTCCTACAGTAATGACCTATGTTACTGAACATTTTTAAGTTTTTGATTTCAGGAAATTGCAAAACACAAATGTTTTTACAATTAACATATGAAAATTTTAACCACCAAAGATGGCTATCTTAGTTAGCTTATCCATAAGCATATTTAAATAAGATATCTAAATAATCACTGTAAAGCCTGTGTTTGTTTTTTTTTGTTTTTTTATGTGTGATTCCATTTATTTAGTTATAAAATAGACAAAACTAACCTATAGGGGTAGAGCTTAGATTAGGTTTTACTTGGGGTAAGGTATCTGGAAGGAAATATGAAGGAAGCTTTGGACCTTTTCTTCAAATCAGAAAGCTGAAGAATTCTCAATAGAAAACTCACATTGATGACAATGCTTGTGACATCCAAAGCCAAGATCTACAGATGGCCTAACCTGCATGTTTTGTAATTCCCATAAGTGGACACAGAATATAATTGTCAGCCAGAACCCTAGATACAAAGCAGTATGGAAAGTCTAGTGTTGATAGCCATTTTCTTTTTGGTTCTAGCAGGTGACAATCTAGGGTCTATTATTGTGACTGATGCCAACAGTGATGAATGCTGCATCTCTCGATCCCGGCTGAACTGAAGTTTGAATAATAACCGTTGTTTCAGGAGACAATCCTTCCAGTTGCTCTGGCTTTTTAAATGTTAGATGATTGTTGGTTCTATGCTCCCTTTTCTCCTTCAGAGTTAAAAACTGCAGCCGACAGTTTGAACACTGGAAAGTTCTCTTGTTCCAGTGCCGCCAAAAGTGATTCACATATGATGCTGATGCTTTGAAAATTTTTAGACAAAATGGACACAGCAAATTTTTAGTGTTTTCATGGCAGGTTCTAAAATGCATGTCCACATCAGCAAGGGCCGATGATCTGTAATTGCAAACCTGGCACACATAAGGCATCTCACCAGGTTTGTGATTATCTTTCATATGTTGTAAGAGAAGCTGGTCTGTTTCAAATGACAGTTCACAGATTTTGCAAACAGGGGAGGGTTCCTGGGGGAGGTGCACATTTTCAATGTGATACTGCAGCTGGAAAGGAGTGGAAAACTGCCGGTGGCAGTGCTGGCAGGTGGTGTGGACTTCCCAGCTGTCACCCATCTGCTTCTCAAGCTCCAAATGGTGCTTCATGTGCTTCATAAACTTCACATTTTTTAGAACTTTCAAGCAGCTGAGGCACTTAAAGTTTGTGTAAGTCTTCACTTCTGGCCACCCGTCTCCTTTATGCTGTCCATAGTAAAAATCAGGAAGTAACATGATCATATCTCTTTTCTTGGAATCCACAGTCTCGTTATGACTTGCTGGGTTTGAAAAGTCTGTTTTTGCCAGTCCTTCAAAGCTATTTGTGGAGTCCTGTGTTGCAAGATCAAAATGTGTGTTGATATTTGCACATGCCCTTAGAAATAACGTTCCATTCTGAACATGGTTTACTGAGGTAGCAACACCTTTTGAGGCTGTACCAGTGTTCATTGTGATGAATGCACCTGAAAGGGTATCTAAAGAATCTTTCCTGGGGGTTCCATCACTGAGTTTAGGCCTTTTGGAGTTTCCACTGTTTACATCAGAAGGGGAAGGTCGCTTTGAATCATGAGGACTTTCATCCTTGCTTCTGACAGAATAAGCAGCTCCAACCACACACCGAGTCCATGGCATTGGCAAATCTGAGGCATTTAGGGGCATGACCTGTGGTGGGCTCCTTTGGCATCCAGGTTTAGCTGAATGCTCCATAATCATAGGAGTATCTGTTGGCCTCAATGCAGGTGGAGAAACTGTCCAGTTGGCCACTGCCGTTGATGATGGGGTCATATGGTTTGAAAGCTTCAGTGCTTGGGTGGTCGCTTGATCCATGTGACCCTTCCTTTTTGTTGAACCTGAGCCTTGGGTAACTCTGTTCAAAATGTTTGAAATCACAGGTTTTGCACTTGAAATCACCTTGACAAAGAGAATTTCAGGATTTTCACTTTCATGTTCCACTCCAATGAAGATCAGCTCAGCATCTTCATCATCTTGGTGTTCAGAGTCTTCTCCATCTCTCATCTGTGGTGCAGGTTCCTGTGCCTTCTCACTCAAGAGATGTGCCATTTTACAATTATTGTTTTGCTTGATTGAAGCCAGTGGTTCCTTCAACTTCCAGAGCTTTCTTTTTATAAATTGCTACCAGTTCCTGAAGTTGTGAGTCCAGGTGATTTGGTGTGGCTATCCACTCTGTGGCCCAGGGAGGACAAAATTTGTATCCTTGGAGCAATTCCTCAGGGTCTGCTGAGCCGCCTTTGCATCTACAGGACTCTCACCTCCCTCTGCAAAAGGAATCTTTTGTAAAGCCTGTGTTTTGTTAACCAATTTAAAATTAAAGCAAACAAGGAAAAGATCTGTAGATACAGATTTCAGTTTCTTGAATTCTAAATATTAAACACTATCTTAAATACCATTTGATTAGCTATCAAAATTGTGTATGTTCTCAAAATAACAAGGAGAAAGTTGTTACAAATATCAAATTTGTTCTCGTAATGACCTGTTTTACTAAGCGTTTTCAAGTTTTTAACTTCAGGAGTTTATTTTATCTAATATTACTATAGCTGCCTTTAGTTTTTATTTGTCAAATCTATTTTCCCTCTCTCATGTTTTATCCCTTAAATTACCCTTGCTAATACTCTTAAATTTTCCACCCTCCTCCAGACCCCCTCTCTGTCTTTCAGTCATTAGAGCCCCCTTTAATATTTCTTGTAGGGCAGATCTCTTTGGCACATTCTCATAACTGTTGTTTATCTCTGAAGATTTTAATCTCTCCCTCAATTTTGCTGGACAGCTTGACAGGATAGAGTTCTTCACTGGAAGGTCTTTCTTGTTCAAAATTTGAAATACATCATACTGCTGCCTTCTTGCCTCCATGGTGCCTGTTAAGTAATCTAAACTCAGTCTTACATGTATTCCCTTGTATGTGAACCATCTCTTCTCTTGCTGCTTTCATGACTTATTGCTTCTTTTCAAGATTTGACATTCTGAAAAGTATGTGTCTTGGAGTAAGCCTATTTGGATTTATTCTATTTGGGATTTGTTGGGTTTGTTTGGTTTGGATGTTTATGTCTTTTATAAGGGTTGGGAAATTTTTTCCCACTATGTCTTCAACTAGCCTTCCTATCTCTTTACTCTTCTCTTCTCCTTCTGAAACACTAATAATTCTCATATTTGTACACTTTGTGGTTCTGTTATTTCCCTGAAATCAAGTTGCAGATTTCCATTTTCTTTGCCATTTGTTCTTTTGAGCATTCAAGTTCACTTGTCCTATCTTCTAATTTGCATATTCTTTCTTGTACCAATTAAAGTCTGTTATGAAATCCTTATATACTTCTTTTTTTTTTTTGTATGCTTTATGGTGGGGGTCAATTTCATTCTTTTTCAACCGTTTGTTGAACTTTTTTTTTTTTCTGGGAAGACCCAGGAATCAAACCTGGGTCTCCTGCATGGCAGGGGAGAACTCTACCACTGAACTACGCTTGCACCCCGAACTCTAATATATTTATTTTTTCACATGGCCAGACACTGGGAATCGAACCTGGGTCTCTGGCATGGCAGGCGAGAACTCTGCCACTGAGCCATCATGGCCTGCCCTAAAATACTTTTAATTTGGTCTTCACTGTCTTTCATCGCTTTGATATCTGATATCTGATATTTTTCTTTTTTTTTTCTTTCAGAGTCTTCTTATGCTACTCCAGCTTCTCTTGACATCCTATATAACATGAATAACTTTAATTAGTTCTAAATTCTGTGTCCCCTAGGGTAATTTAATTTGGTCATTTATCTGAGCCATAACTTCCTAGATCTTTACGTGCTTTATGATCTTCTGTTGTGGACAAGGCATTTTTTTTAAATTGAGAAATCTTCACACACATACATTGTGTACATGGAGTATAATCAGTGGCTTACGATATCACATAGTTATGTATTCATCACCATGATCATTTTTTAGAATATTTGCATCACTCCAGAAAAAGAAATAAAAAGAAAAAACTCATACATACTATACATCTTACCCCTCCCTCTCATTGACCACTAGTATATCCATTTTACCCAATTTATTTTATCCTTTGTCTCCCCGGGAAAGGAGCCCCCAGTCTTTGCTAAAAAAAAAAAAAAAAAAATCAGGCACCCACAGCAGCGTGTCATAGTAGTGAGGAATAGGCCTTATATCTTGATTGAGTGGAGTCTGTGCACAGACTCCACTCAATCAAGATATAAGTAAAACCCATCAATTTTCTTCCAGGTTTGCCACAGGAGCTCCCAGTTACAGAGTGAAAGGGAAAATCTTCCCAAACAAACTACAAGAGTAGGCAGAGTCATGACTGAGTATAGTTACCCTCTTCTCTCTGTCCCAATTTCTCTAGTTTTTCTCCAAGGGATCCCCTATGTAGGGTAGACGATCCTTTATAATCATTCACACCCTGGAATTACTATTCTGGTCACTTTTTCTGTCACATCTTTCATTGTTGTAAGGAGCCCTGGTGACTACAGCCTCTTGTATTCTACCATCTTCCTGGAAGTCAAAACTCATATATCACGTCATCTTTCTGCTTAACAACAGAGTGATCTCCATGTTTGGCTGTGCATCTCAGATCTTCCTTGTGTTGTTATTTACTTCAGCCGAGACTCTGTACCTCATTATCATGGCCCATGACCATTATGTGATCGTCTGCCAGCCCCTGTACTAACCTATGATTGTTAGATGACAGTGTCCTCCCTAGTCAGTGGTCTGATTTATTAAGGATTCCACACTGGCAACACATTCTAGTGGTCCTTCTGTCAGTCCAACATAGGCCATCAAGTCTTCTGTCTTGTTCCCTGTCTGCTGAAGCTCTCTTTTCTGATAACTTCAATAATGAAATTTCAATTCTTGCTTCTCTGGTGTTGATTGGTGTTGGCTCCTTTGCCTTTATTGTCATGCCTTATATTCATATAATTTCCTCTTTACTGAAGTTTAGTTAAAGTTTCCAACCAGAAAAGAGCAAGGAAAGGCCTTTTCCATTATTTCCCTCATATCCTGTAGTGATACTATGTCAGCTCAGGTGCTGCTGTATATTTGAAGCCAATCTCTAACTCATCCGTGATTCAGGACATGATCATTTCCTTGTTCTATTCTATAGTTCCTCCTTTCTTGAATCCTGTACTCTATAGTCTTAGGAACAAGCAGATAAAGGATGTAATAAAGAGAGTTATAGGATGAATGCTCTGTTCTTTCATTTTGACCGCCTTTAGATTGAATTTGATTAGCTGTATACTGTTCAGAGTAGTACTTCTCTAAGTTAAGCAGCAGCAAAGAATAGCTCATCTCCGGGCACCTTCCAGGAAGGCCTGCAGTGGGCTCTCCCCTTTCTGACTGTGTAGGTGGCGCGGCCCTGACAAGAAGCCTGTCTGCGTGCCCTGGTGCGCGCATGGGTGCTGCCCAGAGCTCCCAAACCTCAGACCCAGGAACTCTGGAGAACCCTCAGAAGGGCAGGAAGCATGAGACAGATGGGGCATGACTCACTTTTTTTTTTTTTGCTTTATGAATACATTTAACACTGCTATTTCAAATGACAAATTTCACATTTTGCATAGAATTTAACCACATCGTAGTAGTTACTCTGAAAAGCACATTCACTTTTTTAAAATAATATTTTTAATGAGAAATCTTCACATACATTCAGTCCATACATGGTATACAATCACAGTATCATCTCATAGTTGTGTATTCATCATCATGATAATTTTTAGAGCATTGGCATCACTCCAGAAAATGAAATAAGAAGAAAAAATAAAAAACTCATATGTCCCATTACCCCGCCTCTCATTGACCACTAGTATTGCAATTTGCCCATTTTTTACTCTTATCCATTATTCATTTATTTTTAATCCTTATTTTTATTTACTTATCTTTCCATACCGTGGGTAAAAGGAGTGTCAGACACAAAATTTTCACAAGTACATGGTCACATTGTAAAAGCTACATAGTTATACAGTCATCTTGAAGAAACAGGCTACTGGAACACAGTTTAACAGTTTCAGGTACTTCCTTCTAGCCTCTCCAATACACCACAAAATAAAAAGGTGTGTCTATATAATACATAAGAATAACCTCTAGGATAATTTCTAGACTATACTTGAAATCTTTTAGCCACTGAAACTTTATTTTTTCTCATTTCTCTCTTCCTTTTGGTCAAGAAGTCTTTCTCAAACCCATGATGCTGGGTCCTGGTTCATCAGGGGAGCCCTGTCCCATGCTTCCAGGGAGATTTACACCCCTGGAAGTCAGTCCCATATAGGGGGAGGTCAGTGAGTTCACCTGTCAAGTTGGCTTAGAGAGAGAGGCCACATCTGAACAACAAAAGAGGTTATCTGGGAGTGACTCTTAGGCCTAATTATAAGTAGGCTTAGCTTCTTCTCCTTTGCAGGAATAAGCTTCAGAGGGCTGATCTCCAAGATTGAGGGCTCATCCCATTGAATTGGGTTTCCCCACTGCTGGTAAGAATATCAGAAATTCCCCAGTTGGGGAAGTTGAATATTTCCTCCTTTCTCCCTAGTCTCCCAAAGGGACTTTGCAAATAGTTTTTTTATTCTCTGTCCAAATAACTCTGGGATGTATTAGGGCATCACACTAATGTGGACAAACCAACAAGATCTTATGCCCTATTCAGGATACCATGTAATTATCATGTACAACTAAACTGACCATCCAAGTTAATTTAGGTAATGTGCTACCCATAATATACATTTTGTACCAAATAAACATCTCTCCCTTTAGTTTCATACAGAAGTTGAAGTTTTAAAATATGAACCATATCACCTTTTACCCTGGATTCTGATTTACCTTAGTCTTATCCAGATCAGCTTCATTCATCTCTCTAGTCGAAGTCTGATCCCTCTCTCAACTTTTTAAACAGTTTCTGTATGGGGTACTGCTGACTTTTATAGATTCAGAGCTCTAACTCTGGGTCTCAAGTGTCACATAAATGCCTGAAGTTTCTGGAAACAACCAGGTTATATATAAACCATATCCCAGTACTTAGAAATAACTGTTACAACTCCTGAATGTATGTGACTGCTGTAAAAGCTTACAATCTAGGACCATTTATAATAGGCCCCAACCTGATAACCCATGCTCTCAACTTCAGTTCTCTGAGTTTATATGTTATTGTTACTCCATCTGATTGAGGCATACTAATATTTGTTTTTTTTTTTGTTCCTGACATTTCATTCAGGATACAATCCTTAAGGTTCATACATCTAGTTGCATGCATCACAACTTCATTCCTTCTTGTAGCTGCTGAGTAGTCTGTTGTTTGTATCCACCACAGTTCCCCTATCCTTCCCTCAGTCGTACCCTTACACCACCTCCATCTGTTGTGAATCACAAACACTGCTGCCGTAAAAACCAGTGTGCAACTGTCCCTTCACGTCTCAGTTCCTCTATGTGTATACCTAGCAACAGGGTTGCTGTATCATATGACAACCCTATCCCTAGCCCCTGAGGAACCACCACACTGCTCTCCAGAGGGGCTGCACATCTCAACTTCCCTACCAACAGTGAATAGGTACATTTCTTTCTCCACATTTTCTCTAGTACTTGTTTCTCTCGGTTCATTTTTTTTTTTTTTTACATGGGCAGGCACCGGGAATCGAACCCGGGTCCTCTGGCATGGCAGGCAAGCGTCCTTGCCTGCTGAGCCACTGTGGCCCGCCCTCTCGGTTCATTTTTAAACAGATTTTTTTGCACTTAATCTAGTCCAACCTAAGTAAATAGACATGACTTCATCACCATAATCTATATGAAGACATTTCCTTTTCTTCTGCAGAGACTCCCCAATTTTCCCCCATATCCCCAACTTGTTGACATTTAGTTTTGGCATAATGCCTTTGTTACATTCACTGGCTGCATAATACAATTAAAAAAATTTATTAATTAATCCAGTCAAAATAAAACATGAACATTTTTAATGTATGAACATTCTATACCTGGTATGCAGTCAATGGCTCACAGTATCAATCACATAGTTGTATATTCATCATCTCAGAATGCTTACATCACTCCAGAAAAAGAAAGGAAAAAAGAAAAAACTCATACATACAATACCCCTTCCCCCTCCCTCTCATTGACCACTAGTATTTCCCTCTACCCAATTTATTTTAACATTTGTTCCCCCTATTATTTATTTATTTTTAATCCATATTTTTTACTCATCTGTTCATACCATAGATAAACAGAGCATTAGAACAAGGTTTTCACAGTCACACAGTCACTTAGTAAAAGCTGTATCACCATACAATCATCTTAAAGAAACATGGCTACTGGAACATAGCTCTACAGTTTCAGGCACTTCCCTCTAGCCTCTCGAATACATCTTAAACTAAAAAGGGGATATCTGTATAATGCATAAAATTACCCTCCAGGATAACCTCTTGACTCTGTTTTAAATCTCTCGGCCACTGATACTTTGTTTTGTCTCATTTCTCTCTTCCCTCTTTCAGTTGAGAAGGTTTCCTCAATCCCTTGATGCCAAGTCCCAGCTCATTCTAGGATTTCTGTCCCACGTTGCCAGGGAGGTTTACACCCCAGGGAGTCTTATCCCATGTAGAGAGAGGGGGGTGGTGAGTTTGCTTGCCATGTTCGTGGAGAAATAGGCCTTATCTGAGCAACAAAAGAGGTTTTCTGGGGGTGACTCTTAGGCCTAATTTTAAGTAGGCTTAGCCTACCCTTTGTGGGGATGAGTTTCATATGAGCAAACCCCAAGATTGAGGGTTGGCCTATTGATTTTGTTGTACTCTCTGCTTACGAGAATATCAGGCCTTCTCCAAATGGGGAAGTTGAATTTTCCTCTCTAGGCACCATTTATTGAAGAAACTGTCTGTCCCAGGTGAGTTGGCTTGACTGCCTTATCAAAGATCAATTGTCCATAGATGAGAGTGTCTATATCTGAACACTCTGTTCTGTTCCATTGGTCTGTATATCTATCTTTATGCCAGTACCATGCTGTTTTGACCACTGTAGCTTCATAATGTGCCTTAAAGTCAGGTAGCGTGAGGCTTCCAGCTTCATTTTTCTTTCTCAGGATATTTTTAGCTATTTGAGCCACCCTGCCCTTCCAGATAAATTTGGTTATTCGTTTTTCTACTCCTGAAAAGTAAGTTTTTGGTATTTTAATGGGTATTGCATTGAATCTGTAAATCAATTTAGGTAGAATTGACATCTTGACTTTATTTAGTCTTCCAATCCATGAACATGGTACACCCTTCCATTTATTTACATCTTCTGTGATGTCTTTTAGCAATTTCTTGTAGTTTTCTTTGTATAGATCTTTTGTATACTTAATTAAATTTATTCCTAAATATTTTATTCTTTTGATTGGAATTGTAAATGGAATGTTTTTCTTGATTTCCCCCTCAGATTTTTCATTACTACTGTACAGAAATACTACAGTTTTTTGAGTGTTGATCTTGTAACCTGCTTCTTTGCTGTACTCATGTATGAGCTCTAGTAGTTTTGTTGTGGATTTTGGGGGATTTTTCACATTAATATCACATCATCTGCAAACAGAGTTTTATTTCTTCCTTTCCAATATTGATACTTTGTATTTCTTTTTCTTGTCTAATTGCTCTGGCTAGAACTTCCAACACAATGCTGAAGAACAGTAGTGACAGTGAACACCCTTATCTTGTTCTTGATCTTAGGGGGAAAGTTTTCAGTGTTTCCTCATTGAGGATGATGTTAGCTGTGGGTTTTTCATATATTCCCTTTTTCATTTTGAGGAAGTTCCCTTCTATTCCTATCTTTTGAAGTGTTTTCAACAAGAAAGGATGTTGAATTTTGTCAAATGCCTTTTCTGCATCAATTGAGATGATCGTGTGGTTTTTCTGCTAAGAATTGTTGATATGGTGTATAACATTAATTGATTTTCTTGAATCATCCTTGCATTCCTGGGATGAATCCTACTTGGTCAGGGTGTATGATTCTTTTAATGTGCTGCTAGATTCTATTTACAAGAATTTTGTTGAGGATTTTTACATCTATATTTATTAGATTGGTTTGTAATTTTTTTTTCTTGTAGTATCTTTGTCTGGTTTTGTTATGAGGGTGATGTTGGCTTCATAGAAGAAGTTAGGAAGGCTTCCCTCTTCCATTTTTTTGAAGAGTTTGAGCAGAATTGGTATTAATTCTTTCTGGAATGCTTGGTAGAATTGACATGTGAAGCCATCTGGTCCTGAACTTTTCTGTTTTGGGAGCTCTTAATGACTGATTCAGTTTCTTTACTTGTGATTGGTTTGTTGGGGTCGTCTGCTTCTTCTCAAGTCAGTGTTGGTTGTTCATACCTTTCTAGAAACTTCTCCATTTCATCTGTGTTGTCTAGTTCATTAACATAAAGTTAATGTATCCTCTCATTACCGCCTTTAATTCTGCAGGATTAGTGGTTATGTCTCCTCTTCCATTTCTGATTATATTTATTTGCATCCTCTTTTTGTCAGCTTCACTAAGGGTCCATCACTC
Source organism: Tamandua tetradactyla (assembly GCF_023851605.1). NCBI lineage: Eukaryota > Metazoa > Chordata > Mammalia > Pilosa > Myrmecophagidae > Tamandua > Tamandua tetradactyla. The sequence continues at coordinate 20,082,886 of NC_135342.1, read as the reverse complement.
TTACTGATTTTCTCATAGAACCAACTTCTGGTTTTGTTGATTTTCTCAATTGTTTTCAGTTTCATTTATTTCTGCTCTAATCTTCGTTATTTCTTTTCTTTTGATTGCTTTGGGGTTTGTTTGCTGTTCTTTGTCTAGTTCTTCCAAGTGAACAGTTAATTCCATGATTTTTGTACTTTTTGGATATAGGCATTTAGGGTAATAAATTTCCCTCTTAGCACTGCCTTTGCTGCATCCCATAAATTTTGGTGTGTTGTCTTTTCAGTTTCATTAGCCTGTAGATATTTACTGATTCCTCTTCTAACTTCTTCTTTGACCCACTGGTTGTTTAAGAATGTGTTGTTGAGTCTCCACATTTTTGTGAATTTACTGGCCTTCTGTGTATTACTGATTTCCAACTTCATTCCTTTATGATCTGAGAAAGTGTTTTGATGACTTCAGTCTTTTAGCATTTATTTCAACTTGCTTTGTGACCCAGCACATGATCTATCCTTGAGAATGATCCATGAGCATTTGAGAAAAAGGTGTAACCTGTTGTTCTGGGGTGTAATGGTCTATAAATGTCTGTTAAGTCTCATCCATTTATTGTATTATTCAAATTCTTTGTTTCTTTATTGATCCTTTATCTAGATATTCTGTTCATTGATGAGACTGGGGAATTGAAGTCTCCAATTATTATGGTAGATGTGTCTAATTCTCTCTTCAGTGCTTCCCTCATGTATTTTGGAGCACTCTGGCTCCAACATTTACTTTGGCATAAATATTTATGATTGCTATGTCTTCTTGTTGAAGTATTCCTTTTATTAATACATAGTGTCATTCTTTGTCTCTTTTAATTGTTTTACATTTGAAGTCTTATTTGTTGGATATTAATATAGCTACTTCTCTTTTTTTAGTTTCTTTTTTAAAAAATTTTTTTAATTTTAAAATAAAAAAAATATGACAGGAAAGAAACACAAACATTCTTAACATATCATTCCATTCTACATATATAATCAGTAATTCATATCATCACATAGTTTCATATTCATCATCATGATCATGTCTTAGAACATTTGCATCAATTCAGAAAAAGAAATAAAACAAAAACAGAAAAAAATTTTACATACCATACCCCTTACCCCTCCTTTTCATTGATCACTAGCATTTCAAACTAAATTTATTTTAACATTTGTTCCCCCTATTATTTATTTTTGTTCCATTATGTTCTACTTGTCTGTTGACAAGGTAGATAAGAGGAGTATCAGCCAGGTTTTCACAATCACACAGTCACATTGTGAAAGCTTTATCATTATACAATCATTATCAAGAAACATGGCTACTGGAACACAGCTCTACATTTTCAGGCAGTTCCCTCCAGCCTCTCCATTATATCTTGAATAACAAGGTGATATCTACTTAATGCATAAGAAAAACTTCCAGGATAACCTCTCCACTCTATTTGGAATCTGTCAGCCATTGACACTTTGTCTCATTTCACTCTTCCCCCTTTTGGTCGAGAAGGTTTTCTCAGTCCCTTGATGCTGAGTCTCAGTTCATTCTAGGATTTCTGTCTTACGTTGCGAGGAAGGTCCACACCTCTGGGAATCATGTCCCAGGTAGACAGGGGAGGATGGTGAGTTTGCTTGTTCTGTTGGCTGGAGAGAGACGCCACATCTGAGCAACAAAAGACATTCTCTTGGGGGTGACTGTTAGGTCTAATTTTAAGTAGGCTTGAGCTATCCTTTGTGGGGTTAAGTTCCATGTGAACAAACCCCAAGACTGGGGGCTCAGCCTATAGCTTTGTTTGTCCACACTGCTTGTGAGAATATCAAGAATTCAACTTGGAGAGGTTGAATTTTCCTGTGTTCTCACCATTCCCCGAAGGGGACTTTGCAAATACTTTTCCACTCACTGATCAAATCACTCTAGGATTGATAGGGGCATCACTCTGTACAAACCAACAAAATCTCAATTCCTACCCAAGATTCCATATACTTATCGTGTTCAGTTAAGCTATCTATATAAGTTATATTAGGAAATGCACTAGTGAAAATATAAATTTTGCAAAAAATAAACATTTTTTGCTTTAACCTTACACATAAGTTGAAATTTTAAAATACTAATTACCATCTATTTTCAGCACCCTGCAGTAATGACACTCCTTTGTTCTTCCTCTTGCAAAATCATTTTTAAAATTTGTATACTTAGTCACTACCATTATACCCTCTAGACAGTCCTAGATTATACCATCTCAATTTTTATCGTCTATCTTTCTTTCTAATTTCATTTGTGCCCCCAGCCCTCCTCCCTCTATCATTCTCACACTCAGCTTCATTCAGTGTTCTAACATAATTGTATTACAGTTAGGTTGTACTGTGCTGTCTGTTTCTGAGTTTCTTTTTTTTTTTTAATTTTTAAATTAATTTTAAATTAAAAAAATGCAACAAAGAAACACAAACATTCCTAACATATAATCATTCCGTTCTACATATATAATCAGTAATTCACAATATCATCCCATAGTTGCATATTCATCATCCTGATCATTTCTTAGAACATTTGTATCAATTCAGAAAAAGAAATGGAAAAACAACAGAAAAATAAAACGAAAACAGAAAAAAAATGCATACATACTGTACCCCTTACCCTTCCATTTCATTGATCACTACCATTTCAAACTAAATTTATTTTAACATTTGTCCCCCCGTTATTTATTTTTATTCCATATGTTCTACTCGTCTGTTGACAAGGTAGATAAAAGGAGCATCACATGCAAGGTTTTCACAATCACACAGTCACATTCTGAAAGCTGTATCATTATACAATCATCATCAAGAGACATGGCTACTGGAACACAGCTCTACATTTTCAGGCAGTTCCCTCCAGCCTCTCCATTATATCTTGAATAACACGGTGATAAGTACTTAATGTGTTAAAATAACCTCCAGGATAACTTCTTGACTCTGTTTGGAATCTCTCAGACATTGATACTTTGTCTCATTTCAGTCTTCCCCCTTTTGGTCAAGAAGGTTTTCTCAATCCCTTGATGCTGAGTCTCAGCTCATTCTAGAATTTCTGTCCCATGTTGCCAGGAAGGTCCACACCTCTGGGAGTCATGTCCCGCATAGACAGGGGGAGGGTGGTGAGTTTGCTCATTGTGTTGGCTGGAGAGAGAGGCCACATCTGAGCAACAAAAGAGGTTCTCTTGGGGGTGACTCTTAGGCCTAATTTTAAGTAGGCTTGACCTATCCTTTGTGGGGTTAAGTTTCATATGAACAAACTCCAAGACTGGGGGCTCAGCCTATAGCTTTGTTTGTCCACACTGCTTGTGAGAATATCATGAATTCATCTTACGGAGGTTGAATTTCCCATGTTCTCACCATTCCCCGAAGGGGACTTTGCAAATACTTTTTCATTCACTGATCAAATCACTCTGCGATTGATAGGGGCATCACTCTGGATAAACCAACAAAATCTTATGTCCTACACAAGTTTCCATGTACTTATGGTCTTCAATTAAGCTATTTACATAAATTATATCAGGAAATGCACAGTCAAAATATGAAATTTGTACCAAATAAACTTTTTTTTGCTTTAGCCTCACACATAAGTTGAAATTTTAAAATATTGATTACCATCTATGTTCAGCACCCTGCAGTAATGGCATTCCTTTGTTCTTCCTCATGCAAAAACATTTTTAAAATTGTGCATTTAGTCACTATCATTATACACTCTAGGCATTCCTAGATAATAATAATACCATGTCAGTCTTTATCGTCTTTCTTTCTGATTTCATTTGTGCCCCATCCCTTCTCCCTCTATCATTCTCACATTCGGCTTCATTCAGTGTTTTAATATAATTGTATTACAGTTGGGTAGTTTTGTGCTGTCCATTTCTGATTATTTATATTCAATCTTGTTGTACAGTCTGTATCCCTTCAGCCCCAATTACCTAATATCTTACCCTATTTCTACCTCCTGATGGTCTTTGTTACCAATGAAATATTCCAAATTTATTCAGTAATGTCAGTTCATATCAGCAAGACCATACAGTATTTGTCCTTTTGTTTCTGGCTAATCTCACTCAACATAATGTCCTTAAGGTGCATCCATGTTGTTACATACTTCATAACTTTATTCTGTCTTACAGCTGCATAATATTCCATCATATGTATATACCACAGTTTAGCTACTCTCTGTTGATGGACATTTTGGCTGTTTACATCACTTTGCAATTGTAAATAATGCTGCTATAAATATTGGTGTGCAAATGTCCATTTGTGTCCTTGCCATCATGTCCTTTGAGTAGTTACCTAGTAATGGTATTGCTGGCTCGTATGGTAGTTCTATATCTAGCTTTTTGAGGAACCACCAAACTGCCTCCCACATTGGTTATGCCATTTGACTTTCCCAGCAACAGTGGAAAAGTGTGCTTCTTTCTCCACATCCTCTCCAGCACTTGTCATTTTCTGTTTTATTCATAATGACCATTCTGGTGGGTGTGAGATGATACGTCATTGTGGTTTTGATTTTCATTTCTCTAATGACCATGGAAGTTGAGCATCTCTTCATGTGCCTTTTGGCCATTTGTATTTCCTCTTCTGAGAAGTGTCTGTTCAAGTTCTTCTCCCATTTTGAATTGGATTGGCTGTCTTTATGTTGTTGAGTTGAACAATATAAATTCTGAATACTAGACTTTTATCTGATATGTCGCTTCCAACTATTTTCTCCCATTATGTAGGCTGTCTTTTTACTTTCTTGATGAAGTTCTTTGATGTGCAAAAGTGTTTAATTTTTAGGAGTTCCCATTTATTTATTACTTTATTTAGTGCTCTTGCTTTGGGTGTAAGGTCTAGAAAACGACCTCCAAGTATAAGATTTATAAGATATTTCCCTAGATTTTCTTCTAACAATTTTATGATCTTAGATCTAATGCTTAGGTCTTTGATCCATTTTGAGTTAACTTTTGTATAGGGTGTGAAATGTGGGTCCTCTTTCATTCTTTTGCATATGGATATCCAGTTCTCTAGGCACCATTTATTGAAGAGACTGTTCTGTCCCGGGTAAGTTGGCTTGACTGCCTTATCGAAGATCAATTGTCCATACATGAGAGGGTCTATATTCGAACACTATTCAATTCCATTGGTCAGTATATCTATCTTTATACCAGTACCGTGCTGTTTTGATCACTGTAGCTTCATAATACGCCTTAAAGTCAGGTAGCGTGAGACCTCTGGCTTCATTTTTTTTCCTCAGGATGGTTTTAGCTATTTGGGGCACCCTGCCCTTCCAGATAAATTTGGTTATTGGTTTTTGTATTTATGAAAAGTAAGTTGTTGGGATTTTAATTGGTATTGCATTGAATCTGCAAATCAGTTTAGGTAGAATTGTCATCTTAACTGTATTTAATCTGTCAATCCATGAACATGGTGTACCCTTCGATCTATTTAGGTCTTCTGTAATTTCTTTTAACAATTTCTTGTGGTTTTCTTTGTATAGGTCTTTTGTCTCTTTAGTTAAATTTATTCCTAAATATTTTGTTCTCTTGGTTGCAATTGTAAATGGAATTCTTTTCTTGATTTCCCCCTCAGGTTGTTCATTACTAGTGTATAGAAACACTACAGATTTTTGAGTGTTGATCTTGTAACCTGCCACTTTGCTGTACTCATTTATTAGCTATAGTAGTTTTGCTGTGGATTTTTCGGGGTTTTTGACATATAGTATATCATCTGCAAACAGTGAGAGTTTTACTTCTTCCTTTCCAATTTTGATGCCTTGTATTTCTTTTTCTTGTCTAATTGCTCTGGCTAGACCTTCTGACACAATGTTGAAGAACAATAGTGACAGTGAACATCCTTATCTTGTTCTTGATCTTAGAGGGAAAGTTTTCAGTTTTTCCCCATTGAGAATATTAGATGTGGGTTTTTCATATATTCCCTTTATCATTTTGAGGAAGTTCCCTTCTATTCCTATCCTTTAAAGTATTTTCAACAGGAAATGTTGGAGAAGCCATAAAATATCGCTAACATGGCTGCCGTGGCTGATGCAAGGCAACACAAAATGGGTGACCTGAAATCTGCCCTCTGCCCTAGAAACAACGGTGACCAATCCCAGAAATCTGCCCTCCAGCCTAGCAACAACAGTGACCAATCCCAGCCTGACACGTGTCCCTGCATGCTCCCAGCCTATATAAGCCTGTGCACTTCCTCAATAAAGCGAACTCCTTCCACTCTCCCTTGAGGGTTGTCTCCTGAGTCGTGTGCTGTGTGCTCTGTGTCTGTGTGACTGACTCAGTATGACCACTTACCCCCAGCCATCAGCTAACCAGCCATCAGCTACCCAACAAGGAAAGGATGTTGAAGTTTGTCAGATGCCTTTTCTGCATCAATCAAGATGATCATGTGGTTTTTCTGCTTTGATTTGTTCATATGGTGTATTACATTAATTGATTTTCTCATGTTGAACCATCCTTGCATACCTGGGATGAATCCTACTTGGTCATGAGGTATAATTCTTTCAGTGTGTTGCTGGATTCGATTTGCCAGAATTTTGTTGGGGATTTTTGCATCTATATTCATTAGAGAGATTGTTCTGTAGTTTTCTTTTTTTGTAATATCTTTGTTTGGCTTTGGTATGAGGGTAATATTTTGGCTTTGTATAATGAGCTACGTAGCTTTCTCTCCTCTTCAATTTTTTTGAACAGTTTGAGCAGGAGTGGTGCTAATAATTTCTGGAATGTTTGGTAGAATTCACATGTGAAGCCATCTGGTCCTGGTCTTTTCTTTTTGGGGAGCTTCTTAATGACTGATTCAATTTCTTTACTTGTGATTCGTTTGTTGAGTTAATCTATTTCTTCTCTAGGGAAAGGTGGTTTTTCATGCCTTTGTAGAAAGTTGTCCATTTCATCTACATTGTTGTATTTATTAGCATAAAGTTGTTCATAGTATCCTGTCATTTCTTCCTTTATTTCTATGGGGTCAGTGGTTATGTCTCCTTTTCCATTTCTGATCTTATTTATTTGCATCCTCTCTCTTCTTCTTTTTGTTAATCTTGCTAAGGGTCCATCAATCTTATTGATTTTCTCATAATACCAGTTTCTGGTTTTATTGATTTTCTCAATTGTTTTCATGTTCTCAATTTCATTTCTTTCTGCTATAATCTTCATTATTTCTTTCCTTTTACTTGCTTTGGCATTAGTTTACTGTTCTTTCTCTAGTTCTTCCAAGTGAACAGTTAATTCCTTAATTTTTGCTCTTTCTTCTTTTTTGATGTAGGCATTTAGGGCAGTAAATTTCCCACTTAGCACTGCCTTTGCTGCGTCCCATAAGTTTTGGTATGTTGTGTTTTCATTTTCATTTGCCTTGAGATATTTACTGATTTCTCTTGTAATTTCTTCCTTGACCCACTGGTTGTTTAAGGGTGTGTTGTTGACCCTCCAGATATTTGTGAATTTTCTGGCACTCTGCCTATTATTGATTTCCAATTTCGTTCCTTTTTGATATGAGAATGTGTTTTGTATGATTTCAATCTTTTTCAATTTGTTGGGACTTGCTTTGTGACCCAGCATGTGGTCTATCCTTGAGAATCATCCATGAGCGCTTGAGAAAAAGGTGTATCCTTTTGTTGTGGGGTGTAATGTTCTATAAACGTCTGTTGAGTCTAGCTCATTTATTGTATTATTCAAATTCTATGTTTCTTTATTGATCCCTGTCTAGATGTTCTGTCCATTGATGAGAGTGGTGAATTGAAGTCTCCAACTATTATGGTAGATGTGTCTATTTCTCTTTTCAGTGTTTGCTGCATGTATTTTGTAGCATTCTGGTTCGGTGCATAAATATTTGTGATCATTATGTCTTCGTGCTGAATTGTTCCTTTTATTAATACATAGTATACTTCTTTGTCTCTTTTAACTGTTTTACATTTGATGTCTAATTTGTTGGATATTAGTATAGGTACTCCTGCTCTTTTCTGGTTGTTGTTCGTATGAAATATTTTTTCACAACCTTTCACTTTCAACCTATGTTTATCGTAGGGTCTAAAATGTATCTCCTGTAGACAGCATATAGATCTGTACTGTTTTTTTTTTTTTTTTCCGCATTCATTTATTATTATTGCTTGGGCAGGTACTGGGAACCGAACACAGGTCTCCGGTATGGCAGGTGAGAACTCTGCCAGTGAGCCACCGTGGTCTGCCCTCTGTACTGTTTTTTTTTTTTTTTATTAATTAACGGGAAAAAAGAAATTAACCCAACATTTAGAAATCATACCATTCTACATATGCAATCAGTAATTCTTTTTTTTATTAATTAAAAAAAATTAACAAGACATTTAGAAATCATTCCATTCTACATGTACAATCAGTAATTCTTAATATCACATAGTTGCATATTCATCCTTTCTTAGTACATTTGCATCGATTTAGAAAAAGAAATAAAAAGACAACAGAATAAGAATTAAAACGATAATAGAGAGAAAAAAAAACCTATACCTCACATGCAGCTTCATTCAATGTTTTAACATAATTGCATTACAATTAGGTAGTATTGTGCTGTCCATTTCTGAGTTTTTATATCCAGTCCTGTTGCACAGTCTGTATCCCTTCAGCTCCAATTACCCCTTCTCTCTCTTTTTTTTTTTAATTAACGGAAAAAAAGAAATTAACCCAACATTTAGAAATCATACCATTCTACATATGCAATCAGTAATTCTTAACATCATCATATAGATGCATGATCATCGTTTCTTAGTACATTTGCATCGGTTTAGAAGAACTAGCAACACAACAGAAAAAAATATAGAATGTTAATATAGAGAAAAGAAATAAAAGTAATAATAATAGTAAAAAACAAACAAACAAACAAAAAACCTATAGCTCAGATGCAGCTTCATTCAGTGTTTTAACATGATTACTTCTGTACTGGTTTTTAATCCATTCTGCCAGTCTGCATCTTTTGATTGGGGAGTTTAACCTATTAACATTTAGTATTATTACTGTAGGGGTAGTGCTTCCATCATTTTGCCTTTTGGATTTTATATGTCATATCTAATTTTTCTTCTTTTTACCTTTACTGATCATCTTAATTTCTACACTGCTCTCCACACATCTCTATCCTCTCTTTTTCTGCCTGTCTCTAGTGCTCCCTTTAGTATTTCTTGCAGAGCTCGTGTCTTGGTCACAAAATCTCTGTCATTTTTTGCCTGAAAATGTTTTAATTTCCCCCTGATTTTTGAAGGTAATTTTGCTGTATATAGAATTCTTGGTTGGCAGGTCTTCTCTTTTAGTATCTTAAATATGTCATCCCACCATCTTCTTGCCTCATGTTTTCTGCTGAGAAATCTACACATAGTCTTATTGGGCTCTTGCTGCTTTGAAAATTCTCTCTTTCTCTTTAACATCTGACATTCTGATTAGAAAGTGACTTGGAGTACATCTGTTTGGATCTATTATATCTGGGGTATATTGCACTACTTGGATCTGTAATTTTAAGTCTCTCGTAAGAGTTGGGAAATTTTCAATGATAATTTCCTCCATGTTTTTCTCCTCCTTTTCCTTTCTCTTCTCCTTCTGGGACACCCACAGCACATATTTGTGTGTTTCATGTTGTCATTCAGTTCTCTGAGTCTCTGTTCATATTTTCCCATTTATTCCCTATGTTTAATTTGCTTTTCGGATTTCGATGTCACATCCTCCAGTTCACCAATCCTGTCTTCTTCCTCTTTGTGTTAGTTAGATTCGGTTGTCAACTTGGCCAGGTGAGCATACCTAGTTCTGTTGCTGCAGAGATATCCAATGGTACGTGAACCTCATTTGTTGCTAATTACATCTCCAGTCAGCTAGGAGGCATGTCTGCTGCAATGAGTGATGTTTGACTTAATTGGCTGGTGCTTAAATGAGAGAGCGCAAGGTAGCACAGCCAAAGCAGCTCAGCATTCCTCATCTCACCACTTGCAGCTCAGCCCAGGCCTTTGGAGATGCAGAAAGAAGTCACCCCGGGGAAAGTTTGTTGGAACCCAGGGACCTGGAGAGAAGGCCAGCAGAGACCATCCTGTGCTTTCCCATATAAGAAAGAACCTCAGTGGAAAGTTTGCTGCCTTTCCTCTGAAGAACTTAACAAGATAAATCCCCTTTTATTAAAAGCCAATCTGTCTATGGTGTGTTGCATTCCAGCAGCTAGCAAACTAGAACACTCTTGAAACCTAGCATTGTAGTTTTCCATTGTTTTTTTCATCTCCTCCACTGTGCCTTTCGTTCCCATAAATTCTGTGATTTGTTTTTTCAGAATTTTGATTTTTTCTTTTTGCGATTTCCTTGCCTTCTTTACATCCTCCCTCAATTCATTGATTTGAGTTTTGATGAGGTTTTCCATGTCTGGTCGAACATTCTGAATTAATTGTTTCGACTCCTGTATCTCATTTCAGTTGTTGGTTTGTTCCTTTGACTGGGCCATATCTTCAATTTCCTAGTATGATTTGTTATTTTTTGCTGGCATCTAGGCCTTTAATTTCCTTAAGTAGTTTATTCTAGAGATTGTTTTCACTTTTTTTTTCACCTAGATTTTTCTTTCTGGATGAGTTTGTTTCGTATCTGTTCTTTGACATTCAGTTCAGCTAATTCTAGATTTCTAGCTTAGGTTTTGTTTGACAGATCATCTTTCAGTTCATGTTTTCTTGTTTCTTGCCCTGCCTGTATGGTGCCTTTTTCTTTTCCCCTTAGGAGGATCTACTTAGGTATTATAGACCCCAGTCAGATTTTCCCATACCAGAGTGGCCTCCTCAGGAGGAGAGTCACTTGCATCAGTTTTCCCTGAGAATGAAACCCAGAAGGTTGAAAGACTTTACTCTAAAGCCTCTAGAGTCTGTGTTTTTCCTATCCTGCCCAGTATGTAGTGCTTGTCTGCCTATGCATCCCAGCAGCATAAAGTACTTTTATACTTCAGCAGGCTCTCCCTGCTGGGATTGAGGTTTGAGATGGAGGAGATGTTGTAGGCTGGCTTTAATCGCTTCAGTTTTCCAGTCCCTAGGGTCTGAATTCACTGAGGGAGGGGGTTCCACCTGAACTGGGCCCCACCCCTCACCTGGGGAAAGCACAGCCACCAGATAAGCTCTCAGACAAGCTTAATTTGCTCTTCCCTGGGTCAGTTGGAGCCTGAGAAGCCTTGCAGTTGTATCCAAAGACCAGTCAAGCCATAGAAACAGAGTACAAAAAAAGAAAAGAAAAAAAATCTTCCTTTTCAGAACAGGACCCCATTCCTCAGTTTTGTTTGTCAAGAGCTGATGTTGATATGTTGCTCTGTGTATGTACAGGTTCCATGTCCCGCCTCCTTTTCTTCAGGGCCCGGACCCTTTCAAGTGTTTTGTGCCGTCTGATTAAAAAAAAACTGTTTTTTTTTTTTTTTTTTTTTTTTTTGTCTGTCCTGTTCCCTCTGCACTGGGGCAAAGCTCAACAATCTCCGCTTTTATTCAAGGTTCAGCTGAGCTGGGGACTTATTTTTACTAGTCAGAATTTGTTAATTAATTCTACAGATTTGAGCTTGGTTGCTTAGCTCCTGCTGCTAGTAAAGTCTCTTTTCTTTCCCCTCTGGGAACCAGCCTGTGAGGGAAGGGCACTGGCCTCCACAGCTTTGGGGACTCATGGTTTTGGGTGAGATTGCAGGTGGTCCAGCTTGTCCAGACTGGTGTACGCTGTTTCTGGTCACTGATGTGGCCCCAGCAGTTTTTCTGTACTGTTCCTGTGTATTCCTAGTTGGTCTGGAGGATGAACTAAATCTCACACCTCACTAAGCTGCCATCTTGGCTCCTCTCATCTGCATAATACAATTTTAATGTTGATTATAGACCCTAGCTTGCATTGATTGTAACTTTTCTCTGTATACCATTGCATTTTCAACACCTTGTGATATTAATTGCCCACACTTTTGATGTGATTGTAGAAAAGTCATGTGTGGAATAAAGAAGAGGAGGAACTTGGCTCAGGTTCTCTAGAATCCTGAATCCCTTCTCAAACATCTTCCATCTTCTCAGTGCTGACTTTTTCCAGTGGATGATGGTGTAAAATTGATGAGTTGGGTATTTGGCATTCTAGGAGGTGGTGACACTCAAGGATGTAGCTGTGGTCTTCACCAAGGAAGAACTGGGACTCCTGGATGCCACCCAGAGAAAATTGTACCAAGATGTGATGGTCGAGAACTTTAGGAACCTGCTCTCTGTAGGTGAGAAGTAGAGTCCTTTGTCACTAAATTTTGGGCCCCTGGAGTGTCTTTTCATCCTCGGGTGTTTAAGACTTTGGAATTCTTGAAATGTTTCTTTGACCAGGAGATCTGAGTTCCTTCTTTCCTGTGGAACCCTTTAGCTAGACCTGATCTTTTTTTTCAAATTACAGTTGTGACATGTCATTCTTGATTTTGATTTGATAGAAGAGAAATATCATAACTCCTTCTCAAGAACTGCAGTTTATGCAACAAAAATTGTGAATAAATGCAGGGAAGAAGATGTGATAAAAGTAGATAATGGTTAGAATCAGGTCCCTTGATCACTTGTTGCAGTGATTTACATTAATGGATTTGTGTGCTGGATCACAGCATCAGATATATTTGTTACAATAGATCCCCATTAGAAATTTGAAAATTCTCCTTAGAGCTCATATTTAGTTTCCTGGGGCTGCCCTAACAAATAATCCCAGTCTAGGTGGGTTAACACCACAGAAATACATTCTTTCATAATTTGTGGAGGCCAGAATTCCAAAATCAATATGTAAGTAGGGTCACACTCCCTCGAGAGGCTTTAGAGAGGAATCCTTCCTTTCCTCTTTCAGCTTCTGGAGTGTGGCAGCATCACTCCAGTCTCTGCCCCCACTTTCACATGGCCGTTTCCTCCCTGTGTCTTTTTTTTTTTTTCCACTCCCTCTGCCTGTCTGTCTCCTAAGGTCACTGGTCATTGGATTTAGGGCCCTGTCTCATCCAGGGTGATCTCTTTTCAAGGTCTCAATTACATTTACAGAGAGCCTTTTTCAAACTACAGTCACACTTGCAGGTTATAGGTGAAAACTCCCTTTGGGGGACCTTCATTCAGCCACTACAGAGCCCATGAAAATTACAGAATTGAAACTAAAATTTTAATAATTTATACCTTTGATGTATTTCCTTTTGTCAGGCTATCAACCCTTCACTCCAGATATAATATTACCTTTGTGGAGAGAAAAGAAACTTTTGATGATGAAATCAAAAATTCAAGATGAACATTTAGGTGAGAACCATGGAGCCACATCCTTGCAATTAACAACTCTGGGTTCTTTGCTTCTCACCACCTCCTGGTACCCAAGCCCCCATCTTTCACTACTCTGCTTTGATTAAAATAGCTTTCTTACTGCTGCCCTACTTCCTCATTTGCCTTCTTACATTCCATTCTCTACCCAGTAGCCAGAGGAATCCTTTAAAATGTAGGTCAGATGGTATCATTCCTTTGCTCAAAACTGTTCCATGGCTTTCTGTTTCACTCGGCAATATCCAAAATCCTTATAGTGGCTTTCAAGGACCCTACATGACCCAGCCACTCACTAACACTGTAATTTCATTTCCTATCCTTTGCTCCTCGTGCAGTCCCTTCCAGCCATGTGGAATAGCTTTCTGCTGAGAAGACTGAGGGATAATGCCCTTGAGCCTCCCTATTTGATCTAAAGGATCTGGGAGGCACACACTGCTGGAGTTTAGATACAGGTCAGGCCTTGTATCTGATGGAAGAGTATTCTGAGGTACTGAATTTGATCTTTCTGAGGTCTTAAGAGAAATTTATTTTTAGATCATGTGTTCCTGAGAATGCCCTGGGTTTAATCTTCACTCAGAAGCTATTTCTTAATTGTAACACCATTTGCAATCAGAATATTAGGCTCAGCGTATTTAAAACCAACCATTATTGAGTCTTCTTTGTTCAACAGCCCTTCCTTTAGCTAATATTTCTCTTCTCCTACTTTATTATAAGCAAGAAGAAGAAACCAGGTAGCACCTTCAACACTGTCTTAATAGAGCATCTGGTTTATTAAGTTCCACATCTGCAGTTATGTGGAACACATTAAGTTATGTGTTCCACATAACTGCAGGCAGCAGTGTCAGTAAATTTTCTGCCTCTGCATAACAAAAACACCTCCTTCCAGTTTCCATTAATGTTTCCTCTCTTTCCTTTAAACCTTCCCTGCAGCTCCCTCAAATGGCAGACTTGTACAAAAAGTCTAAAGGCACTTAACTAATACTCTCCTAAAAGGCTCTCCAGCTTCCACCTGCTGCCTGGTTCCAAAGCTACTCCCATAATTTTAGTCTTTTGCTTTGAAGCCACCACAAGTCCTAAGTCTGTATTAGTTACCTATTGCTATATAGCACTTTATGAATAGGAGTCTAGTGACTACTTCTTTGTTTCCATATGCCTGGAAAACCAGAGATAAAGTCCAGCTGGACTTTCCAATGGTTGAATGTGGTCTCCCAATGTGGTCTACACGTGAAGTGTTTTTTTCCTTGAGTGATCACTTGTGCTCATTATCATCTCTAAATTCTCCTTATCTTTGCAGGACACTGGAATCAAAGTGAGGTAGAGGCTTTTCAAGAATTAGCATTAAGATACATTTTATATGAAGATCTTACATACTGGCAGATGTGGGAACAACTTACAAGTAAATTAACCAGAAAGCAAGATGCAATAATAAATCCTCAAAGCAGGAGGTCCGAGTTGATAAAACAAAGTGATTCACCCTGTCAGATGTGGGTAGGGAAACCTATTCAGGTTTCTGAAGATGAAAATTATGTAATGAAACTTCAAGGGGAGAGTTCCAGTAGGCATCAAACCGAAGAGTACTCAAATAGGACCATCTGGGACTTTGGGAGGAACATGTATGTGAAAGAGTCACAGAACTACCACATGGCTGCAAGGAATAAACTGTGTAGATGTGATCAGTGTGTTATAAGAAACATCTCTCATCACTATGAAGGACATGGGATACCCAGAAAAGAGAAAACATTTAGTCATAATAATTGTGGAAAAGACTTGAAATCACCCCAGCTTAGTGTAATCCAGTCAGAAGAGCAATCTTTTGATGATAATGAGAAAGTCAACAGCATTGACTCTAGTCTTGAACTTCATCAGCAGTTACACTTAGGAGAGAAGCCTTATGTATGTATTGAGTGTGGAAAGGGCATTGATTATACCTCAGTGATTCCCATTCAAGAGAATGTTTATATGGGAGAGAAATACCATAATGGTATGTGTGGTGATGGCCTCAGTCAGAGTTCACATCTGCAAACTCACCAGAAAGTCAACACAGGAGAGAAACCCTATCAATGTCAGGTATGTGGTAAGAACTTCAATCAGAACTCCTTCTATACCACATGTGAACTTATGCATACAGGAGAGAAGTGGTATAATTATGACATGTGTTGTTGCTTAGATCTTAACATTCACTGTGTAGACAACACTGGAGAGAAATCCTATAACTGTGATGTGTATGATAAACGTTTCAGTCAGATGACACATGCTCATCAGGGAACCAACAAGGAAAAGAATACATACAAAAGAGCGGCATGTGATAGTGTATTTAATCTGAATTCTGGTCTTTATCAGAGAGTACGCACTGGAGAGAAACCGTATCAATGTAAGTTGTGTAGTAAGGACTTCAGTAGAGCAGTAACACTTCAAGCCCATCAGAGAATACACACAGGACAAGGACCGTACAAATGTGAGGTGTATGATAAGAACTTCGCCTATAACTACCATCTAGAAGTGCATCAGAGAGTCTATACAGGAGAGAAACCCTACAAATGTGATGTATGTGGTAAGGGCTTCAGGTGGAGGTCATATTTGCAAGCCCATCAGACTGTTCATACAGGAGAGAAACCCTACAAATGTGATGCATGTGGTAAGGGCTTCACAAGGAGTTCAGGTCTTCAAGCCCATCGAAAGGTCCATAAGGGAGAAAAACGCTACAAATGTGATACATGTGGTAAGGACTTCAGGTGGAGTTCAAATCTCCAAGCCCATAAGAGTGTCCATACAGGAGAGAAACCCTACAAATGTGAAGTATGTGGTAAGGGCTTCAACTGGAGTTCACATCTCCAAGCCCATCAGAGAGTCCACACAGGAGAGACACCCAGCCAATCTGATGCATTGGGTAAAGGGTTCAGGTGGAGATCACATCTTCAAGCCCATCAGAGTGTCCACTCGGGACAGACACCCTGCCAATCTGATGCATGGGGTAAGGGCTTCAGGTGGAGATCACATCTTCACACCCATCGGAGAGTCCATACGGGAGAGAAACCCTACAAATGTGATGCATGTGGTAAGGGCTACAGGTGGAGATCACATCTTCAAGTCCACCAGCGTGTCCATACAGGAGAGAAACCTTACAAGTGCAATGCATGTGGTAAAGGCTACACAAGGAATTCATGTCTTAAAGCCCACCAGAGAGTCCATACAGGAGAAAAACCCTACAGATGTGATGCATGTGGTAAGGGCTTCTACTGGGGTTCACATCTTCAAGCCCATCAGACTATCCATACAGGAAAGAAACCCTACAAATGTGATGCATGTGGTAAGGGCTTCAGTTGGAGTTCACATCTTCAAGTCCATCAACGTGTCCATACAGGGGAGAAACCTTTCAAATGCAATGTGTGCGATAAGGGCTTCACAAGGAGTTCATGTCTTAAAGCCCACCAGACAGTCCATACAGGAGAGAAACCTTACAAATGTGATACATGTGGTAAATGCTACAGACGGACTGGATATCTTCAAGCCCATCAGAGTGTCCATACAGGAGCGAAACCCTTCAAATGTGATGTATGTGGTAAGAGCTTCATCTGGAGTTCACAATTTCATGCCCATCAGATAGTCCATAGAGGAGAGAAACCCTACAAATGTGATGCATGTGGTAAGAGCTTTATCTGGAGTTCACAATTTCATGCCCATCAGATGGTCCATACAGGAGAGAAACCCTACAAATGCAATATATGTGATAAGGGCTTCACAAGGAGTTCGCGTCTTCATGCCCATCAGAGTGTCCATACAGGAGAAAAACCCTACAAGTGTGATGCATGTGGTAAGGGCTTTACAAGGAATTCACGTCTTCAAGCTCATCAAAGGGTCCATAAAGGAGAACAACCCTACAAATGTGATACGTGTGGTAAGGGCTTCAGGTGGAGTTCAGGTCTTCAGGTCCATCAGAGTGTCCATACAGGAGAGAAACCCTACAAGTGTGATGCATGTGGTAAGGGCTTTACAAGGAATTCACGTCTTCAAGCTCATCAAAGGGTCCATAAAGGAGAACAACCCTACAAATGTGATACGTGTGGTAAGGGCTTCAGGTGGAGTTCAGGTCTTCAGGTCCATCAGAGTGTCCATACAGGAGAGAAACCCTACAAGTGTGATGCATGTGGTAAGGGCTTTACAAGGAATTCACGTCTTCAAGCCCATCAAAGGGTCCATAAAGGAGAACAACCCTACAAATGTGATACATGTGGTAAGGGCTTCAGGTGGAATTCAGATCTTCAGGTCCATCAGAGTGTCCATACAGGAGAGAAACCCTACAAATGTGATTCATGTGGTGAGGGCTTCAACTGGAGTTCACATCTGCAAGCCCATCAGACACTCCATAAAGGAGAACCACCCCACCAATCTGATGCCTGGGGTAAGGGATTCACTTGGAGTTCACATCTTCAAGTCCACCAGAGAGTCCATACAGGAGAGAAACCCTACAAATGTGATGCATGTGGTAAGAGCTTCCGGTGGCGTTCACAACTTGAAGGCCATCAGCATGTCCATACAGGAGAAAAACCCTACAAATGCAATACATGCAGTAAGGGCTTCACAAGGAGTTCATGTCTTAAAGCCCACCAGATAGTCCATACAGGAAAGAAACCCTACAGATGTGATACATGTGGTAAGGGCTACAGGTGGAGTTCTCACCTTCAAGTCCATCAACGTGTCCATACAGGAGAGAAACCCTACAAATGCAATGTATGTGGCAAAGGTTTCACAAGGGGTTCATGTCTTAAAGTCCACCAGAGAGTCCATACAGGAGAGAGACCCTACAAATGTGAGGCATGTGGTAAAGACTTCAGCTGGATTTCACATCTTCAAACCCATCAGAGTGTCCATACAGGAGAGAAACGCTACAAATGTGATGTATGTGATAAAGGCTTCACAAGGAGTTCACGTCTTCGAGCCCATCAGAGTGTCCATACAGGAAAGAAACCTTACAAATGTGATACCTGTGGTAAGGGCTTCACCAGGAGTTCACGTCTTCAAGCCCATCAGACTGTCCATACAGGAAGAAACCTTACAAATGTGATACCTGTGGTAAGGGCTTCACCAGGAGTTCACGTCTTCAAGCCCATCAGAGTGTCCATACAGGAAGAAACCCTGCAAATGTGATGGATGTGGTAAGGGCTTCAGCTGGGATTCACATCTTCAAGCACATCAGTGTGTCCATACAGGAAAGAAGCCCTACAAATGTGGTACACGTGGTAAGGGGGTCAAGCAGGAATTCATGTCTTGAAGCCCATCAGTGTGTCCACAAAGGAGAGAAAACTACAAATGTGATAAGGGCTCAGATGGAGTTCATGTCTTAGCTGAGTGTCCATATTGGTAAGAAACCCTAAATGTGATGCATGCTGTAAGGGCTTTGGTAGGTTTTTGCGTCTTCAAGCCCATCTAAGTGTCTATACTGGTAAAAAACAAAACAAAACAAAAAAAACAACCTACAAATGTGATTGCATGTGTAAGGGTTTCAGTTGATTTTCACATCTTCAAGTCTTTCGGAAAGAGTGTCCATAAATGAAAGAAACCCTGCAAAATGTGTTGTATGTGATAGAGGCTTCAATTGGAGTTAACAGATCGAAGCCCATCAGAGTGTCCATATAGGAAAAAAATCCTACAGATGTGAAATCATGTAAGGCTTCAGTGGGAGTTCATATCTTTAAGCCCATCAGACTGTCCATAGAGGAGAGAAATCCTGCAAATGTGATGTATATGTTAAGGGCTTCATTTGGCCTTCATGGCTTCAAGCCTGTCAGAGGGTGTGTACAGGAGAGAAACCCTACAAATGTCACCCATGTGGCAAGTGCTTCAGCTGGAGTTCACATCTTAAAGATGATTGGAGTCCATACACGAGTGAAACCTTAAAAATGTGATGCATGTGGTAATAGCTTCTGTTGAATTGAACATCTTCCAGTCCATCATAGTGTCCATACAGGAAAGAAACCCTACAAAGTGATGCATGTGGTACGGGCCTCAGTTGGAGTTCACATCTTCAAGCCTTCAGAATGTCCATATAGGAGAGAAATCCTGTGAAAGTGATGCATGTAGTAAGGGCTTTGTAAATTCTCATATCTTTGAGCCCACCAGAGTGTCTACAGTGAAAAGAAACTTAAACTTGATGTGTGTGATAAGGGCTTTAGTCCGAGTTCACATCTTTAAGCCCATCAAAGTGTCCATGCAGGAAAGAAACCCTATGCATGTGATGCATGTGGTAAGGGTTCATTCAGCTGGAGTTCACATCTTCCAAGTCCATCAGTGTGTCCTTAGAGGAGAGAAACTTTACATATGTGATGCATGTAGTAAGGCTTCCGCTGGAGTTCATGGTCTTTAGGGCCATAAGAGTCCACACGGCAGAGAAACCCTGCAAATGTGGTTCATGTGGTAGGGGCTTGAGCTGGAGTTCACATCTGCAAGCCTATAAGAGTGTCCATACAGGAGAGAATCACTACAAATATGACACATGTGGTAAGGGCTTCAGCAGAGTTCACATGTTCAAATTCGTTAGATAAGGGTGATAAAACCGATTCATGTGATGATTGGTTAAAGGTATTGTCAGAACTTCTCTCATCCATCAGAAAATCCACAGAAAAGATTTTTGAAGTGTACAGCTTAAGAATTCAAGAATAAGCTGAGTTTTTCAGTTATGCATTCTTTTGAAGAAAACCTATGGTTATATGAATATGAGCTGTATTTCAAGCAGAGCCCTAATTGTCACAGTTATCAAGGTAACACATACCAGAAAAACTGAATAATAAGGGTTTCACAGTCAATAGAATCTACACAGGAGAAAGACCTTAGAAATGATAAATAAGGTCAAGATTTAAGCAAACATATAATGATGGACATGACAAAATCCATGTGCACTAGAATGTAAACTCCATGCCAACAGGAACTTTGTTTACTGCTCTGTTACTGTGAGCTCAAATGAGTCCTGAAAAATAGGTTCATTTTTATGATTGCTGTTTTAAAATCCTTGTCAGATAATTCTAACATCATGGCATCTGTAGATTGTTTTTTCTCATTTAAGTTATTGTTCAGGTTCTTGGAATGATGAGCAATTTTTTATTGTATCCTGGACAATTTGTGAATTCTGCTGTGAGATTTTAGCTCCCATTTAATCCTTTTTGCTGGCAGGAAGTCACCCTCAGTGTAGCATGCAGGCCCAGGTTGGGGTTCTTCTCCTAAGTGGGACCCACTGGAATTAGAAGAGGGAAAGAGGAGAGTTCCAGCCCTTTGCTTCTGGGTGGGAATTGAAGCTCTTTTCCCCGAAATCTGCTGACACTAGTGAAGGTGAGGTGGTAGGGGTTGTAGCAGGGGGCTGACTCGTGCCATCTTATTGCTGTTAAGTAGGAGTTCAGCTCCTCATTCAACCCTGATGACACCAACCTGGTGGAGGAATTGGAGTGCTAAGTCCGCTTTCTGCCTCATTACTGCAGTGGAAGAATGGGGGTTGGATGGGAGGAAATTCAGCTTTCTACTGCTTGCAGACATGGTTCCTGTAAAGGAAAGGCCAACTTACATGGCCTCCTTGTCACTAGTTGGGAGTGGAAATTCAGTGTCCTGTTTGGAGTCATTGAATCTAAGGCGGGGGTGGGGGTGGGGGTGGGGAATGGAAGGCTGATTTGCACTATGTTGCCACGTTGGGGTGGAGATTCAGCTCCACTGTATGCTGCTGACATTACAGGGAGTTGTAGGAGAGCTACACTTTTCCCATTGGTTTGGCTAGAGTAGATCAGTAAAGGTTTTATGTCCTACTAGGACACTCTTCCCAGTTCTTTTGCTTCAAGGAGTGAGACTTTTTTCTTTAGCTGTTGGTTCCCAGTTGCAGGCTTCTCTAGCACCTCACCTGGTATCTTCATGAGGTAAACTCATTGCCATGCCAGTCCTTAAGTCCCCATGTCCCTAGGCAGTCTGCCTTTGCATACTTTAGAGTCTTCTTACATTTATTTGTTGTATTATGACCAGGGTTTTATAGTTTTAAAAAGAAGGTATGGTCTGCTCCATGTTAGCTTGACCAATTTACTTATTTGAATCAGGATCCAAACAAGATGTACACATGACTTTTGGTTGTTATGTCTGTTAATGTTCTCCTAATCAAGAACAACTTTTTTATATCTTTTTTCTGACCATTAACTTTTTACAAAATCTATTACAGTCATATATTTTGCATAATTTCTCATACTTGGGATATGTCTTTTGGTTCTTTGTGGTGTCATTTAACTTTTTCCTTTACCTCAATAAATGGAAGTTATATATCTAGAGTTTTGATTTGATATTAGGCTTTTGACAAGAATTTCATAGGTACTGCTGTGTGCTGAAATGAGAATTTTAAGACTTTTCATTTGTAAGTGTTGAAGGTGTGTGTGTGTATATATATATAATCTTTTGTATCAAGATTATATATGAATACATCTCTGGGAAAACTCCATTTCATTCCATCACATTTCTCTTTCTTAAAATTCCTAAACTGAGGATTTACCTGCTCTCTTGGCTGAAAATTCCCCCCCTATAGACTGTGGGAGGAAAAATCAGTTTATGGAATCTTCACAAAAATTGGATTGGATGACCACTTATATTAGGCGCTATCTTACTGGCAAATTTGAAAATAAAGGACGAGTGAATTAAATGATTCATCTTGAGTTTCAAGATGTTTCTCTACTGTGACTGGACAGTAGGGCCTCTTCAGATTTTTCAAGTTACATGTGTAGGGATTATACCTAAATTAGAATAATGAAGTCATTTACAGGTTGGAGAGTCCAGATAGTGAAACCTGACTGAAATCTTTGATAAAAGCCTGTATGATTAAGACCAGAATTTTCAGAGATGTGAAATAATCCACATAGAAAATCAGTTAATATGCATGTGATTGGTAAAACTATCAATTAGACCCCATGATTTTGATGATTCCTAGAAACAAATTTTATAGCTGCAATGACTCAGATTTTGTGAAGTCAATATGCAAACAACGTTATAGTCCATATAAGGTAAACCCTATAAATGTAATGATTTGTGGATTAGGTTTAGTAATGATTCATATCATACCATACTCAGTTGACTGAGCTCAGTAGAGAAATATTTTAGAGATGTGACTTGGTGTGGAAAACACTCCAGAAAGAGTCTTTCATTGAGGGCTACCAACTTGAGTTTTTATTTTTCCAAACATCAGTTTATTCCCTCAGGGAGGGAAAAATGTAAATATAATGAGTGTGGTAAGGACTTGGAAGGAACTCATCTCTTCATAGTCATTGAATTCACACAGGAGAGAAGTCTTACAGATATAATGTGCATGATAGTGATTTAGTTTTAGGTCATTTTGTATTCATTCGGAAAAACAGGGAAGAAGTTTTATACAAAGGAGTGGGGAGGGATTTGGTCAGGGCTCCTATATTCACTAGGAGACACACTTGGGAACGAAACACTAAAATGCAATGAGAAGGGAAAGTGCTTCGGTTCAAGCTCTATTTGAAGTCCCTTTGAGTTAGCACTCAAGAGAGGTCTTTTGTGTGAATGAGAGTGGAAAAAACTTTATAGAGCCAATACCTTCACGTTCATTACATGTACGAAGAAGACAGTTTGTATAAATTTATATTTGTGGAGATTTTCACACCGTTGAGTTCTTTACACTCAGTTGTCAAAAAAGAGTTCTATAGATCCAATGACTAATAAGGGTGAAACACCGTGATTGTGATGAGTAGGAGAACTAAGGGCTTCATTTAGAGTTCAGATATTTATGTTCGTCTCAGAAGCCAGATGAAGGAGATGCCTCATAAGTGTAAAAAATATTAAAGACTTTGGTTAGGATATATATATATATATTATTAAATATATATATATATATAAAATTATTAAATTTGTATGTATATTATTAGTTATATATTCTAGTTAACAGTATATCCAGAATTATTTCAACATTTAATCAGTATAAAAAATTATTAATATATGTTACATTCTTTTGTTCATATATTTTTGCCAGATCTGTGTTTTTAGGCTTTTGACCATGCTGGAAGAAAGAATTCAAGGGCACAGCATGAGTAAATAAGCAGAAAATTTATTAAGTACTCATGCAGAGAAGGAATATATGGGCACTCTAGCAAAGAAGTGAGGGGCAAGACACCCTGGCACTGTGGGACAATATACTTTTATAGATTCTTGTTCCTTTTGTAATTTTTATTAACTATGTTACTACCCTCCCCTTCTCACCCTTTGTGGTTGCTGATCATAAGCGATCGACTCAGGTGAAGTCTTTTGGCTTCCCTGTGTTGTTTATTGCTGTTCTTCTCAGAACTTCCTTCCTGTGGCCTGACTGCTTGTTGGAGTTTGCCCTTTGCTCATCAGCCAGCCACTGTGCTAATTGTAAACCTGCCTCAACTTCCTCAGAGTATTCTAGTGTGTCTTAATCTTAAGGGAGTTTGAGCCAATGCACCATCTTATGTACCTGCTGTGTCATGGGCCCTACTTGTGGGAACATAGAAGTCTGCTATTGAGGTTTGAGCGTGGGGAACAGGAGTATTGCCTCGGGCAAAGAGGGGTTGTGAAAGGCTTCTAATCTGTAAGAAACAAACTGGGTGAGAAATTGTAGTATGTAGGGTCTGAACAGAAGCAGGGAAAAGATGGAACTCTGTTTTTTAGAGTTTTCATGGAGCACTTTGAGTTGGGGCTTGATAGACTGGCTATTTGCTATATTTGGCTGAAATTTGCAGAAGAGTAAATTCTAGAGTATCAATTCTATTTGAAATTTCTCAGCCACTGAAATTTTATTTCCTTTTTTTGGTTAACTAATTTTAAAATGCAAGGGTCAGGATCATCCTTGCCAATCATGTCTCACATTGCTAGGGAGACTTACACGGTGCAAGTCATGTCCCTTGTAGTGGAAGGTAGTGAGTTTATTTGTAGAGTTTGACAATAAAAGAGATTCTCTGGCAGTGACTCTTAGGCATTAATTATAAGTAGGCTTAACCTTGCCATTACAATAGGCAAGTTTTATAAGGGCAAGCCTCAAAATTGAGGACTTGGCTTATTAAATTGGGAGCCCTTATTGCTTAAGAGATTCGCAAGAATTCCCCAGGTTGGGAAGTTCAATAGTTTTACATTTTTGTAAAAGTCTCTTAAGGGACTTTGCAAATATTTTCATTTTTTTAATTAAGATTTTATTCTTTATTCTTGGATCCATGCCAAATAAAGCTGAATAAAGTTGTGTAAACAAACTGACTAGATAGTGTGCTACAGAAAATTTAAATTTTGGATGGTGAGAACATTGTCAAGTATTTAGGAATTTTATATACCTTCTGGATGTATAAATAAAAATTCACCCATGAAAATTTAGCTGAGAAAAATAAGAAATATCTTAATTACTGGGATACTTCCTAAACACTTTATGTAATAAATAAGTAAATTATTTAGCACCTCACTTTTACAAGGGGAAAGAACAAATCCTTTGTAACAGTTTTTCTTTAAGAGAAGAATTGTTTTCTGAATTTAAAAATAAGGTTAAATAGACATAACAAAAAATGTTATTCTGATGTGATATACAATCTTTGTCTTCTAGAGAGTATATTCATATACTTAAGAAAAAATTTTTATAACCTTGCATAAAGAGCAGGCTAACAATCTACATTTTTAAAATAGAAAACTACAGTTTTGTATGAATACATGGTTTCACACGAAAGCTCTTTTTGAAAAAAAGAATATTTGTTTCATTTTGCTAATGCTGCTGGAATGAAATATGCCAGAAATGGGTTGGCTTTTACAATAGGGGCTTACTAGTTTACAATTTTAGTTTGAAGGCCATGGAGATGCCCCAAATAAGGCATTGATAGGACAAATACTTTCTCTGAAGAAAGGCCATTGGCACCCAGAGTTCCTCTGTCAAAGGGAAAGCACATGGTTGGCATCTGTTGATCCTTTTCTCTGAGCTCCAGGTTCTGGCTCTGTTCACTTTCTGTAAATCCTTGTTTAACATCTTGGGCATCTCTCTTTTAACTCTCTCCAAATGTCTCTGGCTTTTACCCTCTCATAAAGATCCCCAGTAGAGGGATTAAGACCCACCTTGCATGCACTGAGTCACTGTCATGGTCAGGTTCATGTGTCAACTTGGCCAAGTGGTGGTTGGGCAAGTGCTGTCTTGCCTGTTGCAATGACATTTCATAGAATTAAATCATGATCATGTCAGCTGCATCCACAGCTGATTCCATTTGTAATTAGCCAAAGGGGTGTGTCTTCTGCAATGAGTGATTCTTAATCTAATCACTGAAAGCCTTATAAAGGAGGATTCAGAAGAGACAGGCTCTTCCTGTTTCGGCTGGTGAGCCTCTCCTGTGGAATTCGTCCAGAACCTCCATCGGAATCGTCGGCTTCACAGCCTACTCTGCGGATTTTGAACTCTGCGTTCCTGCGGTCATGTGAGACACTTATAAATTTTATATTTGCGAGTGTTCCCTGTTGATCCTGTTTCTCTATAGAACCCTAACTAATACATCTTGGTACCAGGAGTGGTTCTTAAGAAACAGAATCTTAAAAATGGGTTTTTATGAATGGTTTTCTACTCTCACTGGACTCAGAGACACTAAGGACTCTGATTCCTGTAATCAGAATGACACTCCCAATCCATGGAGTGAGTTGGCAAAAGAGATAGTCAAAATATCACCATTCGATTCTCCTAATGCTTTGCTTGTAAGAAGCCAGACTCTGGGGGATAATGTTTTTTACCCCTTCAGGAGTTTTGTTTTGTAGAAATAAGAGGTATAGAGATGTTGGTTGATTGTTGTTAGATACACTGTCTACATTAAGGGGTGAAAGGGATGGGCTTAAGGCTTCAAATCAGAAGCTTAAGCACCATCTGAAAGATGTAGATGTTTCTACAAGTATCCTGAAGGAAAATCTTGTTTCCTGTAGCCATAGACTTGAGATCTCTGAAAATCAGACTCAGAATCTTAATGTTAGAGTAGCAAATTTACAACGTAAACTGAAATCTCAGTCTTGCATGGTGTCTGCCATTAAAGTGAGGGCATTGATTGGAAAGGAGCAGGACCCTGGAAAATGGGATGGGAACATATGGATTGATAATGATGTCGGGGGTGAGGTTGAAACCCTAAATCATGCTGAATCTTCTCTAGATAACCCTGTAATAGTTTGCCCTGAGGACATAACTGCCCCACCTCCAGCCTGCCTTGAGAAGTTGGCCACCCAAGCTCCTCCTGAAGGGATTAGCCCTAGAGTGATTAACCCTGTTTCACCAGATGAAACTGCAAGCGAAGGCTCTGAAGCAAATGGCTAGGAAGATACTTCTAATTCTTTTCATGAACCACCCCCACCACCCCTCATTTCCTCCAGACCTATAACTAGACCAAAGTCCCAACAGGCCCTAAAGGTAAGGTACAAAGTATCACACATGAGGAGATATGTTACACTCCAAAAGAACTGTGTGAGTTTTCTAACTTATATAGACAGAAATCAGGGGAATGTGTGTGGCAATGGATTTTAAGGGTGTGGGATAATGGTGGGAGGAATGTAAGGCCGGATCAGGCTGAGTTTATTGATATAGGCCCACTAAGCAGAGATTCTGCATTCAATGTTATAGCTCAAGAGGTTAGAAAAGGTATTAACAGTTTGTTTGGATGGTTGGTTGAAACATGGATCAAAAGTTCGCTGACATTACCTGAGGTTTAAATGCCAGAACTGCCCTGGTATAATGTAGTTGACGTGATCCAGAGGCTTAGAGAAGTTGGAATATTAGAGTGGATTTATTATGCAAATCCTGCTCATACACCCCAGGAATGTCCGGAGGATGCACCTTTTACCAGAACAGTGAGAAATAAATTTGTGAGACTAGCACCATCATCCCTAAAGAGCTCTGTGGTTGCACTTCTCTGTAGGACAGATATTACTGTAGGAACTGCTGTCACTGAGCCAGAATCCTTAAACACAATGGGGATGACAGGATCCCGAGTTGGCAGAAGCCAGGTGGCAGCACTTAATCGCCAAAGACAGGGTAGAAGTGGCTATTATAATAGACAGAAAACTCAAAGGAGGTGTCAAAATTATATGACACACAGAGATTTGTGGCATTGGCAAATAAATCATGGGGTACCTAGAAATACAATAGATGGGCAGTCTACTAAATTCTTGTTTGAGCTGTATAAATGAAAGAGTTCTAGGTCAAGTGAACAGATGTCTAACCTGAATTAACAAAAACACAGTCACGGCCCATTAATCAGACTTGAAACAGTTTACAGACCCAGAACCCTTTGAATGAAGGAGAGGCCAGGTCCCTTTGGGGGAGAACTGTGTTACACTACCACAAATATATACTGTTAATCTTCCTCCAAGCCTTCCCCAAGGAGACCGATGGCCTTTTATCAGGGTAACTGTGCATTGGGGAAAAGGAAACAATCAGATATTTTGGGAATTATTAGACACTGGTTCAGAAGTGACATTAATTCCAGGGGACCCAAAACCTCACTGGTCCACTAGTCAGAGTGGGGACTTGTGGAGGACAGGTGATCAATAGAGTTTTAGCTCAGGTCCATCTTACAGTGGGTCCAGTGGCCCCCCTGACCCATCCTGTAGTTATTGCCCCAGTTCCAGAATGTATCATTAGTATAGACATACTTAGCAACTGGTAGAATCCCCACATTGGCTCTCTAACTTCTGCAGTGAGGCCTATTATGGTAGGAAAGGTCAAGTGGACACCATTAGAACTGCCCCTACCAAGCAAAATAGTAAATCAAAAGCAGTACCAGCTTCCTGGAGGGATTGCAGGGATTACTGCCACTCTTAAGGACTTGAAGAATGTAGGGGTGGTGATTCCCACCACATCCCCATTCAACTCCTCTTTGACCTGTGTGAAAAACAGATGGGTCTTGAAGAATGACAGTGGATTATTGTAAGCTCAACCAGGTGGTAACTCCAATTGTGGCTGCTGTTCCAGATGTGGTATCATTGCTTGAGCAAATCAGTACATCCCCTGGTACTTGGTATGCACCTATTGATCTGGCAAATGCTTTTTTCTCAATAGCTATTAGTAAGGACTACCAGGAACAGTTTGCTTTCAGTTGGCAAGGTCAGCAATATACTTTCACTGTCCTGCCTCAAGGTTATATCAACTCTCCATCCCTATGTCATAAGCTTATCTGCAGGGACCTTGATCCTTTCTCCCTCCCATGAGACATCACACTGGTCCATTATATTGATGATATCATGTTGATTGGATCTAGTGAGCAAGAAGTAGCAACTACTCTAGATTTACTGGTAAGGCATTTGCATGTCAGAGGATGGGAGATAAATCCAACAAAAATACAGGGGCCTTCCACCTCAGTGAAACTTCTAGGTGTCCAGTGGTGTGGAGCACGTTGAGATATCCCTTCTAAGGTAAAGGATTAGTTGCTGCATCTGGCCCATACTACAACCAAAAAAGAGGCACAATGCCTACTTGGTCTCTTTAGATTTTGGTGATAACATGTTCCTCATTTGGGTGTGGTACTCTTGCCCATTTATCAAGTGACCAGAAAAGCTGCTAATTTTGAGTGGGGAACTGAACAAGAGGAGGCTCTGTGACAGGTCCAGGCTGCTGTACAAGCTGCTCTGCCACTTGGGCCATATGATCCAACAGATCCAATGGCGCTGGAAGTGTCAGTGGCAAATAGAGATGGTTTCTGGAGCCTTTGGCAGTCCCCTATAGGAGAACCACAATGCAGACCCTTAGGATTTTGGAGCAAAGCCTTACCATCTGCTGCAGATAACTACTCTCCTTTTGAGAAACAGCTTTTGGCTTGCTACTGGGTCTTAGTAGAGACTGAATGCTTAACCATGGGCCACCAAGTTACCATGAGGCCTGAGTTGCCTATCATGAGCTGGGTGTTGTCTGACCCATCAAGCCATAAAGTTGGGCATGTGCAGCAGCACTCTATTGTAAAATGGAAATGGTATATATGAGATAGAGCCAGAGCAGGTCCTGGAGGCACAAGTAAGTTACATGAGGAAGTGGCCCAAATGCGCATGGTTTCCACTCCTGCCTCATTACCCTGTCTTTCCCAGACCAGAGCTATGGCCTCTTGGGGGTTCCTTACAGTGAATTGACTGAGGAAGAGAAAACTTGGGCCTGGTTTACAGATGGTTCAGCATGATATGCAGTTCCTCCTGAAAGTGGACAGCTACAGCATTACAACCCATTTCTGGGGTGTCCTTGAAGGACAGTGGTGAGGGGAAATCTTCCCAGTGGGCAGAACTTCGAGCAATGTTCCTGGTTGTTCATTTTGCTTGGACGGAGAACTGGCCAGAGGTGTGTTTGTATACTGACTCATGGGCAGTTGCTAATGGTTTGGTTGGATGGTCTGGGACTTGGAAAGACCATAATTGGAAAATTGGTGACAAAGAGGTCTGGGGTAGAAGTATGTGGATAGACCTTTCTGGTTGGGCTAAAAACATGAAGATATTTGTGTCCCATGTGAATGCACACCAGAGGGTGACTTCAGCAGAGGACGATTTTAATCATCAAGTCGATAAAATGACCCGTTCTGTGGATACCAGTCAGCCTCTTTCCCCAGCAACTCCTGTCATTGCCCAATGGGCTCATGAACAAAGTGGTCATGGTGGTAGGGATGGAGGTTATACATGAGGTTAGCAACATGGACTTCCACTTACCAAGGCTGACCTGACTACAGCCACTGCTGAGTGCCCAATATGCCTGCAGCAGAGACCCAAACTCAGCCCCCAATATGGCACCATTCCCTGAAGTGACCAGCCAGCTACATCGTGACAGGTTGGTTACATTGGACCACTCCCTTCATGGGAGGGGCAGCAATTTGTTCTAACTGGAATAGACACATACTCCGGATATGGGTTTGCTTTCCCTGCATGCAATGGTTCTGCCAAAACTACCATCCATGGGCTTACAGAATGCCTTATTCATTGTCATGGTATTCCACATAGTATTACTTCTGATCAAGAAACACACTTCACAGCAAATGAATTGCGAGAATGGGCACATGCTCATGGAATTCTCTGGTCTTACCATGTTCCCCATCATCCAGAAGCAGCTGGATTGATAGAACGGTGGAATGGCCTTTTGAAAACTCAATTACAGTGCCAACTAGGTGGCAATACATTGGGAGGCTGGGGTAATGTTGTCTATGAAGCTGTATATGCTCTGAATTAGCATCTGCTGGATGGTGCTTCTCCCATAGCCAGGATCCATGGGTCCAGGAACCAAGGGGTGGAAATAGGAGTGGTACCACTCACTATTAACCCTAGTGCTCCACTAGGAAAACTTTTGCTTCCTGTCCCTGCGATCCTGAGCTCTGGTAGTCTACAGGTTTTAGTTCCTAAACAGGGAGTTCTTTCTCCAGGAGAAACAACAATGATTCCACTGAGCTGGAAGTTAAGACTGCCACCTGACCACTTTGGGCTACTTATGCCACTGGATCAACAAGCCAAGAAGGGGATTACATTATTGTCTGGGGTGATTGACCCTGAATATCAGGAGGAAGTAGGACTGTAACTACATAATGGAGGTCAAGAAAAGTCCTGTCTTATTTTTCACATAGAGTAAATTATATTCTTATGCAATATGCAGGATTGCATAAAACCCAGTAGTTCTTAATGCCACCAAATAACCATATAAATCCCAAATGCAGCAAAGATGAACAATCTTCTTAGTGCACTTTCACCTCTTTGAAGTTGAAGCTGCTCCTTTTGGATATTTTCCACTTCAATGTGAAGTAGATTGTTAAGAGGTTCATTAGTGGTTTCATTACGTGGCTTTTTAAAAGAAAAAAATGTTTTGACTTGATTTCTTTACAGTTCACAATTCTCAGATGAGACTTTTTTTGGAAATCAGATAGTCCAGGGATATTCTGAATAACCAAACACTCTTTAGTAGATGAAATTGTACTCAATGCAATTGTAATAAATAAGCATCTACATCCTTAGCAATATTGCCAGTATATCCTGGAACCAAAGTAAGATGGTTTTCCTGTTCCCACAATCCACTTCATTGTTGTTTTAAAAGCTGAATATTTCCATTGTTTATAATTTCTGTTTTGAATGATAGTTCCGACCACCACCTTTTTATGAATGCTTGAAACCAGTTTAAACCAACTATTACATATTCTTCAAATCTACTTTTAAGTAGTGACTTTACTAGAGGCAACAAATCTACACAGCAGCCAAGTGAGATGTATTGTTTCTCTTCCTGTAAACTATTGGTGAGCACAGGAAGGCAGTCCACTACAATTCCAAGATCTTTTATCCTCACCAAATAGGCCACAAGTTCACTTATACTTCTCTTCCCCAAGAAAGTTAAAGGTATGTTCAATCTCAAATTCTGGCTGAACAATACTTGTGGCATTGTTTCATAGTCCTGAGAAGCCTCAGTAAAAATTGCACTATATTTTGATGATGGGCTTTCTGTCTGTGAAGAACCAGAATCACTGTAGTTAACCAAATATGTTCAACTATCAAGGCGTAATTTGTCAGGCATGTGGCTGCTACAAGCCACTTCATTTTCTTTATTTGCCATGTCACAGCCCGCACTTCTAGGAAACTTTTTTCTGTAACAAGGACTTTGGAAAGGATGATGAATTTTCTTTCTGTGATAGGTCGCCCTATGTAGTTTATCTGGGCTTTTCACAGCTTGTCCAACTCTTCTATTTATATAGGCAGCCAACTGTTTTGGAGATTTCTTAACCTCCTTCATGTTCTTATTAGTGAAATTAGAGATCATTTTTCTAGGAAGATCAATGGAATGATCCTCAATATTATTACAAAAGTTCCATTTTTTTAACATTGTGGGTTTCAGATGCCATAATCTCTTAAATACCAGCACCTCATGGTACCGTGGCGCCTCAGTTCAGCTGATGATGAACCGCACCCAGCTGCCTAAAGCATCCCTCAGATACCAGGCCAAGCCCCACTCTGGGCCAGTCAAATGCAGCCGCACAGGTCGGCCTGCCAGGATACCTCCCCCAACCCCCTAGGAGGTATCCCGTCTTTTAATACTACCATGCCCTGTGAGTAAAATCAATGGAAAACTGCAACAACACAATCCAGGCAGGACTATGAATGGGTCTGAAACTTCAGGAATGAAGGCTTGGGTCACCCCACCAGGGAAAGAACCATGGCCAGCTGAAGTGCTTGCTGAGGGTAAAGGGAGCATGGAATGGGTAATTGAAGAAGGTAATGATAAATATGAACTATGATCACGATCAGTTACAGAAATGAGGAGTGTAATGCTGCTTTGTTCATGTTATACTATTTAAGTTGCAAGATATCAAGTTTAAGAATGAATATTACCAAAGGACATGTGCCCTATTCTGGAGAGATTAATGTGTTTCCAGTTATATGCAGGACAGTTGAGTATTGTTAGGTGAAAGAAAAAAATGTGTGTTTTATTGTTTTTTATTTAGAAATTAGGTATGGTTTAAGGTGGTATGTATAGTTGCCAAGTTGACAAGGGGTGGACTGTCATGGTCAGATGCATGTGTCAACTTGGCCAAGTGGTGGTTGGGCAAGTGCTGGCTTGCCTGTTGTGATGAGAACATTTCATAGACTTAGATCATGATCATGTCAGCTGCATCCACAGCTGATTCCATTTGTAGTGAGCCAAAGAGGCATGTCTTCTGCAATGAGTGATGCTTAATCTAATCACTGAAAGCCTTATAAGGAAAATTCAGAAGAGTTGGGCTCTTCTTGTTTCAACTGGTGAGCCTCCCCTGTGTAGTTCATTCAGACCCTTCTTCAGAATCGTCAGCTTCACAGCCTACTCTGTGGGTTTTGGATTCTGCGTTCCTGCAGTCACGTGAGACACTTTTATAAATTTTATATTTGCGAGTGTTCCCTGTTGATTCTGTTTCTCTAGAGAACCCTAACTAATACAGTCACATTTCAATTGAAATAGTATAACCAAAGGTCTACACCTACCCCCCCCAGAGATGGATTAAATGAACTTGGTCTTTTATTCAGCACATAACAGCTCAAAACTACAACACAGGCCTATCAGTTTTGGTCAGTGTTGACTGTGACAGAATTCACTTTCATAAATCCTCTACAACTTTCCATATCCATTCAGGGCATGTAATTAGTAATGACTACAAACAAAATTCAATTTCATACTGACAATTTTAGTTCACGAAAGTAACATTGCAAGACTACTCTGAGGCAATTGAAGGCATTAAGGTCTTTTGCTAAGGCAATCTTAGTCTCAACTGAGGTGAGACTCTTAAGTCCCTGCCATTCAAAAGGAAATAGCTATTGAGAACCAGGGTGAATAGGGTTAGAGCAAAATGATTTTAAGGTCTAGGACTGAGTACCTGAATGCAGACTAGCTTCTCAGTAGGCTCATCCCTGGGATACCTTCATTCCATACAGATGGGTTTATTTGTTTAAGGATTTCCTTTGGGATGCAAGAGGCCTCAATCTATTAGGGACCTTGGGGCAAATAAGGGGTAGACATTAGCTGGGTTTACTAGTCTTAAGGTGGCCCCTAGGGAGTGAAGAAGATCCTAGAAAGGGGATGGGGTATTCAGGGACAATGAGAAACTGGTGGGACACTTGAATGTCCTCAAGCCTACAAAGAAGAGAGGTAGTGAAGGTTCTAGTTTTGTCTATACAGTAACTCTCATAACTAGGCAAGTCTGAGTGGAGACAGTTCTAGAGTTGCAGTTCAGGACAGAGTAAATGGCTCCAGTAATACGAAATTAATCTTACCTGTCATGTTAAGTGTACCTAAGCCTCTAGGTTGATCATGAGAAGTGAAGTCAGTGGATCTATACACAACCTTAGGCCCCATCTATTACCAGTTTAAGGCCATGGATTCTTTTACTCAATGTTCTCAATAACCAATTCCTGAGACACTGAGATTTCAAAGAAAGAGTTTATTACTAGGCATGTAGTAGGAGAGCAGTTGGTTTAGCGACCCCAAAATCTGTCTCCCTGAACTCCAGTAGTTCTGATAGTTTTATTAGAGAAAAAGATGGGTAAAGCTTAGGATAATGAGCACAGTGGCCCCAGATGATGTAATTAGAGGTGGTTTAATTATTGAGCATGTGTGGATTGATTGCATACTTAGTCATAGAATGTGTGTAAGAAAATGCAGAGAGGTACAGGTAACTGGTATGTTAAAAGTCTAAGCTACTGGGCATGTCAGACAGGCCCATTTTGGTTAGATCCAGTCTCATTTATCAAGATAATGTTATATTTGGGGTGGATTAGTTCTGGGCTGACCCAAGGCCCTTCATTAATGAGCATTAAGGGCTATTTTTAGTGATTGCAAGACTTTTTGTTGTATTTTGGCATGGTCAGGCTCTGGGAATCAAACCCAGGTCTCTGGTATTGCAGGCAGGAATTCTACCACTGTGTCACCATTGCACTGCCCAATTACAAAACTCTAAAGTTGAAAAACTGGATAACTGGGTACAAATGAATGTTAGTCACAAGGTTTTTACAATCACAGGGATAGAAGATAAGGGCTATACAATCATCAGAAATCAAGTCAAACTGGATTACAATTTAGAGATTTCAGGAATTTCCCTCTGTCCAGTATACCAGCAAGCAAAAAGAAATATCTGTTTAATTCCTAATTTTACAGTTATAACTATGACCATTCCCCAGTCTTGAGAAATATCTGGACAACAACCACTCTTGCTACTTCCTGCTGACAAAGGGGTATCAGCCCTAAGGTTTTGGGGAGTGGAACTTTTTAGAGTGCAGTTG
This sequence comes from Tamandua tetradactyla, assembly GCF_023851605.1. NCBI lineage: Eukaryota > Metazoa > Chordata > Mammalia > Pilosa > Myrmecophagidae > Tamandua > Tamandua tetradactyla. The sequence goes on along the minus strand of NC_135342.1, from coordinate 20,047,909 downwards.
GATATATTCTTTAACACCAGTTTTTTCCTGAATTATTAAGGCTTCTCCCATATTTTGGTTATGGCATAACTGGGATAAGAGACAGACATGTTTTAAGGATGAGCATGCTTATAATTATTATTAGTAATATCATTAGCCCTGCTTGTAATGCTGAATGAAACCAGGATCCTATTCCTGTAGGAAGAAATCAAGTATGCTGAAGGAAGTGGAGCTAATGTCTATGGCATTAATATGATTTTTCATATGTTCTTATACTTGTTACATTATTAGATTCATCAGGTGCATCATTCAGCTTTTATTATAGCACATGTTCCTCCTGATGAATCTGTTAAAACATCTGAGGCCTTTTGGTTTCATAGTACTGCTTTTAAAAGAGATAACTGTTGAGGCTATTGTTTAAGGCTTATTGTGTAAAGTTTTTCAATGCCTCTAGCCTAAGTATAACATCTTCAATGTTTAAAAGAGATTAACTGTTGAAGCTATTGTTTAAGGCTTATTGTGTAAAGTTGTTCAGTGTCTCTATCCTAAGTGTAACATCTTCAATAACTAATGAAGGCAGAAATATAGCTAGATGGTTGTACCAATGAAATACTGATTGGGGCTATAAGCTTTTAATAATGGTTGATTTGCTCCTGATGGTAGAGTTTTCTACATACTGCCTTGAGCTCAGGGGAATCCTAGAGTGCATCTATCTATCTAACCTGGAGGTAACCAGGGCTATAGGTTGGTGCTGCATAACCATTGAGTTCTGTTCAGAGCTACCCAGCAAACAGATCTATTAGTCCAGTCCCAAACCAGTCACTCTCTTGTAATATTATGGTTTGGAGACATTGCTCTGGAGGCAGCCATCCTATTTTCCTTGTATTGGAAGTGTTATATGGTTGTGAATGGTTCCATTATTCCCAACTGAAGGGCTGTCTGGCTTAATCTACCATACCCAGGCATTAGCCATACCATGCTATCCCAAAATTGTAAGTGGTTCTCTTTTTCTCTAATAGTTAAATGCTAAGCCTTATTTTGTGTTGATAGCCTCTTACACTGTTATGTTATAAGAAAAAGAAATGAGATATCCTGGGGTTTCTAAATTAACTGGCTATCTTTTTAGATCTGTATTGGTTATATTCATGGTATTGAGAATTTCCCTTGGTTCTCACATCCTTTTAATTAATTTTTTAGTTCCTTCCACTCAGCTCCTTGGAGGGGTGATACCTACCAGGATAACCCAGAAACGACATAGATAATTGGCCACACACCCAGCAATCATATTGATTCACAGAAGCTGCATAGGGATGTGCCCACTGTAAGAAAACATTAATGCTTGATAATGTTTCATCTCCTTAGGTTATACTGCAGCATAGGTACCAAATGGGATATGTAAAAAATATATGTTAGGAAGAGCTTAATAATCTTATAAAGCAAGCTATCTTGTTGGCTGCCAGTGAAAATGTTTTATCCTTTGGACAGTGCACACATTTATAAAATTTTGTATATACTTAATGGTGCTTAGATAAAAAAAATTGCTCTAGTATTTGCTTCTTACCTGTTCTCCTGAAAGTAAATTTTGAATCTTCTAGGTGTTTGCAGTGATATCTGCCTCCTGGAAATTGGTCAGTTTCCTCTCCTTCTTCAGGATTCTCAGCTGTCTGTTTTTCAGTATTGATTCTATGAAGGATTCTAGGAGAGAAAACTGGTAGACAGTGCTATTTTTATTCTACTATGGTGTATCCATGGTTTCACTCCCATCAATTTGACAGAAGAGTGTGTTGTTAATAAAATTTCATAGGGATTTTCCCATTTTGATTTCAATTGGTCCGTTGGATGTTGGTATTTCAACTTTTTAAAAAGAACTCCATCTCCAGGTTTAAACTGATGTGAGGGAACATTTTCAGGAAAAGAAAACCTACTTGGGTCATAGTGATGAATTGCCTCTAATGTGGCCCCTAGTGACTGAACACATTAATTTCTAACTCATGGGCTTGTTCCATCTAGGTATATGTACCACCTTGTTTTGGGAATGGTCACCCATATACCATTTCAAATGGGCTCAAATGGAGCTTGCTTCAGGCTGCTACTATTACCTGTATCAGAACCAGCAGAAGTACCTTGTCCCATGAGAGATTGGTTTCTTGGCAAAGTTTCACCATCATCATCTTCATGGTATGATTCATCTTTCCTGACTTCCCAGTAGCTTGCAGTTTCCAAGACATATGTAATTTCCAATTTATGTACAGAGCTCCTGACAGTTCCTATGAAATTTTTGACATAAAAACACTCTCATTATCACTTTGTATTGAAAATGTGAGTCCAAACCATGGGATTATTTCCTTCAGGAGTGCCTTAATTACTTCTGAAGCTGATAGTCCTTCATGGAAAGGCCTCTACCCATCCTTGTAAAAGTACAAGAAAGTACTGGTAATTTCCACATGTCCTAGGAATAATAATAAAGTCTGTTTGCCAGTCCTCACCTGGTGTTGTACCCCTTGGCTTGCACTTCTTTTATAGGGGGTGGAACTCCGGGTTTGGGGTTGTTTCTAACACAAGTCAAACAGTTTTGCATTATTTTCTGAATGGTTCCTTGCATCTTAAGTCCTACAAATACAATATTTTCAACCATTGATGCATGACATTTCTTTCAATATGAGTACTTTGATGTAAATAAGAAAACAGGAAGGATGGATTTATAATGAAGATAGAATAATTCCATTAAGTGTTCTGAAATAGGAATTGTTCTATCTTCATTATAAATCTGTCCTTCCTCTGTTTTCTCGTGTGGAATGCTTGACTGAGAACTAGCATCTATTTCTTCTAAGTTAAAGCCCCACTCTTTGGCTCTCAGCAAATCATGGGCTGACTACTGAGGAGAAAAGTTTTTAAAATTTTATATCTGATATTAGAGAAAGTACCAATAATGAGGATGGAGATTTTAATTTGGCTGCTGCTCTTGCTTCTAGATCGCCGTTAAGTTGTCATTTTACATAGTCCATTTCTCCTTTCTGATGACTGTAACAATGCATTATGGCCATTTCTTTAGGCAGCATCACTGCTTCTAATAATGCTAAGCCCATATCTGCCTGTTTAATTTCCTTTTTCCTTGATGTTGAGTCCTATTTCTTTCCAGATGGCTCCATGCACATGAACTATATTAAAAACATACTTAGAATCTCTCTCTATATATTTACTTGCTTTCCCTTTCCTAGATAGATGTAAAGCTCTGGAAAGTGTGATAAGTTCTGCCCATTTTGCAGATATACCTGGGGAAAGGGCCCCACTCTCTATACTTTGTAGAGTTACCATTGCATAACCAGCTTCCCAGAGTCATCTTTCCATGAAGCTGTTTCCATCAGTGTACATCTCAATGTCTGGTTGTTCTAAAGGTTGATCAATGAAATCCAGGTGCCCAGAATAGACTTCATCAATTATTTATATACAGTCATGCACAGGTTCCCCTAACCCCACTCAGAAATAATGTAGTCGGGTTTAGACTAGAAGAAGCTCTTAGAGTGATGTTAGGATTATCCAGTAGAATGGTTTGATATTTACTTAACTGTCCAACGGTGAGCCAATATCCACCTTTCTATTCTAACAGCAACAGCACATAGTGTGGTGTGTGCACAGTGGTGGGTTGTCCTAAAGTAAAAATTTTTGGCTTCTTTGAGAATATCACAGGTGGCTGCCACAGCCCTTAGACAAACATCCTTGGGTAGTATTGTTTAACTGTTTAGAAAAATAGACCATAGGACATCTGATATGTCCTAAGTTTTGTGTAAACACTCCTAATCCAATCCCTTGTCTTTCATGTATGAAAAGGTCTAAGTGTTTTCTTGGGTCTGGGAGGCCTAGGGCTCCTGGGGCTATTCAAAGTTCTCTTTTTATTTTCTGGAAGGCATTCTTAAATTCAGTTGTCCAGTTTAGAGGCTCTTCTCATCCTGTCAAGGCTTTATATAAAGGTTTTGCTATAAGTTCAAAATTAGGTATCCAGATCCCACAGAATCCTGCCATCACTAGAAATACTCAAAACTGACTTTTTGTTAAGTGGTTCTGATATTCGGGCTAAAACCTCTCTCTGGTCTGGCAATAGATTTGTCTGTCCTTTCGATAGTGTAAAATCTAACTATTTCACTGATACTTGTGAAATTTCAGCTTTTTTCTTTGAGATTTTTAAACCTCAGTCTGCTAAGAATTTCAGAGTTTAAATAGTGTTTTTTTTTAAATCTAATGCCTCTTTGGTACAGCTTGCAATTAATATATATGTACTGTAATAATACTCCTTCATGTAAGAGTAAATCCTTTAGATCTCTGGATAGCACTTTTCCAAATATTGTGGGAATGTTTTTGTATCCTTGTGGAAGAACAGTCCAACAATACTGTTGCATAAGTTTAGTAACTGGGACCTCTCATTCGAAAGCAAAAAGTTCTTGAGATTTTGAATCAAAAGGTATGCAGTAAAAGGCATTTTTCAAATCTAAGATGGTGAACTAACAGAGATCTCCAGATAATGTAGTAAGTAAGGAGTATGGATTTGGCACAAGGTGGTTGTCTACTATAGTTTACTAATAGCCTGAAGATTTTACACAAAATGATACTCATTTAGGGTGCCTGGTTTTCACACAGGCAATATTGGAGTATTATATGGAGATTGACAGGGTTGTATTGATTGGTATTTCAAAATGTCTCTATAAGTGGAGGACTTCCTTCTCTGGATCTTATCTTAAGTGAATACTGTTGAATGTGACACACAGTAACTGCTTTTTTTTACATGGGCAGGCACCGGGAATCAAACCTGGGTCTCCAGCATGGCAGGCAAGAACTCTGCCTGCTGAGCCACTGTGGCATGCCCAGTAACTGGTTTTTGAAGTTTCACTCAAACCAGTCTTACTGTTATTGTCCATCCAGGTTTTCTATAAGCCCATGCCTCCGGTTTCATGGCTTTCAACATTTCTTCTGGGTTGGGCCTGGCTTACTATCTTTGGTGAGTAATGAAGCAGCTTGCAGTGCACAAGTGTGCCCTGGAGGCACTTTTATTTTATTTTTTTGCTGTTTATTTTTATCTTTTTATGTTCATTCTGTTCTACATATATAATCAGTAATTCACAATATCATCACATAGTTGCATATTCACCATCATGATCATTTCTTGGAACATTTACATCAATTCAGAAAAAATAAAAAGACAACAGAAAAAAAAAGATACATACCATACCCCTTACCCCTTCCTTTCATTGATCGCTAGCATTTCAAACTAAATTTATTTTAACATTTGTTCCCCCTATTATTTATGTTTACTCATCTGTTGACAAGGTAGTTAGCAGGAGCATCAGACACAAGATTTTCACAATCAAACATTCACATTGTGAAAGCTATATCATTATACAATCATCATCAAGAAACATGGCTACTGGAACTCAGCTCTACATTTTCAGGCAGTTCCCTCCAGCCTCTCCATTACATCTTGGATAACAAGGTGATATCTGCTTAATGCGTAAGAATAAGCTCCAAGATAACCTCTCGACTCTGTTTGGAATCTCTCAGCCATTGATGCTTTGTTTCATTTCACTCTTCCTCCTTTGGTTGAGAAGGTTTTCTCAATCCCTTGATGCTGAGTCTCAGCTCATTCTAGGATTTCTGTCCCACGTTGCCAGGAAGGTCCACACCCCTGGGAGTCATGTCCCACGTAGACAGGAGGAGGGTGGTGAGTTTGCTTGATGTGTTGGCTGGAGAGAGAGGCCACATTAGTCCTAATTTTAAGTAGGCTTGACCTATCCTTTGTGGGGTTAAGCTTCATATGAACAAACCCCAAGACTGGGGACTCAGCCTATAGCTTTGGTTGTCCACACTGCTTGTGAGAATATCAAGAATTCAAATTATGGAGGGTGAATTTTCCCCTGTTCTCACCATTCCCTGAAGGGGACTTTGCAAATACTTTTTTACTCATTGTTCAAATCACTCAGATTCATCGGGGCATCACTCTGAACACACCAACAAAATCTCATGTCCTACTCAAGGTTCCATGTACTTATGATGTTCAGTTAAGCTATCTACATAAGTTATATTAGGAAATGCTTAATCAAAATATAAATTTTGTACCAGATAAACATTTTTTGCTTTAGTCTCACATATAAGTTGAAATTTTAAAATATTAATTACCATCTATGTTCAGCACCCTGCAGTAATGACATTCCTTTGTTCTTCCTCATGCAAAAACATTAAAAAAATTTTTACATTTAGTCACTATCTTTATATACTCTAGGCATTCCTAGATAGTACCATGTCAGTCTTTATCATCTATCTTTCTTTCTAATTTCATTTGTACCCCCAGCCCTCCTCCCTCTATCATTTTCACATTCAGCTTCATTCAGTGTTTTAACAAAATTGTATTACAGTTAGGTAGTATTGTGCTGTCCATTACTGAGTTTTTATATTCAGTCCTATTGCACAATCTGTTTCCCTTCAGCTCCAATTACCCAATATCTTACCCTATTTCTACCTCCTAATGGTCTCTGTTACCAACGAAGTACTCCAAGTTTATTCACTAATGTCGGTTCATATCAGTGAGACTATACAGTATTTGTCCTTTTGTCTCTGGTTAATCTCACTCAGCATAATGTCGTTAAAGTCCATCCATGTTGTTACATGCATCATAACTTTATTCTGTCTTACAGCTGCATAATATTCCATTGTATGTATATACCACGGTTTGTATAGCCACTCATCTGTTGATGGACATTTTGGCTGTTTCCATCTCTTGGTCATTGTAAATAATGCTGCTATAAACATTGGTGTGAAAATGTCCATTTGTATCCTTGCCCTCATGTCCTTTGAGTAGATACCTAGGAATTGTATTGCCAGGTCATATGGCAAGTCTATGTTTAGCCTTTTGAGGAATGGCCAAACTGCCTTCTACAGTGGTTGTACCATTTGACATTCCCACCAACAGTGGATAAGTGTGCCTCTTTCTCCACATCCTCTCCAGCACTTGTCATTCTCTGTTTTATTGATAATGGCCATTCTGGTGGGTGTGAGATGATATCTCATTGTGGTTTTGATTTGCATTTCTCTAATGGCCAGGGACATTGCGCATCTGTTCATGTGCCTTTTGGCCATTTGTATTTCCTCTTCTGAGAAGTGTCTGTTCAAGTCTTTTTCCCATTTTGAATTGGATTGGCTGTCTTTATGTTGTTGAGTTGAACAATATAAATTCTGAATACTAGACCTTTATCTGATATGTCATTTCCAACTATTGTCTCCCATTGTGTAGGCTGTCTTTTTACTTTCTTGATGAAGTTCTTTGATGCGCAAAAGTGTTTAATTTTTAGGAGTTCCCATTTATTTATTGATTTCTTTAGTGCCCTTGCTTTGGGTGCAAGGTCTAGAAAGTGGCCTCCAAGTATAAGATTTATAAGATATTTCCCTAGATTTTCTTCTAACAATTTTATGGTCTTAGATCTAATGTTTAGGTCTTTGATCCATTTTGAGTTAACTTTTGTATAGGGTGTGAGATGTGGGTCCTCTTTCATTCTTTTGCATATGGATATCCAGTTCTCTAGGCACCATTTATTGAAGAGACTGTTCTGTTCCAGGTGAGTTGGCTTGACTGCCTTATCAGAGATCAGTTGTCCATAGATGAGAGGGTCTATATCTGAATACTCTATTTGAGTCCATTGATCAATATATCTATCTTTATGTCAGTACCATGCTGTTTTGACCACTGTAGCTTCATAATATGCCTTAAAGTCAGATAGTGTGAGATGCCCAACTTCATTTTTTTTTCCTCAGGATACTTTTAGCTATTCAGGGCACCCTGCCCTTCCAGATGAATTTAGTTATTGGTTTTTCTATTTCTGAAAAGTATATTTTGGGGATTTTAATTGGTATTGCATTGAATTCATTAATCAATTTAAGTAGAATTGACATCTTAACTATATTTAGTCTCCCAATCCATGAAGACGGTATGCCCTGCCATCTATTTAGGGCTTCTGTGATTTCTTTTAACAATTTCTTTTGGTTTTATTTGTATAGGTTTTTTGTTTGTTTAGTTAAATTTAATCCTAAATATTTTATTCTTTTGGTTGCAATTGTAAATGGAATTCTTTTCTTGATTTCCCCCTCAGATTGTTCATTACTAGTGTATAGAAACACTGCAAATTTTTGCGTGTTGATCTTATAACCTGCCACTTTGCTGTACTCATTTATTAGCTATAGTAGTTTTTTTTTTTTTGCATGAGCAGGCACCAGGAATTGAACTCGGGTCTCTGGCCTGGCAGGCGAGAACTCTGCCTGTTGAGCTATCGTGGCCTGCCCAGCGGTAGTAGTTTTGTTGTGGGTTTTTCAGGGCTTTTGACATATAGTATCACAAAATTTCTTTCCAATTTTGATGCCTTGTATCTCTTTTTCTTATCTAATTCCTCTGGCTAGAACTTCCAACACAATGTTTGAATAACATAGGTGATAGTGGACATCCTTGTCTTGTTCCTGATCTTAGGGGGAAAGTTTTCAGTTTTTCCCCATTTAGGATGATATTAGCTGTGGGTTTTTCTTATATTTCCTTTATCATATTGAGGAAGTTCCCTTCTATCCCTATCCTTTGAAGTGTTTTCAACAGGGAAGGATGTTGAATTTTGTCAAATGCCTTTTCTTCATCAATTGAGATGATTGTGTGGTTTTTCTGCTTTGATTTGTTGATATGGTTTTTTACATTAATTGATTTTCTTATGTTGAACCATCCTTGCATACCTGGCATGAATCCTACTTGGTTATGATGTATAATTCGTTTAATGTTTTGCCAGATTAGATTTACTAGAATTTGTTGAGGATTTTTCATCTATATTCATTAGAGAGGTTGGTCTGTAGTTTTCTTTTTTTGTAAATCTTTGTCTGCTTTTGGCATAAGGGTGATGTGGAGGCACTTTTATTGACAAAGAAACTGGAGAAGTTATCTGGACATTTCACTTGGTTAGCATGTCTCTTCTCAGCAAGGAAACTTGTTGTTTTGGTACATACAGGAAACTATGCTTTAAATTTTTAGTCCCTATTAGACAGTCTAGTGGCTGCAAAAATGGCTTATTTGCTTTCTTACAAGATACTCCAGTTATAGTAACTGATTGGTTGAAAATTGCATTCTGTTTTTTATTTAATACTGAGTATGTGGCTCCTGTATTGACAAGAAAGTCAATTAATTGTTTTCCCACCTGTGTTGTTACTAAGTGATGTTAGTAACACCTAGGCCCTTTCATTCCAAGTCCATTATCTTGTTAGGCCATCTGAAATGTGCGTTATATAGCTTCCCTTCCAGTGCCCCTTTTTCCTGTGGTATACACACTGTTTGGTTTCTAATTCCATAAGAGTTCCTCCAGACTCTTGAGGGGGCCCAGGACTTTTACTGTCTTCCTGTTGTCTTGTCCTGGTTGTCCTCTGTTCATTAGTGCCTTGAGAAGTGCCATTTGCTTCCTGAGGTAGCGATCTTCCAGTGCTACTTGCTTTTGAAAGTACCAGTTTTTAACTTGATCCTTGTTGTTATAAAATTAAAAATGAGTTCAGCCAACTTAGAGATAGGCAGTTCTAGTCCATTGTCTATTTTCTGTGATTTATTCCATATATCAGGAAAACTCTGAGTAATAAAAATCATATTCAAATTTCTGCATTTTCTGGACTTTTTGGATCTATGTCTGTGTGGTGCTGGTAGGTGCTATAAATCCCTTCAAGAAAAACTGAGGGACTTACTTCATTTATCTTCTGGTAGTTTATAGCTTTAGGGACCCCTTTTCATAGGCCTGCCATAATACACTCTTTATAATGTTCTAATATAGCCTGGTCACCTGCTTCATCTGGATTGAGTGGATTTTGCTCCAGCATACACTGGGTTGCCAGGATTTTCTCCCTGTTTCCTATCAGCTTCCTGCTTTGCCTTTTCTATTACCATTCTCCATTCTACTTTCATTATCAAGGTATTTAACAAGACCTGAATATCAACCCAACTTGGGTTATAGGCTCCAAATATTGAAGCAATTAGGCTCCCCATATTCTTTGGGTCCTCTCTGTAGAATGGGGTATTATTTTTCCAGTTATATAAATCTGATGTGGAGAATATGGTATGCACATACACAAATACTCTAGGCCTCCCTGTTTGTCTACTACTACATGCACTTGCTGGAGAGGTAAAAGTTTTTCCTGTGACCCTGCTACTGATTTTAAAGAGAAACCTTAGCCAAACTGAGTACCCTGTTGGGTATGGGAGGGGAGACCCTATTCCTATTTCAGGCTGTTTTCCTTCTGATAAAAGAGGATACCAAACAGGATGAGGAAGAGGTAGGAGATGTTCCTCTTTTCTGATCTGTCAACCCCTTTCTTATAGGATGGAGGTGGAACAGATGAAGGAGTTAATTATGATTCTACTGAGTCATCTGGATTTGAGTCAGGAAGGACATTTTTCTTTTCTCCATCTATCTTTACAGGTAAAATGTTTTATTTTCTCATCAACATTCATTTCTGGGAGAGTCAAAGGATTGAACATACATCATCTCATCCTGTTTCTGCTCTATTTTACAGAACAGTTCTAACTGTAATATGATGCTCTTATCTACAGAGCCATTCTCAAGTCATCTCTCCTGACTCTTAATTATATTGTGGCCAGACTATGTTACTGAACTAAGTTTTGCTTTTCATAGGCTCATAGTTAAAATTTCTCCAATTATTCAAGATGCAGCCCAGAGAAATGCTATTAAAATTATAATTTCCCATTTTAAAAGACTTCTATAGTAAACAACCAGTTAAAACACTTTGATAGTATAAATATGGTAATACATCACCTTACTAATTTAAACAGACACTTAACACTTGCTATATTTAAGTAACACACTGAGTGTATCAATTAACAAACAGACATAAAACACATTGCATCAACTTAACAATTAACCAATACCTAGGTAACACACTGGCTGACACCTAAACAGCCCTGCTTAATTTCAATACAACCAATTAATTGTTGGATTAACTCACAGCTTCAAACCCTGTCTAGTATGGTATCCAAAGACAGAAAGTATAGAGCAAAGGGCATTGTTCTGGAAGCATGACCCTTGCCTATGTCAAGGGTACTCAAACCACCTATTTACTCCCCAATCCACTTTTACCCTGATGACCCATTCACCCAGTCAGGTGTCTGGACATGGAACTGGAAACTGTTTCTCTCTTTGAAGTTTTCTAAGCACCAGAAGTCTCTGGAGTGCTGGCAGAACAGAGAAATCCTCATTGCTGAGCCTCTAGACTGAATTAAGACCAGTGGCCACAAAAGTTTCAGTTACCTGGCTTACCTATTCTGCTTAACCAAGTTCTGAGACACTGGGGTTTCAAAGAGAGGAAGAGTTTATTACTAGGCACATAGTAAGAGAGCACATGGTCTGGCGTCCAAAATCTGTCTCCCTGAACTGCAGTAATTCTGATAGTTTTATTAGAGAAAAAGATGGACAGGGTTTAGCATAATGAGCACAGTGGCCCCAGTTGATATAGAGGTGATTTAATTATTGCCCATGCACAGATTGATTACATGCTTAGTCACAGAACATGTGTAAGGAAATGCAAAGAGATATAGGTGACTTGTATGTTAAAGTCTAAGCTACTGTGCATGTCAGGCAGGCCCACTTTGATTAGATCCAGTCTTGGTTATCAAGATAACTTTAGATCTGGGGTGGGTTAGCTCTGGGCTGGCCCAAGAGCCTTCATTAATAAACATTAGGGGCTATCTTTAGTGATTACAAGACTCTAAAGTTGTAAAACCAGATGACTGGGTACAAATGAAGGTTAGTCAGAAAGTTTTTACAATCACAGGGCAGAAGATAAGAACTATATAATCATTATCAGAGATCAAGGCAGCTGGATTATAATTTAGAGAATTCAGGAATGTTCCTCTGTCCACTCTAGTATACCAAAACACAAAAAGAAATATCTATTTAATTCCTAATTTCATGGCTACAAGTCTTATTCACTTGCCACAAACAGAATTCAAGTGGCTGTCCTGCCCCCATATGGGAGACAGTGCAGTGTCCAGGCTGGTGGCACTTACAGCAAGTGCCTGGTGCATCCGGAGGTTAAGGGTTATCTCAAGATTTCTCTCTCTGCCAGTGGCCCTCTGACTCATAGTTGAAACATGGCCCTTGATCCTTGGAGCCACTATTTGGGTGATCTTGAAGGGATAGGGTGTTTTAACAGAAATTGCAGTAAGTTGAGCCTGTTCTTTGATGTTTTGCATGTCTCTCATTGTCTTCTCACTCCTAAAGAGCCCTAACATATTGGAAATTTCTCTGCCCAGAAGCAGCTGCAGCCTGTCCACAATTGCACATCACTATGGATATAAGAGGGGGAGGCCATTCCTCCAATAGGATCATATGGGGGTATTAGGGGAGTGCTAGGAAGCCCAGCTAGGCTCATAGACAATGGAGGAGGTGGGAATGGCACTGCTGCCAGACCTACTTTGAGAGTTGACACCCTCCCACCCCAGATGTCCGAGACAGTGAATATGATACTATTTCTGTACCAGTAGATAGAGGAGGTGGAGGGAATGGGGAAAGAGTCATCCAATGGGTCCTTTTCACAAGTAAGGATTTTTTGTAAGGTTTTTAATATCTCTTTTCCCCTCAGAACTCATCTAGAGGCCTCTTTTTATTTTATTTATTTTTGTGTATGTTTGTATTTTTTAAATTTTCAAATTAAAAATATATATAACAACAAACCAACACAAACATCCTTAACTTATGATCATTCCATTCTACATATATAATCATAATTCACAATATCATTACATAGTTGCATATTCATCATCATGATCATTTCTTAGAACATTTGCATCAATTCAGGAAAAGAAATAAAAAGACAACAGAAAAAAAGTTCATGCACACCATACCTCTTACCCCTCCTTTTCATTGATCACTAGCATTTCGCTCTAAATTTATCTTAACATTTGTTCCCCCTATTATTTATTTTTATTCCACAAGTTTTATTCATCTGTTGATAAGGTAGATAAAAGGAGCATCAGACCCAAGGTTTTCACAATTACACAGTCACATTGTGAAAGCTTTATCATTATACAGTCATCTTCAAGAAACATGGCTACTGGAACACAGCTCTACATTTTCAGGCAGTTCCCTCCAGCTTCTCCATTTCATCTTGACTAACAAGGTGATATCTGTTTAATGTGTAAAAATAACCTCCAGGATAACCTCTCAACTCTGGAATCTCTCAGCCATTGACACTTTATTTTGTCTCATTTCACTCTTTCCCCTTTTGGTTTAGAAGGTTTTCTCAATCCCTTGATGCTGAGTTTCAACTCATTCTAGGATTTCTGTCACACATTGCCAGGAAGGTCCACACCCCTGGGAGTTATATCCCACATAGACTCGGGGAGGACAGTGAGTTTGCTTGTTGTGTTGGCTGGAGAGAGAGGTAGAGGCCTCTTTTTAAATACCTCATGATGTTTTAAGGCCTCCTCTATGGTTTCCTTTTCTGTTGTGACAGACTCCATATAGCTCCTTCTGAATCTTTAAGGTACAGTAAATTAAATCTTTTTACAATGTCTTTATCTTTACACAACTCTACAAGTGATTGAGTATATAGGGTACTTCCTCTAATCTCTTGGGGTTTTTTTTGCAATACATCTTTAATTGTATAATCACCTGGAGGTCAGGAGTCCCATTCTCTGACCACTCTACTTAGTTAAAATTGTGGTTACACAGAGATGCAATAATGTATAAACAAGTCTTTCTTTAAATGACTCTATCCAAATTTAGACCATTCATTGAGAGTACTTCCCAGGGAGATGTAGTCAGCACACTTTGAGAGTTTCCCATGGCTGGGCAATACCAACAGAAATTGCAAAGACAAAACGTTAGAGTAGGAGTTCCTGAAATACAACTGGTTTCCCACATAACTGCAAACTGCACAAGCTGTGCAAAATCAAAAGGAACTGCAAACTGCATGACCTGTGTAAAATGCAAAAGGAGAACCACAAATCTGGGGTCACAAAGTGGAACTCAAACTCACCAAATCCACAAGCATGACTTCTGAATCAACTCAATAGCTTTTCATACACTAGGCTAATTAAAACAAAAGGAAGCAAAGTGAACACAATAAAAGATCACTCACCCAGTACAGGGAAAGTCCCAATTGCAAAGTCACCTTCACTTAGATGTGCTTGATGTCCATCTGTGTAGGTGCCTCCAGTCTCAGTCCTCCAGAAAAAATTCCCAGGCAGTTGCTAGGCACAGAGCCAAGGGATCCAGGAGAGAACCCCATAGTGTACGGGACACAGATCAGGGCTGCATTGAAAGCAGCAGTGGTCTTGCCATGGTTGCCTAATTGTTATTGTCAGAAAACATGGCCCTATATAGTCAAGCACACCACCTGATCCCTCACATCAAACAGAGAAACAAGTCTGCTTTGGTGACAAGATGAGATTACTGAAGATGCATCATCAAGGAATTAGAGGAAAAATATCTTTGCAAGACCAGTTCAAAGTGAGAAGGGTGACTGTAGCTTTTAAAGCCCTAAACAGATAAAGGAATGGTAAAGGTCTAGAAGAAAGCAGAAAAAGAAAAGAATAGAAAAGAAAGAAAAAATAAGCATCACAGGATTAATTAAATTGAGAAATGGTAACCTACTTCATTTTGTTTGGTCAGCATATCCTGTTATCTGGTAGGCCCTTCTCTTGCCATTGACCATTCAGGTCTTTGATCTTGTCCTTTGAGGGGAAGAAGGTGTTTTGATATATATTTTATATGGGTTTTATCTTTCTCTGGGTGTTTAGGTCTTTGATCCATTTTGAGTTAATTTTGTATAAAGTTGTAAGATATGGATCCTCTTTCATTCTTTTGCATCCAGTTCTTCAAACATCATTTATTGAAGAGGTTTCTCTGTCCCAGGTGGGTTGGGTTAACTGCCTTATCAAAGATCATAAATGTTCATAGATGAGAGGGTCTATATCTGAATGCTCTATTTGGTTCCATTGGTCAGTATATCTATCTTTATGTCAGTATTATGCTGTTTTGACCACTGAAGCTTTGTAATATGCTTTAAAGTCAGGTAGTGTGAGACCTCCCACTTCATTTTTCTCAAAATATTTTTAGCTCTTCGGGGCACACTTACCTTCCTAAAAATTTGGTTATCAATTTTTCAATTTTTGGAAAGTATGTTTTGGGATTTTAATTGGTATTGCATTGAATCTACAAACCAATTTGGGTAGAATTGACATCTTAACTATATTTAGTCCTCCAATCCATGAACATGATATAACCTCCCATTTATTTAGGTCTTAATGATTTCTTCTAGCAATTTCTTGTAGTTTTCTGTATATAGGTCTTTTGTATCCTTAGTTAAATTTATTCCTAAATATTTGACTCTTTGATTGCAATTGTAAATGGAATTTTTTTTCTTGAATTTCTCCTCAGATTGCTCATTACTAGTGTATACTACTAATTTTTGGGTGTTGTTTTTGTATCCTGCCACTTTGCTGTACTCATTTATCAGCTCTAGTAGATTTGCTGTGGATTTTTCAGGGTTTTCAGCATATAGGTATATCATCTGCAAACAGAGTTTTACTTCTTCCCTTCCAATTTTGATGCCTTATATTTCTTTTTCTTGTCTAATTGCTCTTGCTAGAACTTCCAAAACAGTGTTGAATAACATGGTGACAGTGGGCATTTTTGCCTATTTCCTCATCTTAGGGGGAAAGCTTTCAGTCTTTCCTCATTAAGAGGATGTTCTGTTTTATATAAATATATAAATATATATATATATATATATATATATATATATATATATATATATTCTTTTTATATGTTGAGGAAATTCTCTTCTATTCCTATCCTTTGAAGTGTTTTCATCAAGAAAGGATGTTGTATTTTGTTAAATGCCTTTTCTGTATCAATTGAGATGATCACGTAGTATTTCTGCTTTGATTTGTTGCTATGGTATATTACACCAATTGATTTTTTTTTTATGTTGAACCATCCTTGCATACTTGGAATAAATCTCACTTGGTCATGGTGTATAATTCTTTTAATGTGCTGCTGAATTTTTTAAAAAACTTTTTTATTGTATAGTGTGACATATATACAAAGCAAAGAAATAAAAAGCAATAGGTTTCAAAGCACTCTTCAACAAATTACAGGACAGATCCCAGAGTTTCTCTTGGGCTACCATATGATTCTCTCAGATTTTCCCTTCTAGTTGCTCCAGAATATAGGAGGCTAGAAGGCTTAAATATTTTTTTACCATCACAATGGACTTTTTTCTTTCTTTTTTTGTGAAAAATAACATATATACAAAAAAGCAATATATTTCAAAGCACAGAAACACAATTGTAGTTGTAGAACATGTTTCAGAGTTTGATATGGATTACAATTCCACAATTTTAGGGTTTTTTCTTTGGGCTGCTCTAAGATACTTGTGACTAAATAACATATCCATTTAATGATTCAGCAATCATATTCATTTGTTAAATCCTATCTTCTCTGTATAACTCCACCATCACCTTTAATCTTTCTTTCCCTCTCTTTAGGGGTGGGCTATGGGAATTCTAACTTTTCCATGTTGGAAGGATTTGTCACTAATACAGAGTAGGGAGATGGAACTATCTGATATTCTGGAGAGGCTGGGCCCTCTAGGTTTCAGGACTTATCTGGTCCAGGCACCCATCTGGAGATTGTAGGTTTCTGGAAAGTTACCCTAGTGCATGGAACCTTTGTAGAATCTCATATATCACCCTAGGTGTTCTTTAGGATTAGCTGGAATTGATTTAGTTAGGGTTTGGCAAGTTATGGTAGGTAGTAATATCTAACTGAAGCTGCATAAGAGTGACCTCCAGAGTAGCCTCTCAACTTTAGGTGAATTCTCTTAGCCACTGAGTCCTTATTTGCTACACTTCTTTTCCCCCTTTTTGTCAAGATGGTATTATTGATCCTACAGTGCCAGGGCCAGACTCATCCCTTGAAGTCATCTCCCATGCCACCAGGGAGACTTTCTCCCCTGGATGTCATGTCCCACATAGTGGGGAGGGCAAAAGGAAGGGATTTTTAAGTGATTATTTTTGTGGACAGGGAGGTAAAGTTTTTCCTCTATTAAATCTTTATAGGACAAAGATCAAAATATAGAGTTTCCAAAAAGGACCATCTGGGATTTTGGAGGAAAATGTATCTGAGAGATTCACAGAATTATGAATGTGTTTATTAAATGCAATCTTCTTATGCAAAATACTGGTATATTTCTAAATGAGTCCTGTTAAATACTTAGTGGATACGGGCTTAGTGACTATATATTTGTTTCCATAGGTATGGAAAACCAATGATAAGGTCATGCTGGAGTTCCCTGTGATTGTGTATGGTCTCCTAATGTGAACAACATGTACACTATTTTTATCTCTGAACAATCACTTGTCCTCATCATCTCCTAATCCTCCTGTCCTTCCAGGAAAAAGGAATGAAAAGGAGACAAAGACTCTTCAAGAAGTAGCACCAAGATGCCTTTTATATGAAGATTTTATATGCTTGTCGATATGGGAACAATTTACAAGTAAATTAACTTCAGATGAAGATGTGATAATAAATCCTCAAAGCAAGATGTTCAAGTTGCTAAAATAAGGTGATCCCCCTGTCAGATGTAGGCAGGGGAATCCATTCAGGTTTATGAAGATGAGAACTATTTAAGGAAGCTTCAGATGGAGAGTTCAGTAGGAATCAAAATAAAGAGTTTCCAAATAGGATTATCTGTAACTTTTGGAGGTCAATGTATTTGAGAGAGTCACAGAATTATAACAGAATATAAGAAATAAATTGTGTAAATGTGGTCAATGTGTTATGAGAAGAATCTCATCACCATGGTGGTCAAGGACTGCACAGAAGAGAGAAAATATTTAGCCATAATAATTGTGGAAATAATCCCAGCATAGTGTAATCCAGTTAGGGGAACAAACCTCTGATGAAAATGGAAAAGACATCAACCTTGGCTCTATCTTGAATTTCATCAGCAATTGCACTTGAGAGAGAAGTCTCTTACATGTATCATCTTTGGAAAGGGTATCAATTATAGCTCAGTGATTCCCATTCATCAGAGTGTTCATATAGGAGGGGTATACTATAGGGCTGGTAGGTGTGGCAAGGGTCTCCATCAGAGTTTGCATCAGCAAACTCTTCAGAAGGTCAACACACAAGAGAACCCCCCAAAATGTCAAATATGTGCTAAGAGCTTCAATCAGAACACTTCCTGACCCATGTATGAACTTTTTCACACAGAGAAGTTGTTTAAGTGTGACAAGTGTGGGAAGGGGTTCAGTCATACCTTAGATTTTTTTATATAAATTAACCCATTTATTTTAGGCTAGATGTGTTTCAAATTGTGGAGCTTCTAGATCTTTCAATTCCTTCAGTCTTCGGATGGCAGACATTACTGTGACTGGAGAAATGGTGTTGTAGGTCCAGGCACCAGCAGCTATTGTTTACATGCAGGAACCACAGTGCCAAGATCCCCACAGCTCTTCTTTTCCTTTCAATTTTGCCACACGAGGAAGTGTACCTGGTGTGCTGGCTGATTTCAATTTTCTTCAACATTTTCCTGAGGGGGGCACTATAATGTGCCCCATATTTACCTATGAGTCCAACCTTCTTGGTGCATTTTGCTATGTGGTGGCAAACAAACTCTGATCCTAGAGAGCCATAGCTTAGATATTAACATCCACTGTGTGGACAACACTGGAGAATCCTAGAAATGTGATGTATATAATAAAGGTTTTGATTAGACATCATAACTTCATGCCCTCAGAGAACCCACATGGAGACAAAACATTCAAATGGGAAACATGTGATAGGGGATTTACTCAGAATTCTGGTTTTCATCAGATTTCCCACACTGGAGGGAAATCATATCGATGTGAGTTATGTGGTAAGGTCTTTAGGAGGGACTCAAATCTTCAAGGCCATCACAGAATACATACTGGAGAGAAACTGTACAAATATGATGTATGTAATAAGAACTTTGGCCTAATTGTCATCTTCAGGCTCATCAGAGATTCTACACAGAAGAGAAACCCTACAAATTTGAGACATGTAAGAATTTTAATTGGATTTCAAATCTTCATATTCATCAGAGTTCATACAGGAGAGAAGCCATACAAATGTCGCATGTGTGGTAAGGGTTCCAGCTGGATTTCACATTACCAAGCCCCACCAGAGTCTATAAAGAAGAGAAAGCATGCAAATATGATGCATGTGGTAAGGGCAGCTGGAGTAATCATCTTCAAGCCCATCAGAGTGATGATTTGGGCAAGGAACCATACAAATATAAAGAGTGTGAGAAAGTCTTCATTTAAAATTCATCTTGTTTATCAGAGGATCCACAGGAGAGAAACCTTACAAATATGAGGCATGTGGTAAGGGCTTCAGCTGTAGTTCAGAATTTCAACTCCATCAAGGAGTTCATATAGGAGGGAAACCATACAAAAGTTTGTATGTGGTAAAGGCATTAGTGAAAGAGTATGTGTTCAAGTTCATCAGAGAGTCCCTAAAGGTGATAAAACGAATACACGTGGTGATTGTGGTAAAGGTGTTCTTCAGAGCTTAAATTTCTTTTTCATCAGAAAATCCACACAGCAAAGAATATTTTTGAAATATAGTGTAAAAATGCAAGAATGTGCTGAGCTGTCCAGTCATTAGTTCCATTGAAGAAGATCTATTGTATGGATATGGACAGTACTTTAAGCAGAGCTGTAATTGTCACAGTTATCAGGAAGATGCAACATAAAAACTTTATAATAAGGTTTTCACATTTAGCAGAGTCCTACACAGGAAAAAGACCTTAAAAATGATTAAGGTGAAGACTTGAACAAAATTATAGTGATGGACATGACAAAATCCATGTGCACTAGAATATAAGCTCCATGAAGTCAGGAAATTTGTTTACTATTCTATTATCATGACTTCAAACCAGTGCCTGAAAAAATAATAGGTGCATTTTAATGTTTGCTGCTTTAAAATCCTTGTTACATATTTCCAACTTATGAGTATCTTGATAATGCATCTGTTGATTGTCTTTTCTCATTCAAGTTGTTATTGTTCTGGTTCCTTGGATGATGAATGATTTTTAAATGGTATCTTGGACATTTTGTGTATTCTGTTATGAGACTTTGGGTCCCCTTAGATTCTCTTCATTGGCATGCAGTCACACTGCAAAACATGCAAGTATGGTGAGGGTTCAGTTCCTAACAGCCACACTGACACTGAGGGATGGAAGGACCAGAGTTCCATCCTCTCATTGCTGTGTGGAAATGGATGTTCATTTCCCTGCTGAACTCTGGTGACACTAACAAAGGTGAGGGCATAAGGGTTATAGGAGGGGACTGACTGGTGCCTTTTTGTGCTGCTGAGTAGGAGTGAAAATTCAGCTCCCCATTAAACGCTGATGACACCACTCTGGAGAAGGAATTGGAGTGCTATGTCTGCTTCATTCTGCCTCTTTACTTCAGTGGAGGAGTGGAGGCTGGATGGGTGGAAATTCAGCTCTCTTTGCTGCCCTGCTGACACCATCTCTGTGAAAGAAAGGCCAATTCACATTGCCTCCTTGTCACTAGTTTGGAGTGGAGGCTCAGCAACTTGTTTGGAGTCACTGAGACTAAGAGAGGGAGAAATGGAGGGCCAACCTGGCACCACTTCATTGCTGCTAAGGTGGGGGTGGAGATTCAGATCTCCACTTTATGCTGCTGATATCACAGGGGGGTGGAGAGAAGCAGTTTTCACATTGGTGTTTGGTTAGAGGAGGATTAGTGTTATCAATAAAGATTTTCCAGTAGACCACTCTTTTCCCAGTTCTTTTTTGCTAGAGGAGCTGGATACTTTTTTCTTGTTTTATCTGTTATTTCTCTGTTGAAGACCTCTCTAGCACCTCACCTGGGATATTTGTGAGAGAACTCACTGTCATGTCATAATTCAAGTCCCCATCTCCCTAATTTCTTACATTTATTTGTTGTATTGTGCCCAGGACTTTGTAATATTAAAGGGAAGTAATGTTCTCTCCTTCGCTGGATGACTTTACTTATTTGAATCAAGAGTCAAACAAAATCTACACATAATGTTTAGTTGTTATGTCTGTTAATATTCTCTTAGTCAAGAGAAGCTTCTTTTTTTAGATTTTTTTTCCTACTGTTTACTTGTTACAGAATTGGATTCGTTTGTTTGTATATAATCTCTCACACTTGGGAGTTATGTCTTTTTGCTTCTTTCTGGTGTCATTTAACTGTTTCCTCTATCTCATTAAATGGAAATTATATGTCTAGTTTTTTATTAGATATAAGTTAGGCATTTGACAAGAATATCTCATAGGTAGTGCTGTGTGCTGGAATGAGGATTTTAAGGTTTTGCACTTAAAGTAACAGTAGTATGTGAGTGTGTATATATATTTCTCTTTTTGAGTCAAGAGTATATATGAATAGATCTCCTCACTTTCACTCCACAATATTGCTTTTTTTAAAAAATAATGCCTGAACAGAGGATTTACTTGCTATGTTTGGTGAATTCTTTTCCCCCCTATAGCCAGACTGAAAATCAATTCATGGAATCTTCAAGAAAAGAGCATTAAATAATCACTTATATTAGGGGATAGTCTACTGGCAAATTTGAAAAGAAAGGAAAAATGAACTAATTGATTCATCATGAATTTCAAGGAGATATTTCTGGATGAATGAAGTAAATGAAGTCATTCCAGCTTTATTTGGACATCTGGTGTGTCCAGATAGAGGTCTGTATCTGTTGTAGTTTGCTAAAGCTGTCAAATGCAATATACCAGAAATGGAACAGTTTTGAATAAGGGAATATATATTAAGTTGCAAGTTTGCCATTCTAAGTTCATGCAAATTTCTGAATTAAAACACCACAGAGAGGCTACCTTCAGTCAAGAAAGGTTGATCCCATCTGAAACACCTGTCAGTTGGGAAGGCACATGGTGACATCTACTAGCTTTCTCTCCTCATTTGATAAGGCTTCCCTGGGTAAGATCTCTGGCTGTGTGGGCTTTATTTGGGTATTTAGCTGAAGAAATTTTTAAATGTGGAAAAAAGGGTGGCCTGGTTTCTCCTTGCAGCTTGTAGTAAAATGTGACAGGAAAAAAGAAAAGTTTAGAACAAAACTCTTGGGTAGGAAGAAATCAGAAACTGATAGTCTGGAAAACTTTGGGCTTCCAGAAAGGGAGACCCCAGAGAATAGTGCCCCACATGATGATTTAACCAAACCAGCCAGCCATTTCATAAAGAGCCAGAATTTGAAATGGAGTTATCCAGAAAGGATTTATGGAAGATTCTATTATCTGATGGGTGTGATCCATGTATATGGCATGGAAAACAGAGACGTTTCTTGTGAGACCTGTGTAAACAGAACCTCTGCTAGTCTGGACTAAAAGCTAACGTTTGAAGCTGAGAAATCTCAGGCTAGGAGAGCAGACCTACCCATCAACTTCTAGAGGGTGGACTTTCTGCCTGTATGTTCAGGAAAAATTTTGGTGCCCCAGACTTCAGAGAATGTGGAGCAAATTCCTTTGAGATTGGGGAGAGTCTTGCTTCTGCATAGATTGAGTGTGTGCCCTGGAGGTGGCAGAGATTCTGGGTGCTGCCCTGGTGCATGGAGAGGGTGAAGTCAAGAAAAAGGAAGTCTCCCCAAAGTTCCCCAAGGTTGAAACCCTCACCCCAGTTTTTGAGAGAACAGGGCTGCTGTATCAGCCCTTGAAAAGGGTGGGACTGCCACTTTCTAAAGCCCTGAGAATGAATGACTCTCAGACATTGAAATCTAATGGAGTTCACCCTGCAAGTTTTTGGAACTGTTTGTGCCCAGTGACCCATGTTTTCTTTCCAATATCCCCCTGTGCAAATAAAATCATCTATCCCATTACTGTTTCTTCTTTGCATACTTGCAGCAGATAACTTGTTCTGAGTTTCACAGGTCAAGGGCCAGAGGAAAATTTGCCTTAGGACAGCCCATGTATGTAACTAACCTTGATGAGATTTTGAGCTGATTTTACTTTGTATTATATTTGTATTGTTACTTGTATCAGTTTGTTAAGTGCCAGAATGCAATATACCAGAAGTGGAATGGCTTTTAGAAAGGGAATGTATTAAGTTGCAAGTTTAATGTATTAAGTTGACAGCCTATAAAAATGTCAAATTAAGGTGTCCAGGAATACCTTAATTCCAGGAATGCTGATGGGGCTGGAATACCTCTGCCAGCAGGGAAGTCATGTGGCTGGCATCTGCTGGTCCCTTACTCCTGGGCTACATTACTTTCAGTCTCTCTTCCTGTGGGGGTTCCTCACTTTGATTCTCCTGGGCTGGCATCCATCTCTTGGCTTCCTTTGACTCTCTCTGGGTTCTGGCTTGCTTAGTATCTCATGGCAACACCTGCTGGACTCCAAGCATCTCTGGACATCTGTATCTCTGTTCTATGGGTCCTTTCTTAGCACCCAGGCTATTTCTGACTTGATCTCCAAATGTCTACATTGGCTCTGCTCTGACACTTCTGAACTTTTCTCTAAAATGTTTCCTTTTTTAGAGGATTCTAGTAAACTAATCAAGACCCACCTGGAATGGATGGAACTATATCTCCAGCTAAACAAAAGGCCACACACACACACACAATTGGGCATGCCACATTTCCATGGTAATAATCTATTCAACAGATTCCACCTACAATATTGCATCAGAATGAAAATAAATGGCTACCCCCACAAGATAGGATCAGAATTAAGATGTGGCTTTTCTGGGGTACATAATACCTTCAAATTGGCACATTACTGAAATTGCTTAAGGCTTTGTGATATTGTAATGGAATAAATGTATAGTATTTGGAAAGAACATGTCTTTGGGGTTTCAGAGGGTGGAATATGCCAGTTTGAAACTGTTTTTACCCCAGAAAATCCTTGTTCTTTAATCCTGATTCAACAGTTTAGAGTGGGATCCTTTTGATTAAGTGGTTTCCATGGAGATGTATCTCTGCCCATTCAAGGTGGATCTTAATCTGTCTACTGGAGTTCTTTTAGAGGGAACCATTTTGGAAAAAGCTTCAGAGCTTAAAGACATTTTACATTTGGAGATACTGAAAGAAAACACCCCGGGGAAGGTGTTTGTGGTGAAAAGCTGTGAGAAAAAGCTAGTAAATATGGTCATGTGCCTTCCCAACTGACCAGAAACCCCAAGAACTATTAGCCTTTTCTTGAGTCAAGGTATCTTTCTCTGGATGCCTTAGTTTGGACATTTTCAAGCCCTTAGAACTGTAAACTTGTAACTTAATAAATTTCCTTTATAAAAGTCAACCTATTTATGGTGTATTACAATTCCAGCAGCACTAACAAACTAAAATTCTATGGATATGACTGGTATGATAGTTTCTGTTAGACTGCACATGATTTTGATCCTTCTCAAAAACAGAGGAGAGAACTCTTGTAGTTACAATGACTCTTAGCAAGATTTTATGAAATCAACATGCAGGCATCATATAATATTCCACATAAGCCTAAACCCTATGTAATGACATGTGGAATTAAGTTAAGTAATAATTCATATCCCCTTACTCAATTGAGTGTTTTCAATAGAGAAATACTTTAGAGATATGGCTGGCATGGAAAACACCCCAGAAAGAGCCTTTCATTGAGGGCTACAAACTTAGTTTTTATTTTCCCAAACATCAATTTATTCCCTCAGGGAGGAAACATATAAATATAATGAATGTGGTAAGGACTTATCTCTTCATAGTCATCATTACATTCCAAGAGGAGAGAAGTCCTATAGATGTGCATTATAAGAATTTGGTTTTAGGCCTGTTTTAGTTTGTTAAAGCTGCCAGAATGCAGCACACCAGAGATGGATTGGTGTTCTAGTTTTTTTAGCTTCTGGAAGGTGATATGCCAGAAATGGAACCTTTTAAAAAGGGGAATTTATTAAGTTGCAGGTTTACAGTTGTAAGGCCATGAAATGTCCAAATTAAAGCATCCAAACAAGAGGATACCTTCTCTCAAGAAGGCTGATGAAGTTCAGTGTTTCTCCTTCAACTGGAAAGGCACATGGTAAAACATGGTGGCATCTGCTAGCTTTCTCTCCAGGCTACTTGTTTCATGAAGCTCCCTGGGGACATTTTCCAAAGGTCTCTGGCTGTGTGGGCTTTCATGGTTTCTGTGGCTCTAAAAAGGGACTCTTTCCAAAATGTTTTTTCTTTTAAATGATTCCAACAAATCATTCCCACTGGGAATGGGTGGAGTCACAACTCCACGGAAACTGTCTAATCGAAAATTACCTTTCATAATTGGGTGGGTCACATCTCCATGGGAGCAATTCAAAAGCTCCCAGCAAGCAATTTCGAATGAGGATTAAAGGATATGGCTTTTCTGGGGTCCATCAAAGATTCATACTTTGATAATCAGATTTTAATAAGGGGATTTATTTAGTTACAATTTATAGTTCCTCAGAAGAAAGGTAGCTAGTTTTCATCTGAGTTCCTCTGCCAATGAGAAGGCACGTGATGATGTCTGCTGATCTTCTCTCCTGGCTTCTGGATTCCAATGGCTTTCCCCAGGGCAATTCCTTTCTGCATCTCCAAACTAGGCTGAGATTAGGTATGCTGAGCTGGTTGGCTGTGCTGTGTTGAGTTCTCTTCTGACCTCTCTCTTTTAAGCTTCTAGCTAACAACAACTCCTTCATTATTGAAGGCACTTCACTTAGCTGACCACAAATGTAATTAGCCACAGATGAATTCCACATATGGATGATTTAAGTCCAAAGAAATAGAACAACAGGGCATCGTTACCTGGCTAAGTTGACACTTGAACCTAATTACCACTAGATCACTTTGTATTTACCAGGGATAACACACAGGGCAGAAATTCCATAAAAAGGAGTGTGGGGAGGTAACTATTAGTGCTCCCATATTGTTCACTGGAAGATATGTATTGGAAAGAAAAACTTAAAATTCAGTGAAAGTGGAAAGTGCTTCAGTTTAAGCTCTATTCTTCAAGTCCTCTGAGTTAGTACTCAAGAGAGAGGCTTTACATATAAGTTAGAGTGAAAAGAATTTCACAGAGCAAATACCTTCACATTCATTAGAATGCACAAAGAAGATAATTTATTTAAATTATATATTTGGAAATGATTTTGTATACAGTCAAAGAATTGTCTCAGGAGAGAAATTCTTTAAGTACAATGAGTGTGATAATGGTGAAACACCGTGAATATGATGAGTGAATGAACTAAGGGATTCATTTGGAGTTCATAAATATATGTTCATCTCAGAAACCATGAGAAAGACACCTTATAGATGAAAAAAGAAATATTAAGGACTTCAGTTTGAACTCATATATTTTAGTTCATCAGTGATTCATGTGGAAGAGAAAACCATATACAAATGAAGAGTTTATTGTTTTCAATAATAGATCTCAATAAAAGCCTACACAAGAGAAATCCTGTAAATATGGTCAATGACTTCTCAGGGTTGAACTGTAAAACAGACTCTCTATATTCCAATCAAAAACATGTTTTTCATATATTCAATAGAAGACATACACAACTGCTGTAAGGGCTATGGGAATGTTGAGAGAAGCCAATGCCAGCTTGCAGCACCAAAGTGGGATCTCGAGATCTTAATGATAAGCTGTTGGGAATCTGAAGAATCTCAGTTTTCTTCAGGAAAGTGGATAATACTCAGAGCTTTCTTCAAAGTTTCTGAAGATCTAACGTTTGTAGGAAAATCCCTACAAACTCTCAGTCTACAGAGTAAACGTGAGTGATTCTCAAGAAGCTCACTTGGAAGTGGCTTCAAAGTTCATGCCTGCTCATGCCGCTGTCTGCAATTGCCTCTGGGGAATAATGCCCTCTCCTTCTCTTCTGGCTTTTAAATCTCCTGTGATTACCTTCACAATGACCAACTGTAATCCAGAGCCATATGAGGAAGATGAAATTCTGAGATATGTGACTGAGCTCTGACCAAGAAATGAAGACAGAAACTATATGTAACACTTTCTGGCCTTGCCTTTAAACCACTCCTTATGATTCTCCATCCTCTCCCGCTCTTACACAGTGATCTCTAACTAGGTCTATTAGTCATGCTCTCCCAAGAAAAAGGACCGACAAGATATATGTATGTGTGAATGTACGTATGTATTTGTGTGTATGTTTTATTTATATGTATGATTTATTATGAGGATTTGGCTCATGTGACCAGGGGGGTTGTCAAGTCTGAACTTCAGAGGGCAGACCATGCACAGGAAGCTCTGGTAAAGGTGATTTTAGATATCCTCTGAATTCTCCAGAGGAAGAGCTGGCTGGCTGGAAATTCCAGCAACAATGAATGTTGAGAGGCAGAAATTTTTCTGCCCTCAGAAACACTCAGTTCTCACATTTAATCTCTCTAGCCTATTGGATGAGGAAATTATCTATATTGCTATGAGCAGTCTGTTTTGTTGAAGGTATATGAATCAAATCCTACAAGACGCAAACCTTGCAGATGCAAACAGTTGGGCACCATAACCTAGACAAATTGATGCATGAAATTAGTTATCATAGCAGGATCATGGATGCCACTTACTCCATATTATATAGCTGCAATATGAAAGACTGTCTGACCATTATTGGAATTTACTTGAGCAAGAGATAAATTTTCTTGCATCAAGCAAGATTTCAGGGTTTATCTGTTACCACATGAAACAGCTTTTGATTCCTATCCTGATCAATACAAAGAGTCTTACTAGGAGCTGGTTTCATAATTACCCAAAAAGGTAATTCCTATAGCTAGATAGCACACTCTCTCTCATTTTGAAACATTTTTTGTCAAACTTACACCAAAGTTATGGGTTCATTTACACACAACTTCATTTTCCTGAAGTATTTGAGAATAAGATGCTGTGATGCCCTATCACCCCTGGATACATTAATATGTATAACCTACATGTATGGACATTCTCCTACATAAACTTAATATGTTAGCAAAAATCAGGATGGCACATTATTACCACCTAATCAACAGATTTCATTCATTTTACACCAGTAATCAGAATAATCTCCTTTATAGCAAAATGAATCAATCCAGGATCCCATAATGTATTTAAGTTGTCATCTCAGCTTTGGTTTCTCTGATTTAATGACCTTGACACATTTGAGAATTATGTGCTAGCTATTTTGTTATTATGTATGGAGAAATACTCTCAATTTGGTCTTCTCTGCTATTTCACCACAATTAAAATCAGGTTATGCATCATTGGGTGATACATCACATAGGTGATGATGTGGTATTTCGGCACACATTTTGATTTATACTATTCATGGTGATGTTAATTTTAATCAGACCAATGCGATGTCTGCCAGATCTCTACTATGCCAGTTTGAAAGGATTTAAGTACCCTAGGAAAACCATGTTTTAATCCTAATCAGTCTTGTGAGAGCAATGGTTTCTTTTAATCCCTATTCAGTACTATAGGTTGGAATCTTGAGTAGGTTATCTTCATGGAGATGTGGCTCAATCAATTGTGGGCATTAAACTTGATTAGATGGAGACATATCTCCACCCATTCTATGTGGGTCTTGATTCGTTTACTGGAATCATATAAAAGAAGAGACATTTTGGAGAGAGAGTCCTTTTTGAGAATGAGGAGAGTGCTGCAGAACCATGACAGAAGGATGAGAGAACCACAGAGTCTACCAGCCAGCGGCCTTTGGAGTTGAAGAAAGAAAATGCCTCCCAGGGAGCTTCACGAAGCAATAGGCCTGGAGAGAAAGCTAGCAGATGCCACCATGTTTGCCATGTGCCCTTCCAGCTGAGAGAAATGCAGAACATCATCAGCCTTCTTGAACCAAGGTATCTTTCTCTGGATGCTTTAAATTGGTCATTTCTTTAGTCTTGTTTTAATTTGGACATTTCACAGCCTTAGAACTGTAAACCAACAACTCATTAAATTTCCCTTTTTAAAAGCTGTTCCATTTCTGGTGTATTGCATTCCAGCAGATAGCAGACTAGAACATCTACCATGTAAAAGTACTCTTTTCCCTTTTATGATGAAAAAGTTTGTTGATACTGCATAAAATTCTGTTCTTCATTAGACCTTCATTTTATTTATTTGTTAATATCAACATAGGCATCTCTATTTCTATTCTATTCAATGTGTTATGACCAGTTACTTTCATTGTGTATTTGATGGGAGTCTCTTCAACCTGATTTCTGTATCCAATGATAAGTTCCCATCATTCTTAAAGCATTTCCTTACTCTGCGTCACAACAGAATGAGCAAGGCTCACCTTTCACTTTCCCTGTCCCAGCCCTAAAATCAGTCATTTTCATAAGGAGTTCTTTCATTTAATGGAAGACGGTAATTAGAAGCCAAGATCTGGGCAGTAGATGTGCTCACTACTTCAGAGAATCATTGTTCCCAATTCTTTTCTTCTATCCCAGAACTGGCTGGGGATAAGAGTTTGTGTATAAACGCACACACACATGCATTTTAAATTTTTCTCTGTATATTAAAAAACAATAAGCATATCAAAATTCCCATTCTAATCCAAACAACAGAGACATTCCTCTTTTCTCCCCTTTCATGCATTTAACTCTCACCTTTGACAGAGACAGTCTTTGCTTTTATTTAAAAAAATTAGTATTTGCTTTATGGGATCAATCCCCTTTTATCTAACTAATTTCCCAATACCACCACAAATCCCTACATAGATGTCCTCTTACTCTATATCAGCTTTAACACCTTTTGCCAATCTTCCTCTTCACATGGACATCCTCCTCACCTTGCTTGTTCTCTGACACTTCAATCCTCCATCTTCATCATGCTCTGGCTCTGAAATTCTGGTCTGGATTGCCTTGATACTGGATGCTCTCTTCACCATGCTCAGGCTCCAGCACTTTACACCAGGCCTCCCTCCTGCATTCACACCATTTTCAGTCTCTATCATCTGTAATATCTTGTGTCTGACAGCCCATTCTTTTCACCCTGCTTGCAATTTTAATCCCCAACCAATTTTAATCCCCAACCTGAACCACCCCTCATTACCGCATACATACCCCTCTCACCTGCTTTGGAGAAGCCATAGTTCTTCACCTCTCACTCTTCTTTCTTTTGACAGTTTTACCTAAGGTGGTGGTAACATATCAAGTCTCCAACCCTGGAGGCAGCAACTGCTTTATATATATATATATAAAGAGAGAGAGAGAGAGAGAAATCTTCACACATGTACAGTCCAACCATATTATATAACCAATGGCTCACAATATCACCACATAGTTGGGTATTTATCGCTATGTTTATTTTTTGAACATTTACATCACTCCAGAAAATGAAAAAAGAAAAAACCTTGTATAACTTATACCCCTTACCCCTCCCTCTCATTGGCCACCTGTATTTCAATCTACCCAATTGTGCCAATATGAAAGGGTTATGTACCCTAGAAAAGCCATGTTTTAATCCTGATCCATCTTGTGGAAGCAGCCATTTCCTTTAATACCTATTCTGCACTATAGGCTGGAAACTTGATTAGATTAGCATCATGGAGATGTGACATACCCAGTTGTGGATATTAGCCTGCACTTAGAGGGAGATGTGACTTCACCCATTCCAGGTAGGTCTTGATTAGTTTACTAGAATCCTTTAAAAGAGGAAGCATTTTGGAAAAAGCTTGAGAGCCATGAGAGCTATGAGAGAACCCATGCAGGCAGAGACCTTTGGAGATGAAGAAGGAAAACGCCCCTGGAGGACCTACATGAAAGAAGAAACCTGGAGAGAAAGCTAGAGAAGACATCACTATGTTCATCATGTGCCTTTTCAGTTAAGAAGAGAAACCCTGAATGTCATTGGCCTTCTTGAACCAAGGTATCTTTCCCTGGATGCCTTAGATTGGATATTTCTATAGCCTTGCTTTAATTTGGACATTTTCATGGCTTTAGAACTTTAAATTTACAACTTAATAAATTCCCCTTTTTAAATGTCATTCTGTTTCTGGTATATTGCATTTTGGCAGCTTGTAAACTAGATCACCAAATTTTTTTGTTACCCTTTATCCCTCCATTACTTATTTATTTTATTTCCTTATGTTTTTACTCATATGTCCACACCCGGGATAAAAGGAGCCTCAGACACAAGGTTTTCACAATCACACAGTGACATTGTAAAAGCTATATAGTTATACAATCATCTTCAAGAATCAAGGTTATACTGGAGCAAAGTTCAACAGTTTCAGGTACTTCAACCTAGCCACTCCAGAACACCATAGACTAAAAAGGGGTATATATATATATATATATAATATATATATTATATATTATAATAATATATATATTATAAGAATAACCTTCAGGATAACCTCTTGATTGCTTTTGAAATCTTTCAGCCTCTGAAAGTTTAGTCTCATTTCACTCTTCCCCCTTTTAGTTAAGAAGTCTTCCTCAATACCATGATGCCAGGTCCCAGCTCATCCCCAGGAATCAGGTACCACATTGCTAGGGAGATTTACACCCATGGGACTTATGTCCCATGTAGAGGGGAGGGCAGTGAGTTCACCCACCAAGTTGGGTTAGAGATTTCAGTCACATCTAAGCAACAAGTGGTTCTGTGGGGGGTGGCTCTTAGGTATAATTATAAGTAAGCTCAACTTTTCCTCGCAGGAATAAGCTTCATAAGGGTGAGTCTCAAGATCGAGCACTCAGGCTATTAAATTAGTTGTCACCTATGCCAGTTTGAAAGTATTATATACCCCATAAAAGCCATGTCAGACCCCTAATCCAATCTTGTGGAGGAATCATCCTGCCTCAATAGTATAGGTTGAAACTTTTGAGTAGATTATCTCCATGGAGATGTAACATGCCCAATTGTGGGTGTGATCTTTAATTAGATGGAGTTGCAACCCCACCCATTCTGGGTAGGGCTTGATCAGCTTACTGGAATCCTTTAAAAGGGAAAACACTTTGGAGAAAAAAGTCAGAAACAAGAGAAATGATGGAAGCCTCAGAAATGACAGAAACTTTAGAGGAGAGCTGACAGGCAGAGAACAGAGACATGAATGTTTGGGCATGCTTGGAGCCTAGCAGACATTGTCATGAGATGTTAAGCAAGCCAGAACCTGTAGAAAGCCAAGGGAAGCCAAGAGATGAAAGCCAGCCCTGGAGAAGCAAAGTGAGGAACCTCCACAGGAACAGTGGCTGAAAGCAATGTAACCCAGGACCAAGGGACCAACAGATGCCAGCCACATGATTTTCCAGCTGACAGAGCTGTTCTGGACAAGTATCACCCTTTCCTGAGTGAAGGTAACCTCTTGTTGGTGCCTTAATTTGGACGCTTTAACTCCCTTATACTGTAAACCTGTAACATTAAATTCCCCTTTAGTAAAAGCCATTCCAATTCTTATATCATATTCTGGCAACTTGCAAACTAACACTTCCCCACTGTTTGTGATAATATCAGGAATTCTACAAATGGGGAAGCCAAATATTTCCTCCTTTTCCCTAAGTCTCCCCTATGTACCCTGCAAACACTCCTCTATTTCCTCTCCAAATTATTCTGGGGGTATTTCAGGGCATTATACCAACTTGTTAAAATCAACAAGATCTCATGCCCTATTCAAGAGTCCATGTAATTATGGTGTTCAAATAAACTGACCATATGAGTTAAATTAGACACTGTGCTACCTAAAATATGAATTTTGCATCAAATAAACAACAACCCCCTTTGGTCTTGCACAGAAAATGAAGTTTGAAAATATGGGTCAAATCATCCTTTACCCAGTATCCTGATTTACCTTAGTCTTTGCCATGGTCAGGTTCATGTGTCAACTAGGCTAGATGGTGGTGCCAGGTTGACTGATTAGGTAAGTGCTGGCTTGTCTGCTGCTATGAGGACATTTCATGGACTTAAATCATGATCACATTGCCTGCATCCACAGCTGATTGAACTTGTAATCAGCTAAGGGGAGTGTCTTATGCAGTTATTAGACTTAATCTAATCACCAGAAGGCTTTTAAGGATTCAAAAGAGACAGTCACCTCTTCTTGCTTCAGCCAGTGAGCCTCTTATGTGGAGTTCATTCAGACCCTTCATTGGAGCTGCCAGCTTCACAACCCTATGGATTTTGGACTCTTACATTCCAGTTGTCCAGCCAGCCTCTTCTGAGAGTTTGTTAAGGACCTTCATTGGAGTTTCCAGCTTGCAGTCTGCCCAACAGACCTGGGACTCTACATTCCCAAGGTTATGTAAGAGACTTTTATAAATTTTATATCTATGGATATCTCCTGCTTATTCTGTTTCTCTAGAGAACCTTAGCTAATACAACTTGGTATCAGGAGTGGTTAAGAAAAGGAGTGGTTCTTTTTTAAAAAAATTTCATTAATAAAGCTGATCAACATACAATATGAACATTCTTAATGTATGAATATTCCATATTTGGTGTACAGTCAATGGCTCACAATATCTTCACACAGTTGTATATTCATCACCATGATCATTTATCTGAACACTTACATCACTCCAGAAAAAGAAATAAAAAGAAAAAAGAAAAAACTCATGCATACCATAACCCTTACCCCTCCCTCTCATTGACCACAAGTATTTCCCTCTACTCAATTTATTCTGACATTTTTTCTGTGTATTACTTACTTTTAATCCACTTATTTATTCGTCTGTCCATACTGTAGATAAAAGGAGCATTAGAACAAAGTTTTTACAACCACGCAGTCACTTTTCTTTTTTAAACTTTTTTATTAATTAAAAAAATTAACAAACAAAACATTTAGATATCATTCCATTCTACATATACAATCAGTAATTCTTAATATCATCACATAGTTGCATATTCATCATTTCTTAGTACATTTGCATCGATTTAGAAAAAGAAATAAAATAATAATAGAGAAAAAAAGATTATACATACAATACCCCTTACCCCTCACTTTCATTTTCCACTATTTCAAACTGAATTTATTTTAACATTTGTTCCCCCTATTATTTATTTTTATTCCATATGTTCTACTCTTCTGTTGATATAGTTGCTAAAAGGAGCATCAGATATAAGGTTTTCACATTCACAGAGTCTCATTGTGAAAGCTATATCATTGTTCAATCATCATCAAGAAACATGGCTACTGGAACACAGCACTACATTTTCAGGCAATTCCCTCCAGCCTCTCCACTACATCTTGAACAACAAGGTGATATCTACTTAATGCATAAGAATAACCTCCAGGATAACCTCTCGACTCTGTTTGGAATCTCTGAGCCATTGACACTTTGTCTCATTTTACTCTTCCCCCTTTTGGTCAAGAAGTTTCTCTCAATCCATTGATGTTAATTCTTAGCTCTTTCTAGGGTTTTTCTCAGTCCCTTGATGCTGAATCTCAGCTCATTCCAGGATCTCTGTCCCACATTGCCAGGAAGGTCCACACCCCTGGGAGTCATGTCCCACGCAGAGAGGGGGAGGGTGGTGAGACTACTCATCGTGTTGGCTGGAGAGAGAGGCCACATCTTAGCAACAAAAGAGGCTCTCTTGGGGGTGACTCTTAGGCCTAAATTTTAAGTAGACTTGACCTATCCTTTGTGGGGTTAAGTTTCATGTGAACAAACCCCAAGTCTGGGGGCTCAGCCTATAGCTTTGGTTGTCCACACTGCTTGTGAGAATATCAAGAATTCAACTTGGGGAAGTTGAATTTCTCCCCACTGTCCATTCCCCAAAGGGGGCTTGCAAATTCTTTTCCAGTCACTGATCAAATCACTCTGGGATTCATCAGGGAATCACTCTGTACAAACCAACAAAATCTCATGTGCTACCTGATATTCCAAGTACTTATGACATTCAATCAAACTATCTACATGAGTTATATTAGGAACTGCTGTAGTCAAAATCTAAATTTTGTAACAAATAAACATTTTTTGCTTTAGTCTCACACATAAGGTGACATTTTAAAGTATTAATTATCATCTATTTTCAGCACCCTGCAATAATGACATTCCTTTGTTCTTCCTCAGCACAGTCACTTTTCAAAAGGTATATCATTATATGATCATCTTAAAGAAACGTGGCTACTGGAACACAGCTCTAAAGTTTCAGGCACTTCCCTCTAGCCTCTCTAATGCACCTTAACCTAAAAAGGGGCTATATACATATAATACACAAGCATAACCTCCAGGATAACCTCTTCACTCTATTTGAAATCCCTCAGCCACTGACACTTTATTTTGTCTCATTTCTCTCCTCCCCCTTTCAGTCAAGAAGGTCTTTTCAATGCCTTGATGCCGAGCCCCAGCTCATTCTAAGATTTCTGTCCCACATTGCCAGGGAGGTTTACACCCCTGGGAGTCATGTCCCACATAGAGAAGGGGAGGGCAGTGAGTTTGCTTGCCATGTTGGCTGAGAGATAGGCCACATTTGAGCAACAAAAGAGGTTCTCTGGAGGTGACTCTTAGGCCTAATTTTAAGTAGGCTTAGCCTATCCTTTGTGAGGATAAGTTTTGTATGACCAAACCCCAAGATTGAGGGTTCACCTAATGCTTTTGTTGTCCTCACTGCTTGGGAGAATATCAGGCCTTCCAGGAGTGGTTCTTAAGAAACAGAATCTTAAAATTTTTTTTATGATTGGTTTCCTACTCTGAATGGACTGAAATGCACTAAGAACTCTGTTTCCCATAACCAGAATGATGCTGCCAATCCATGGGGTGAGCTGGCAAGAGATATAGTCAAAATATCACCATTGGATTCTTCTAATGCTACACTTTTATGAAGCCAGGCTCTGAGGGATAATGTTTTTGCCATCTTATGGAGTTTTGTGGAAATAGGAGGTATAGAGATGTTGACTGATTGTTGTTAGATATGCTGTATACATTGATGAGGGAAAGGGATGAGCTGAAGGCTTCAAATGAGAAGCTTATGGGCTATATGACAGATGTAAACATTTCTGCGAGTGCCCTGTAGGAAAATCTTATTGTCTGTAGCCACAGACTTGAGATCTCTGAAAATCTCTTAGACTCTCATTGTTAGAGCAGCAACTTTACAACATAAACTGAAATCTCAATCTTGATGGTCTGCCATGAAAGTGAGGATAATGATGGAGGTGGAGAGGTTGAAATCTGATGTAGGTTTCCATTGTTTTTTTCATCTGTTCTGCTGTGCCTTTCATTCCCATACATTCTATGATTTTTTTTCAGACTTTTTATTCTTTTTGTTCATTCCTTGCCTTCTTTATAGCCTCCCTCAATTCATTGATTTGATTTTTGATGAGGTTTTCCATGTCTGTTTGAACATTCTGAGTTAATTGTTTCAACTCCTGTATATCATTTGAATTGTTGGTTTGTTCCTTTGACTGAGCCATAGGTTCAATTTTCCTAGTATGATTCGTTATTTTTGGCTGGTGTCTAGGCATTTAATTACCTTAATTTGTTTCTTCTGGAGATTGTTTTCACTTTTTTTTTAACCTAGAGTTTTCTTGCTGGATGATTTTGTTGTCTATCTGTTCTTTGACATTCAGTTCAGTTTATTCTGGACCTCTAGCTTAGGTTTTATTTAACAGAGGAGAAAATTTCAGTTCTTGTTTTCTTGTTTCTTGCCCTCCCTATATGGTGCCCTTTTCCCCCTATTAGGAGGGTCTACTTAGGTATTATAGACCCCAGCCAGACTTTCCCAAATCAAACTGGCCTCCTCTCAGGAGGAAAGAGTCACCTGCATCAATTTTCTCTGAGGGTGAGACCCAGCAGATTGAAAGGCTTTCCTATGAAGACTCTGGACTCTGCGTTTTTTTTTCTGTCCTGCCCAGTATTTGGCACTTTTCTGCCTGCAGGTCCTACCACCATAAGGTGATGTGATACCTTTTACTTCAGCCAACTCTCCCTGCTGGGGGTGTGGTTGAGAAAGAAGAGAGGCTGTAGGCTGGCTTTAATCACTCCACTTTTCCAGGCTTTGGGGTCTGAACTTGAGAGAAGGATTCCACCTGAGCTGGGCCCCACCCCTCTTCTGGGGAAGGCACAGGCTCCTGACAAACACTCAAACAAGTTTAATCCTGCCTTATGCCTGGGGCAGTTGGAGCCCCAGAAGCCTTGCAGCTGTATCCAAAGAGTAGTGAAGCCATAGAAATACAGCCACAAAAAAGAAAGGGAAAAATCCTTTTCAGAGCAGAACCCCCATTCCTTGGGTTTGCCAATCAAGAGCTTAAGTTGGTATGTTGCTTTGTGTACCTTCAGGTCCTATATGACCCCTCCTTTCCTTCAGGGCCCAGACCCTTTCAAGTATTATGTGCTGTCCAATCCAAAAAACCTGTTTCTTTTTTCTTTTTCTGGCAGCCCTGCCCACTCTGTGCCGGGGTAAAAACCAGCAACCTCAGTTTTTACTGGACATTCAGCTGAGCTGGGGGCCTATTTTTAGCAATCAGAATTTGTAAATTAATTCCACAATTGGGGCTTGGTTGTGCTCAGGCCCTTGCTGTTAGTAAAGTCTCCTTCCTTTCCACTCTGGGAAGCAGTCTGTGTGGGAGGGGTGCCAGCCACCGTGGTTTGAGGAACTCAGTGTTCTTGATGGGCTTGAAGTCCATCCAGCTGGTCCAGACTGGGGTATGCTGTGTGTCCAGTCACTGATGTGGCCCCAGCAGTTGTTCTGTACTGTTTCTGGCTATTTGCTAGCTGCTCTGGAGGATGAACTAAACCCCACACCTCCATAAGCCACCATCTTGGCCCTCAGTCAGGTGGAGAGGTTGAAACCCTAGATCATGCTGAGTCCTTTCTAGATAACCATGTAATAGTCTTCCTGAGGACATAACTGCCCCACCTCCAGCCTTTTCTGAGGAGTTGGCCACCAAACCTGACCTGAAGGGATTAACCCTAGAGTGATTAATCCTGTTTCACCAGAGAAACTGCAAATGAATGCCCAGAAGAAATTGGTTTGGAAGATACTTCTAATTATTTTCATGACCCACCCCCTATACTCCTCATTTCTTCCAGACCTATAGCTAGACTAAAGTCCCAACAGGCCCCAAAAGGAGAGGCACAAAGTGTCACCTATGAGGAGGTACATTATACTCCAAAAGAACTGCATGAATTCTCCAATTTATATGGACAGAAATCAGGGAAATATGTGTGGCAATGAATTTTAAGGGTGTGAAATAATTGTGGGAGGAATATAAAGCTGGATCAGGCTGAATTTATTGATACAGAAGAGATTCTGCATTCAGTGTTACAGCTTGAGGGGTTAGAAAATGCATTAACAGTTTTGATGATTGGCTGAAACATGGATCAAAAGATGGCTGACATTACCTGAGGTTGAAATGTCAGAACTGCCCTGGTATAATGTAGATGAGGGGATCCAACAGCTTAGAAAGATTGGAATGTTAGAGTGGCTTTATCATGGAAAGCCTGGTCATACAGTGTATGCATGCAGGAATGTTAGCAGGATACACTTTTTACCAGAAGTGTGAGAAATAAATTTGTGAGACTAGCTCCATCATCCATGAAGAG
Source organism: Tamandua tetradactyla (assembly GCF_023851605.1). Taxonomy (NCBI): domain Eukaryota; kingdom Metazoa; phylum Chordata; class Mammalia; order Pilosa; family Myrmecophagidae; genus Tamandua; species Tamandua tetradactyla. The sequence continues at coordinate 20,009,441 of NC_135342.1, read as the reverse complement.
GTCTGTAGTCACCCTTCTCTGTAGGTCAGATATTACTGTGGGAACTGCTGTCACGGAGCTGGAATCCTGAAACACAATGGGGATGATCAGATCCTGAGTTGGCAGAAGCCAGGTGGCAGCACTGAACCCCCAAAGACAAGGTGGACATGGCTATCATAATGAACATCAGACTCAAAGCAGGAGTCAAAATAATCTAACTTGCAGAGACTTGTGGCACTGGCTAGTAGATCATGGGGTACCTAGAAGTACAATAGATGGGCAGTCTGCTAAATTCTTGCTTGAGCTGTATATGCAAGAGTTCTAGATCAAGTGAACAGAAGTCTAACTTGAATTACAAAAAACAGAGAAGCACAGTCTCTTAATCAGTTCCCAGACCTGAGACAATTTACAGACCCAGAGTCCCTTGAATGAGGGGGAGACCAGGTTTCTGGGGGAGGACCCTGTATCACTGCCACAAATTTATACTGTTAATCTTCCTCCAAGCCTTCCCTAAACATACTGATGGCCTTTTACCAGGGTAACTGTGCACTGGGGAAAAGGAAATGATCAGATATTTTGGGGATTATTAGACACTCGTTCAGAAGTGACATTAATTCCAGGGGACCCAAAACATCACTCTGGTCCACCATTCAGAGTGAGGGCTCGTAGAGGTCAGGTGATCAATGAAGTTTTAGCTCAGATTCATCTCACAGTGTGTCCAGTGGGCCCCTGGACTCATTCTGTAGTTATTTCCCCAGTTCCAGAATGCATACTTGGAATAGACATACTGAACAACTGGCAGAATCCCCACATTGGCCCTCTAACTAATGGAGTGAGGACTATTATGGTGGTAAAGGCCAAGTGGAAGCTACTAGGACTGCCCCTACATAGCAAAATAGTAAATCAGAAGCAATACCAGATTTCTAGAGCGGTTGCAGAGATTACTGTCACTCTTAAGAACTTGAAGGATGCAGGGGTGGTAATTCCCACCTCATCCCCGTTCAACTCTCCTATTTGGCCTGTGCAGAAGGCAGAAGGGTTTTGGAGGATGGCAGTGGATTATTGTAAGGTCAACCAGGTGGTAAATTGAATTGCTACTGCTGTTCCAGATGTGGTTGCTTGAACAAATCAATACATCCCCCTGGTACCTGGTATGCAGCTATTGATCTGGCAAACTCTTTTTTCTCAATAGCTGTTAGTAAGGACCACCAGAAACAGTTCTTTCAGTTTTCAAGGTCAGCAATATATTTTTACTGTCCTACCTCAGGATATAATCTTCAGCCCTCTGTCATAATCTTGTCTGCAGGAAACGTGTTCATTTCTCCCTCCTACAAGACATCACACTGGTTCATTATATTGATGATATCATGTTGATTGAACCTAGTGAGCAAGAAGTAGCAACTATTCTAGACTTATTGGTAAGGTATTTGTATGTCAGAGGAAGGGAGATAAATCCAACAAAAATACAGGGGCCTTCCATCTCAGTGAAATTTCTAGGTGTCCAGTGATGTGGGGAATGTTGAAATATCTGTCCTAGGGTGAAGAATAAGTTGCTGCATCTGTCCCCTCCTATGAAAAAAAAAGAGGCACAATGCCTAGTTGGTCTCTTTTTTTTATTAATTAAAGAAAAAAAAAAGAAATTAACCCAACATTTAGAAATCATTCCATTCTACATATGCAATCAGTAATTCTTAACATCATCACATAGATGCATGATCATCATTTCTTAGTACATTTGCATCGATTTAGAAGAAGAACTAGCAAAACAACAGAAAAAGATATAGAATGTTAATATAGAGAAAAAAATAAAAATAATAATAATAGTACAAAAAAAAGACAAACAAACAAACAGACAGACAAAAAAAAAAAACACCTATTCCTCAGATGCAGCTTCATTCAGTGTTTTAACATGATTACTTTACAATTAGGTATTATTATACTGTCCATTTTTGAGTTATTGTATCTAGTCCTGTTGCACAGTCTGTATCCCTTCAGCTCCAATTACCCATTATCTTACCCTGTTTCTAACTCCTGCTGGACTCTGTTACCAATGACATATTCCAAGTTTATTCTCGAATGCCGGTTCACATCAGTGGGACTATACAGTATTTGTCCTTTAGTTTTTGGCTAGACTCACTCAGCATAATGTTCTCTAGGTCCATCCATGTTATTACATGCTTCATAAGTTTATTCTGTCTTAAAGCTGCATAATATTCCATCGTATGTATATCCCACAGTTTGTTTAGCCACTCGTCTGTTGATGGACATTTTGGCTGTTTCCATCTCTTTGCAATTGTAAATAACGCTGCTATAAACATTGGTGTGCAAATGTCCGTTTGTGTCTTTGCCCTTAAGTCCTTTGAGTAGATACCTAGCAATGGTATTGCTGGGTCATATGGTAATTCTATATTCAGTTTTTTGAGGAACCGCCAAACTGCCTTCCACAGTGGTTGCACCATTTGACATTCCCACCAACAGTGGATAAGTGTGCCTCTTTCTCCACATCCTCTCCAGCACTTGTCATTTTCTGTTTTGTTGATAATGGCCATTCTGGTGGGTGTGAGATGATATCTCATTGTGGTTTTGATTTGCATTTCTCTAATGGCCAGGGACATTGAGCATCTCTTCATGTGCCTTTTGGCCATTTGTATTTCCTCTTCTGATAGGTGTCTGTTCAAGTCTTTTTCCCATTTTGTAATTGGGTTGGCTGTCTTTTTGTTGTGGAGTTGGACAATCTCTTTATAAATTCTGAATACTAGACCTTTATCTGATATGTCGTTTCCAAATATTGTCTCCCATTGTGTAGGCTGTCTTTGTACTTTCTTGATGAAGTTCTTTGATGCACAAAAGTGTTTAATTTTGAGGAGCTCCCATTTATTTGTTTCTTTCTTCAGTGCTCTTGCTTTAGGTTCAAGGTCCATAAAACTGCCTCCAATTGTAAGTTTCATAAGATATCTCCCTACATTTTCCTCTGCGGTTTGGCCCAACCACTAAACTATCGGGGACCCTCTACTCCTCAGCTTCTCACTGCTTGCTAGACGACACTGCTGCACGCAGAAAAGGGGCTCGAGCCGGGGGTCTGGGTCCAAGGGGCGCGCGCAGGAGACCTCGCTGTGGGTCTAAAGGACTGGAGGCCGAGCCAATTAAGGCATGAAGCGAGGTAGCTTTATTGTTGGTAGACGCTTATGCCAGGGCCGCCAGTAGCTAAAGACCATGAGGCTCGGCGAGCCCTGGATTATATACAGTTTGAGGAGAGGCGGAGTTAGGGCATGGCCTCCAGGGGAGGGTAGCCAATCACACAGGGAGGATGGATGAATGACTGTGACCATAGAGATGCTGTTCCTGAGTGTACCCGTAGCAGAGGATGTTGGGTAGGTGGAGGACTAAGGAGAAGACCAATAGGGTTAGAGAGACAAGACTGCATCATCACTAGTCGCCGGTGAGGCTTGTAATTCAGAGGCTAAGAAGAACCGGACGTGCCAAAATGGCGAGGGAGGGAGAGAAAGAGACTAAGCCACCAGGCCAAGAATAAAATTATGCCACAATTCCTCTCTTTTTCTTTTTTTTAAAGAACACACTTGTGTGACAAGTGGCGGGCTTGAACCTTTGCTGGGAGGGGCAGTGATAAGATTCCCCTTGTGTGCAAGGCTCAGGGTTTCAGGGGAAGGGTATGTGCTGAGCCGACCCTTATGCAAATCTCATGTGCCCCAGAAGAGCCAGAGGAGGTCTGTTAGAGTGACCCTCTTCTGCGATTCTTGCATCGCACCCAGCGGTGCCCATCTGGTGGACCCAGATGCACGTACTCTGGTAACATGCAGCCCCTGTGGGGGAGTGTGAGGAATGTGGGCAGGCGATGACTGTTATAGCCTATGGGAAGCAGGAGAGACTAGTCCTCCACTGTCCCCGACCCGAGGGTGATCAGTCCTCAGGAGAGGCTAGGCCTGCGAGTCAAACCTGGGCTTGTCTGCGTTCTTCCACAGAACAGTCCGGGCGAGTAGGCTGAGCATAACAGCAGCCAAAACTTGGGCCTTAGCTCGAGACCGGCGACAGAGAATGAGCAGGCTAGAAACGAGAAATGTTGAGGAGCAATAATGAGAATGTTATAGGAAAGGTAGTGCTATAAGTTGCGAGGGCGAGCAACGCTAACTATACCTGCGCTTGCTGCTGGTTGTCTGCATAAGAGAAAGGGTTTAGAGTTGCTAGAGCAAGAAGTTTTTAGATATGCGGTGAAAATTTAGTCTTGCAAGGTGAGACGGGGCATAGAATGGTTAGCCGGGATAGGAGTAACACAGATGTTAGTGAAGGGGTACCGTCCATTGCAAACAGAGGAGGCAAGTTTAATTAAGTCTCTTTGCTGTTGTACATTGAACACAGCGCTATGCAACAGATGGTTGACATTTTTTGTGTCTCCAAAGCTTGAGAGGTCGTTTGGGTCACGTCGAGGAGGGTTTCCGCAGTGACAGAGGCTTGAGTGAGGGTCACGGCGGCAACCGCACTGGCTGCTATAGCGGCGACGATGGGGCTACGTGTTGCGCTGGGCAAGTTGTTACAGGATTCCTAGAAACAAGACTTAAAAGAATTTATTTTATGCAATCACGGGGGGCTCAAACGAGTTCCCTTTTTAAAGTAAAGATATGGGATGCCACGGTAGGCTGGGTTGGTATAGCAGTGGTTCGTCTGGTAGGTATGGAAGGAGACTGATATTTGGGTTTTACTGCCGAATTCGGTAGAAATATTGGTGTTGGCCACAGCTCTGACTGCCTGACAGAGCTTGTGAGGAGGGTATTTGCTGGAGACCTCCCCGTGGAAGCCGAGCATTAGCGCCTGCATGTCGGGATTAAATTGTAGCAGCCAGGTAAACTGCTTGTCCTCAATAGGCCAGATTAGTATATCTGGAGGCCTCCCTACCAGCTGAATTGCTGCTTTGATTAGGTCTTGGGCTAAGGTTATCCACAGCTTTACCTGTGGGCAGATTTTACGGAGTTTACTTTTGGCTGGATGAATCCACATTAGGGGATCATCTTGCCAAAGAACGCCCGATGGTGAATGGTAGGTGTCTAGGATCATGGCTATTAGTGACTGATTAGGTTGATATCTACCCAGGTTACTGGAGGCAAGACATTCATTGAAAAGGTATAAGGCTAGTTTCGCCTGCCATGTGAGCTTAATATGTTGATTAATGGCCTCGACTGTCTTGTTGCTAGTTTTTAACAATGAGAACAGTGGTTCCAACTGTTGGGTTGTCACGGGGAGGGCTGACCTGACCCAATTTATTCTGGACAGTTAGCCCCAAACTTTGGAGATTAGCGATTAGCAACGACAAGACAGTCTGCAATTGTTCCTGAGTATCCGCTCCTACAAGCACATCGTCCATATAATGGAGAATAGTGGCTTGCGAGCGGAGAGGCTGCACAGCAACATTCACATAACGCTGTGCTGCCCCCATGTGGTTAGTAACTGGCACTGTGAAGGCAAATTTTTAACGCGAGCAGTGGCGCAAACTATTGGGGGGGCTGCGAGGTAGTATCGGTCCCTACATCTGCGGGAATGGCTCACCCCCAGAGGGCCTGGCCGATGGTGGTTGAGAAACATTCTTGAGGGGGCCGCGTGGTAATATATGCCCCTGAGGCTGCTAGAATGTCTCACCCCCATAAGATCTGGTCAATGGTGTTTAGAAACAACGGCCTGAAGACGCCTCGGTGGCCTTCTTCATCCTCCCATGTAAGGGGAATGGCGGCTCTCGCCTAGGAGGCAGAGCCTGTGGCACCGATTACTGCGGGCCCTGCGGTAGTTGGGCACAGATTCTTCCATTTTGCAGGAAGGTATGAAATTTCTGCTCCTGAGTCCACCGTACCTAGAAGCCAATCGGCTCCGATTTTTAGTTTACGGGTGGGTTTGTTCGGGGTTATAGGAATGGTCCACATTATGGTTTGGGGGTGTTCCTGCTGACACCCTGGGTCTCTTGGGGATGGGGCTGAGACCTGCCCCTTTGGAAGTTTAAAGGTGGGTTAGGTGCGTGGCAATTGCGTGCCCAGTGATAGCCATTGTTACACTTTGGGCAAGGGGTTTTGGGCTTTCTCTCTTGCCAGCGTTTTCCTTCCGGTGGCTTGGCCCCCATGTCTCTCGGGTCAGGTTGCTTAGGACACTCCTGAGCAAAATGTCCAGACTCACCGCACCGGTAACATTCATTAGTAGCTCTAAGTGCGAGTGCTAGGGAGTCAGCAAGATCTCTTGCGGAAGGGTTAATGTTGGAACAAGCAAGTACCCAATCAGAGATGGACTTCTCTCTAATGCCTGCCAGCGCTTGTCTGAAGATGGGACGGGCTCCCTCAAATATAAGTTCCTTAGCCAGTGCATCCTGCCCCTGATGATCATATATTTTGTTTCTGCAAGCCTCTTGTACCCTAGAGACAAAGGAGGTGAAATCCTCGTCTGTTTTCTGAATTAACTTGGTAATTTGTTCTGGTCTGGAGGCTGAACAATTACGGAAGGCCCGCATGGCTACTTCTCGTAACTGAACCCAAAACCCATACGGGGCAGCGGTATAAACCGCTGGGTCAAAGTACCGACCGCTCCCGAGGAAAGATTCGAGAGGGATGCCGAGGCCCAGGGGCCCTCCCGGGTAATCTATCTGTCGAGCAGCCCGCTTGGCCTCTGAGTTGAAATGCGCCTTCCAATCAACATACTGGCCTGGGGTGAGAATAGCTCTGGCTAGAGTTGTCCAATCGTGAGGTGTATTAAGCTGCATGGACATTTCCTCTAGCAGGTGGGTCGCGTATGGACTCACAAACCCGTCTTCCTTGACCGCTTTGCGCAGTTGCTTGATTGCCTCTGCACTGTGAGGATACCAAGCAAGTGGGTGCTGCTGCGTCGGCTGGAGATTCATAGGGAAGCATCAAACCATGGGCGGCGGGAGGGGCCACTGGGGCTCAGTAGGCCATGCTGCTGCAGCGGACTGAACAGGTGGGCTACCAGGCCAGACTGGGCCGGCGGCTGTGGCCCCGGAGTCACAAAATGATGGACAGGTCTCACAAAATGGCGGAGGAGGGGCATAAGATGGCGGACCAGGCTCCTCCCCTGTGAGGGGAGGGGTCGAGGGAGTGTCGTTCCGCTTTTTTAACTCCGGAGGAGGCGGAAGTGGGTTGGGAGGGAGTGAGTTACAAGATGGCTCCTGGCCACTCCCTTTCGGGAGGGCGGGGTAGAGGTTCTTCCTGTGGCTTTGTTCTTTACTCGAGGAAGAAGCCGGAAGGCCGCCATTTGTATCCCTCGGGGGATCTACCTCTAGCCGATTATTAAGCTGATCGAGCAGCGACTCGGCGACCGAGTCTGACTCAGAATCGGAGCCGTCAGCCTCCGCAGCCCTCGCTCGGGCTGGGCGGCCATCTGTCGGCGGCGAGGAGCCCTGAAGGCAGGAGCAAATGGCAAGGAGAGTGGGGAGCAACCCCGGAGGGAAACGCTTACCCTCGTGCTCCATTTTGTCCATTATTCTCGCAATTAGCTGATCATAAGTGTCTATACTCCACAGGTGGCAAGTCACTAGCCACGGGTTAAAAGGAAGCAGGAGATCCCAATAAACCTGCAGCTGCTTAACAGAGACTTTACACTTATAAGTGTCTAAAAGTGCCGCTAGGGCATGGACCTGTGGTGCCTGCTGCCGAGTAATTCTGCTACCCATGTTAACCAAAAATTTAGGGAGACAACTAGCCACTCCGGTTAGGGCCTAGGACTTCCTTGGGAGTTTATTTGGGTGGCTAGTGCCGAGGGCGCTTACCTTGGACGAGGTCCTAGGGTGCTGTGGGAGTTCGCTGGGTGAGGAGAGAGGGGTCCCTGTTCGGGTGCCACTTGCGGTTTGGCCCAACCACTAAACTATCGGGGACCCTCTACTCCTCAGCTTCTCACTGCTTGCTAGATGACACTGCCGCACACAGAAAAGGGGCTCGAGCCGGGGGTCTGGGTCCAAGGGGCGTGCGCAGGAGACCTTGCTGCGGGTCTAAAGGACTGGAGGCCGAGCCAATTAAGGCATGAAGCGAGGTAGCTTTATTGTTGGTAGACGCTTATGCCAGGGCCGCCAGTAGCTAAAGACCATGAGGCTCGGCGAGCCCTGGATTATATACAGTTTGAGGAGAGGCGGAGTTAGGGCATGGCCTCCAGGGGAGGGTAGCCAATCACACAGGGAGGATGGATGAATGACTGTGACCATAGAGATGCTGTTCCTGAGTGTACCCGTAGCAGAGGATGTTGGGTAGGTGGAGGACTAAGGAGAAGACCAATAGGGTTAGAGAGACAAGACTGCATCATCACTAGTCGCCGGTGAGGCTTGTAATTCAGAGGCTTAGAAGAACTGGACGTGCCAAAATGGCGAGGGAGGGAGAGAAAGAGACTAAGCCACCAGGCCAAGAATAAAATTATGCCACATTCCTCTAACTGTTTTATGGTCTTAGACCTAATGTTTAGATCTTTGATCCATTTTGAGTTAACTTTTGTATAGGGTCTTCTTTCATTCTTTTGCATATGGATATCCAGTTCTCTAGGCACCATTTATTGAAGAGACTGTTCTGTCCCAGGTGAGTTGGCTTGACTGCCTTATCAAAGATCAAATGTCCATAGATGAGAGGGTCTATATCTGAGCACTCTATTCGATTCCATTGGTCGATATATCTATCTTTATGCCAATACCATGCTGTTTTGACCACTGTGGCTTCATAATATGCCTTAAAGTCCGGCAGCGTGAGACCTCCAGCTTCGTTTTCTTTCCTCAAGATACTTTTAGCAATTCGGGGCACCCTGCATTTCCAGATAAATTTGCTCATTGGTTTTTCTATTTCTGAGAAATAAGTTGTTGGGATTTTGATTGGTATTGCATTGACTCTGTAAATCAATTTAGGAAGGATTGACATCTTAACTATATTCAGTCTTCCAATCCATGAACACGGTATGCCCTTCCATCTATTTAGGTCTTCTGTGATTTCTTTTAGCAGTTTTTTGTAGTTTTCTTTATATAGGTTTTTTGTCTCTTTAGTTAAATTTATTCCTAGGTATTTTATTCTTTTAGTTGCAATTGTAAATGGGATTCGTTTCTTGATTTCCCCCTCAGCTTGTTCATTACTAGTGTATAGAAATGCTACAGATTTTTGAATGTTGATCTTGTAACCTGCTACTTTGCTGTACTCATTTATTAGCTCTAGTAGTTTTGTTGTGGATTTTTCCGGGTTTTCGAGGTATAGTATCATATCGTCTGCAAACAGTGATAGTTTTACTTCTTCCTTTCCAATTTTTATGCCTTGTATTTCTTTTTCTTGTCTAATTGCTCTGGCTAGAACCTCCAACATGATGTTGAATAATAGTGGTGATAATGGACATCCTTGTCTTGTTTCTGATCTTAGGGGGAAAGTTTTCAGTTTTTCCCCATTGAGGACGATATTAGCTGTGGGTTTTTCATATATTCCCTTTATCATTTTCAGGAAGTTCCCTTGTATTCCTATCTTTTGAAGTGTTTTCAACAGGAAAGGATGTTGAATCTTGTCAAATGCCTTCTCTGCATCAATTGAGATGATCCTGTGATTTTTCTGCTTTGATTTGTTGATATGGTGTATTACATTAATTGATTTTCTTATGTTGAACCATCCTTGCATACCTGGGATGAATCCTACTTGGTCATGATGTATAATTCTTTTAATGTGTTGTTGGATACGATTTGCTAGAATTTTATTGAGGATTTTTGCATCTATATTCATTAGAGAGATTGGCCTGTAGTTTTCTTTTTTTGTAATATCTTTGCCTGGTTTTGGTATGAGGGTGATGTTGGCTTCATAGAATGAATTAGGTAGTTTTCCCTCCACTTCGATTTTTTTGAAGAGTTTGAGCAGGGTTGGTACTAATTCTTTCTGGAACGTTTGGTAGAATTCACATGTGAAGCCATCTGGTCCTGGACTTTTCTTTTTAGGAAGATTTTGAATGACTAATTCAATTTCTTTACTTGTGATTGGTTTGTTGAGGTCATCTATGTCTTCTTGAGTCAAAGTTGGTTGTTCATGTCTTTCCAGGAACCCGTTCATTTCATCTAAATTGTTGTATTTATTAGCATAAAGTTGTTCATAGTATCCTGTTATTACCTCCTTTATTTCTGTGAGGTCAGTAGTTATGTCTCCTCTTCCATTTCTGATCTTATTTATTTGCATCCTCTCTCTTCTTCTTTTTGTCAATCTTGATAAGGGCCCATCAATCTTATTGATTTTCTCATAGAACCAACTTCTGGTCTTATTGATTTTCTCTGTTGTTTTCATGTTTTCAATTTCATTGATTTCTGCTCTGATCTTTGTTATTTCTTTCCTTTTGCTTTCTTTGGAATTAGTTTGCTGTTCTTTTCCAGTTCTTCCAATTGAACAGTTAATTCCTGCATTTTTGCCTTTTCTTCTTTTCTGATATAGGCTTTTAGGGCAATAAATTTCCCTCTTAGCACTGCCTTTGCTGCGTCCCATAAGTTTTGATATGTTGTGTTTTCATTTTCATTTACCTCGAGGTATTTACTAATTTCTCTTGCAATTTCTTCTTTGACCCACTCGTTGTTTAAGAGTGTGTTGTTGAGCCTCCACGTATTTGTGAATTTTCTGGCATTCCGCCTATTATTGATTTCCAACTTCATTCCTTTATGATCCGAGAAAGTGTTGTGTATGATTTCAATCTTTTTAAATTTGTTAAGACTTGCTTTGTGACCCAGCATATGGTCTATCTTTGAGAATGATCCATGAGCACTTGAGAAAAAGGTGTATCCTGCTGTTGTGGGATTTAATGTCCTATAAATGTCTGTTAAGTCTAGCTCATTTATAGTAATATTCAGATTCTCTATTTCTTTATTGATCCTCTGTCTAGATGTTCTGTCCATTGATGAGAGTGGGGAATTGAAGTCTCCAACTATTATGGTATTTGTATCTATTTCCCTTTTCAGTGTTTGCAGTGTATTCCTCATGTATTTTGGGGCATTCTGGTTCGGTGCGTAAATATTTATGATTGTTATGTCTTCTTGTTTAATTGTTCCTTTTATTAGTAGATAGTGTCCTTCTTTGTCTCTTTTAACTGTTTTACATTTGAAGTCTAACTTGTTGGATATTAGTATAGCCACTCCTGCTATTTTCTGGTTGTTATTTCCATGAAATATCTTTTCCCAACCTTTCACTTTCAACCTATGTTTATCTTTGGGTCTAAGATGTGTTTCCTGTAGACAGCATATAGAAGGATCCTGTTTTTTAATCCATTCTGCCAGTCTATGTCTTTTGATTGGGGAATTCAGTCCATTAATATTTAGTGTTATTACTGTTTGGATAATATTTTCCTCTACCATTTTGCCTTTTGTATTATATATATCATATCTGACTTTCCTTCTTTCTACACTCTTCTCCGTACCTCTCTCTTCTGTCTTTTCGGTTCTGACTCTAGTGCTCCCTTTAGTATTTCTTGCAGAGCTGGTCTCTTGGTCACAAATTCTCTCAGTGACTTTTTGTCTGAGAATGTTTTAATTTCTCCCTCATTTTTGAAGGACAATTTTGCTGGATATAGGAGTCTTGGTTGGCAGTTTTTCTCTTTTAGTAATTTAAATATATCATCCCACTGTCTTCTAGCCTCCATGGTTTCTGCTGAGAAATCTACACATAGTCTTATTGGGTTTCCCTTGTATATGATGGATTGTTTTTCTCTTGCTGCTTTCAAGATCCTCTCTTTCTCTTTGAGCTCTGACATTCTAACTAGTAAGTGTCTTGGAGAATGCCTATTTGGGTCTAATCTCTTTGGGGTGCGCTGCACTTCTTGGATCTGTAATTTTAGGTCTTTCATAAGAGTTGGGAAATTTTCAGTGAAAATTTCTTCCATTAGTTTTTCTCCTCCTTTTCCCTTCTCTTCTCCTTCTGGGACACCCAAAACACGTATATTTGTGCACTTCAAATTTTCCTTGAGTTCCCTGATACCCTGTTCAAATTTTTCCATTCTTTTCCCGATAGTTTCTGTTTGTTTTTGGAATTCAGATGTTCCATCCTCCAAATCACTAATTCTATCTTCTGTCTCTTTGAATCTATCATTGTAGGTATCCATTGTTTTTTCTATCTTTTCTACTTTGTCCTTCACTTCCATAAGTTCTGTGATTTGTTTTTTCAGTTTTTCTATTTCTTTTTTATGTTCAGTCCATATCTTCTTCATGTCCTCCCTCAATTTTTCGATTTCGTTTTTGAAGAGGTTTTCCATTTCTGTTCGTATATTCAGCATTAGTTGTCTCAGTTCCTGTATCTCATTTGAACTATTGGTTTGTTCCTTTGACTGGGCCATATTTTCAATTATTTGAGCATGATCCATTATCTTCTGTTGGCATCTGCGCATTTAGACAGATTTCCCTGGGTATTGGATCCAAAAGTTTGGAAGATTTTTCTGTGAAATCTCTGGGTTCTGTTTTTTTTATCCTGCCCAGTAGGTGGCGCTCGTGGCACACGTTTGTCTGCGGGTCCCACCAGTAAAAGGTGCTGTGGGACCTTTAACTTTGGAAAACTCTCGCCGTCCGGGAGGTTCGCTAGTCGAAGCGGCTTGGAAGAGTGCGAGCCGACCCGGGGTCTGAACGCGGGGAGGGTCACTGGCCGCCGCAGCCCGGGAAAGCACCCGTCCGAATTTCCTAGTCGGCCCGGGGCGACAAGCGTGGCAGGAGGGCGCCAGCGGCAGCGGCCCGCCCGGGAGAGTGCACGTTCCAGGGGAGTCACGGGTTTGGAAGGGTCCCCCCCCACCCGTCACCGTTCTCCGCGACCTCGGGATTTCTGATCCAATTCTCTCAGTTGGTCTGGGGGGCCGCGTGTGGTGGGGGCACCAGCCACCGCGGTTTGAGGGGACCGCCTGTCCAATTCTCCCAGCCGGCCCGGGAAGGGGGAAGGGAGTGACTCTGGCCGCTTGCTGCCCCGCCCGGTGAAGCCCGCGCCCCTTGGCGATCTCACCCGAGCAGCTTCTCTCAGCCAGCCAGCCATTCCAGGATGGGGTACGCTGTCTTTTTTATCTCTGTTGTGGCTTTGGGAGCTGTTCTGTATCATTTCTACTCCCCTAGTAGCTGTCCTGGAGAAGAAACTAAGATCCGCGCGTCTTACTAAGCCGCCATCTTCTCTGGAAGTCTCTGATTTGATTACTAAACTAAGGAAATGAAGTATCCATTCTATGGGTTCACTATGGGATAGAAGAGGAATTTTTCTCTGCAAATGTATTCTCACTGTTTCTTTGAGTACATTGCCTCCTCTTCTTGGGAATTCTTGGCATCCCATGATAATTCATCCTAAAGGATCAATTTAGGCTTTTCTAGGCATTTTGCACTTTCTTGCCAAATACAGATGTGCAGTTTGTACTAAAAATAATCCTGGGTTTGAATATTAAAAAAATAGCCAGAATTATGTAGATTCCATAAACCTGCTGCAAAAGAAAAGGAAGGGATTTTTAAGTGATTTTCTTTTGGATAAAGTTTCCCTCTGTTAAATTTTTGTATGTTATCTTTTTGTTGCAACACAGTCTCCTTATTTCTAACTTTGACCATGTAAATAAGACTTGATATAGTTCTAAATGAGTGTCATGAAACAGTTATGTGGATAGGAACCTAATGACTATTTCTTTATTTCCCTAAGCATGGAAAACCAATGATAAAGTCAAGCTGGACTTTCCATTGGTTGACTACAATTTCCCATTGTATTCTACATGTGAATTTTTTTCTTTTTCTCTGAGCAATCACTTGTTCTCATTATCATCTCAGAATTCTCCTTATCCTTCCAAGATACAGGAACCAAATTGAGCTAGTGATTTATCAAGAAGTAGCATTAAGGTACTTTTTACATGAAGACCTTACCTGCTGGCAGAGGTGAATTTACAAGTCAATTAATCAGTTATCAATATGTGATTATAAATGCTCAAGGCAAGAGGTCCAAGTTGCTAAAGCAAGGTGATTCAGTCCCTCATTGTACACAGGGGAATCCATTCAGGTTTCTGGAGATGAGAACTATGTAATGAAGCTTTGAGTGTTACAGTAAGAATCAAACTAAAGAGATCCCAAATAAGACAACCTGGGATTATTGGAGGGAAATGTATCTGAGAGAGTAACAGAACTGTGTTTGAAAGTATGTATGTCCCCTAGAAAAGCCATGTTTCAATCTAAATCCCATTTCAAAAAGGCAGAATAATCCCTATTCAATACTGTATGTTTGAAACTGTAATCAGAACATCTCCCTGGAGATGTGATTTAATCAAGAGTGGTTGTTAAATTGGATTAGGTGATGTCACGTCTCCACTCATTAGGATGGGTCTTGATTAGTTCCTGGAGTCCTGTAAAAGAGGGACCATTTTGGAGAATGAGAGATTCAGAGAGAGCAGAGCAGAACAACACAGCCACGAGAAGCAGAGTCTACCAGCCAGCGAACTTTGGAGATTAAGAAGGAAAATGCCTCCCGGGGAGCTTCATGAAACAGGAAGCCAGGAGAAGCTAGCAGATGATCCATGTTCGCCATGTACCCTTCCAGAAGACAGAGGAACCCTGACTGTGTTCACCATGTGCCTTTCCAGATGAGAGAGAAACTCTGACTGTTTTTACCATGTGCCCTTCCACTTGAGAGAGAAACCCTGAACTTCATTGGCCTTCTTGAACCAAGGTATCTTTCCCTGGATGCCTTTGATTATACATTACTATAGAATTGTTGTAATTGGGACATTTTCTCAGCCTTAGAACTGTAAACTAGCAACTTATTAAATTCCCCTTTTTAAAAGCCATTCCATTTCTGGTATGTTGCATTCCAGCAGGTAGCAAACTAGGACAAGAACTATAAAATGGATGAAGAAACAAACTGTAAATGGGTTCTATCATGTGTTTTGAGAAAGGTCTCTCATCACCATGGTCATGGAGTACACAGAAGGGAGAAAATGTTTAGCCATAAAAATTGTGGAAAAGACTTGAAATTATCCAGCATAATGAAACCCACTCAGGAGAGGAAATATCTTACAATAATGGAAAAGGTGGGAGTTCTGGGAAGATGGCAGAACAGGGTAGGTTGAGTTCACCCCTACTCCAAAGAACAGCTAGTGATGGGATAGGAGGGAGACTGAGATGGCAATTCCAGGGTATAAGTGACCTGTGAGGGTCTTCTGCATCACATGGGGAGGCCCTGATTGCAAAAGCTGAGGAACCAGAGACCATCTGGCTGGAGCCTTCAAGAGTGCACACAGATGGGAAGATGGGGACTAGGAAGCAAGCCAAACCACATTCCTTGAACATGCTACTGACATCAGTGCAGCCTCATGACCTGTGCCTCACCCCACACCTCATGCACCTGAATTCCATCACATGACACCTCCCTGTGCTCTAAGCATCCCTGCCCCACCAACAACCCATGTGTGTACCCACTCCAAACACCTACCCCTAGTATGTGCTCACCTGCTGAAGCCCAACCCACCTCTCCTGCAAAAGTGAAGTCTCACCCCACCCCTCCTGAGCCCTGCTTCCCCCTCCGTGCCCTCTGTCAGCACATAAAGTCTGTGGGAACTTACCTCCATATCCAGGCTATACCTGCCTCCAATCCATACAGTCTTGCAACCTCACCTGGATTCCCCTGAGTTCTGCACATATGTACATCAGTTTATGGCCCTCCCATATCTGTGCATTCTTACAGTTCCCAGTCATGCCCACCAGATCTGGGCAAGAGCTGACTTGTGCATCCAGGCCACACCTGCCCCAGCCCATGCAGGCATAATGCTGGCCCACTTCCTTGAGTTCTGTGTATGCACACAAAGAGCCCCACTACTTAGGGCAGTGCACAGCAGGGCCCTAATCCCAGACCTATGTGCCTACACAGCTACATCCTCCCCACTGCTGGACACCCATGCTCACAGGCACCAGCATAGCATCCCTAACCTGCATCTATACCTGCACTGCAATGGATGACCGGATCGCCAGACTTTTGTGCCCCACCTCACACCCCACATCCTGCTCCAAATCCATCCTGCAAATATAAAGCTTTAGACTACTGAGGTAAATCAACTTCCAAAGTCAACCAATCAAGATATTGACATACTGGAAAGACAACAGATCAGTAAGCATGTCATGATGCAGACAGATATACCCCAGTGTAATAACCAAATTAAAACACCAGAGGCAACACAGAGATTGCAACAATTAAATAAAGATGTTCATGTAACTGTGCTAAATAAAATAAAGGGGATGGCTAATGACATAAAGGAGATAAAAAAGACAGTAAAAGGTCATAAAAAGGAATTTGAAAAAATAAATAGAAAAATAGCAGAAATCACAGAGATTAAAGATGCTGTAGACCAAATAGAAAACATAGTAGGGACACACAACAGCAGATTTGAAGAGATAAAAGAAAGAATAAGTGATGTAGAGGACAGGATATCTGACTTCGAAGACTCAAAACAGTACATGGTAAAAAAGATGGAAAAATTTGAATTGGATCTCAGGGAAATGATAGACAAAACAAAGTACGCAAATATAAGAATCATTGGTGTCCCAGAAGGAACAGAGAGGAGTAAAGGGCTAGGAAGAGTAGGTTAGGATATAATGGGGGAAAACTTCTCAACCCTTATAAAGGACATAAATATACAAGGAAAAGAAGCCCAGTGAACTTGAAACAGAATAAACCCAATAAGCCTTCTCCAAGACACATGCTAATCAGTCTGTCAAATGTTGAAAAGAAGCAGAAAATTCTGAAAGTGGCAAGAGAAGCAGAAAATTCTGAAAGTGGTTACATACAAAGGTAACTAGGTAAGACTGAGTTCAGACTATACAACTGGCACTATGGTGGCAAGAAGACAGTGTTATGATATGTTTAAGGTCCTGAAAGAGAAAGATTTCCAGCCAAGAATTCTGCACCCAGCCAAATTGACTTTAAAACAGATGGAGAGGGTGGGCAAGAGTGGCTCAGTGACAGATTCTCATCTGCCATGTTGGGGACCAGGGTTCAATTCCCAGAGCCTGCCCATGCCAAAAAAGAAAAATAACAAAATAACAAAAACAAAAACAGAAAAAAAGAACAAAGGGAGAGAT
This sequence comes from Tamandua tetradactyla, assembly GCF_023851605.1. Taxonomy (NCBI): domain Eukaryota; kingdom Metazoa; phylum Chordata; class Mammalia; order Pilosa; family Myrmecophagidae; genus Tamandua; species Tamandua tetradactyla. The sequence goes on along the minus strand of NC_135342.1, from coordinate 19,992,409 downwards.
TAGCATTTTCATAGACAAACAAATTCTGAAAGAATTTGTCAAGACATAAGCCCTACAAGAAATACTAAAGGGTGGTCTGCCAGTTGAAAAAAGAAAAAAAAGAAAGGAGAAGGAGGTCTGGTGGAGGGCACAGAATTGCAGAGTACCAGCAAGGGTAACTAAAGGGATAAAAAAGAGAAAAAGGGAAAAGAATATATAGATCTGATAAATAAAATAAAAAAGATAAGTTGGTGGATTTAAGAAATGCCTTTTTAGTAATAACTTCAAATGTTAACAGACTAAACTTACCTATTAAAAGATACAGTTTCACAGAATGGATTAAGAAATATAATTCAACTATATGCTGCTTACAAGAGACTCATCTTAGACACAAGGATACAAATAGATTGAAAGTGAAAGTATGGAAAAAGATGTTCCACGTAAGTTGTAACCAAAAGAAAGCAAGAGTAGCTAAGCTAACATTGGACAAAATAGATGTTAAATGTAAAGACCTCATAAGAGACAAAAAAGAACACTATATATTAATTAAAGGGACAATTCACCTAGAAGAAATAATCATAAATGTTTATTCTCCCAAATAAGGAGTCCCAAAGTACATGAGACAGACATTGGCAAAATGGAATGAGTGATAGATATTTCAACAATAATAGGAGATTTCAATACACCACTCTCCTCTGTAGATAGAACAACCACATAGAAGTTCAACCAGGAAATAGAGAAATTAAACAACTTGATAAATGAATTATACCTAACAGACATATATAGGTCATTACCCCCCAAAACACCAGGATATACATTCTTCTCGAGTGCTCATGGAATATTATCCAGGATAGATCATATGCTTGGGCACAAAACAGGTCTTTATAAATTGGAAAACATTAAAATTACTCAAAGCACTTCCTGTGGTCACAAAGGAATGAAGTGGATATCAATACCCATGAAAGAATGAGAACATGCACAAATATATGGAGAGTAAATAACACACTCTTAAACAACCAGTGGGTCAAAGAAGAAATTGCAAGAGAGATTAGTAACTATCTGGAGATGAATGAAAATGAGAATACAACATATAGGAACTTATGAGGTTTGTTAAAGGCTGTGCTGAGAGAGAAATTTATTGACCTAAATTCCTATATTAAAAAAGAAAGCAAAAAATGAGGACTTAACTGCTCACCAAGAGAAAGAGCAGCAAACTAACTCCAAAGCAAATACAAGAATATTAAAGCAGAGTTAAATGAATTAGAGAACAAAAGAACAATAAAAAGAATCAGTAAAACTAAAAGATGGTTCTTTGAGAAAATCAATAAAATTGATGGGTCACTAGCAAGTTGAGAAAGAAAACGAGAGAGAGTGCAAATAAAATCAGAAATGAGAAGGGTTTCATAACCACAGACCCTGAAGAAATCATAAGACAATACTATGAATAACTACATGACAACTTAGACAACTTAGATGAGATGGAAAAATTCCTGGAAACACACAAACAAACTGCATTGACTCAAGGAGAAACAGAAACCAAAGTAAAGAGAATCAATTAGTCTTCAAAAATCTTCACACAACCAAAAGCCCAGGGCCAGATAGCTTCACAGGGGGAATTTTATCAAAAATTCCAAAAAGAACTAACTCCAATCCTGCTCAAACTTTTCCAAAAATTTGAAGAAAAAGAAAACAACCTAACTCATTTTATGATGCTAATATCATTTTAATACCCAAACTAGGTAAAGATGCTATGAGAAAGGAAAACTACAGGCCAATCTCCCTAATGAGCAAAGATGAAAAAATTCTCAACAAAATACTAGCAAATTGAATCCAACAGCACATTAAAAGAATTATACACCACGACCAGGTGGGTTTTGTGCCAAGAATGCAAGAATGGTTCAACACAAGAAAATCAATTAATGTATTACAGCACATTAACAAATCGAAAGGGAAAAATCACATGATCATCTTGATTGATGCTGAAAAAGCATTTGGCAAAATTCAACATCCTTTTCTGATAAAAACACTTCTAAAGATAGATCAAAGGTAACTTCCTCAATATGATAAAGGGCATATATGAAAAACTGATAGCCAGCATCACACTCAATGGAGAGAGATGGAAAGCTTTCACCCTAAGATTGGGATTGAGGCAAGGACGCCCTCTGTCACCACTGTTATTAAACATGGTACTAGAAGTTCTAGTGTGCTAGTTTGAAATGAAGTATGCCCCCTAGAAAAGCAATGTTTTAATCAAAATCCCATTTCATAAAGGTAGAATAATCCCTATTCAATATTGTATGTTTGAAACAGTAATCAGATCATCTACCTGGATGGTGTGATTTAGTCAAGAGTAGTGGTTAAGCTGGATTGGGTGATGACATATCTCCACCCATTTGGATGGGTCTTGATTGGTTTATTGGAGTCCTATAAAAGAGGAAACATTTTGGAGAATGAGGGAGATTTGGAGAGAGCAGAGAATGCTGCAGCACCATGAAGCAGACAGTCCATGAGCCAGCAACCTTTGGAGATGAAGAAGGAAAATGCCTCCCGGAGAGCTTCATGAAACCAGAAGCCAGGAGAGAAAGCTAGCAGATGACGCCATGTTTGCCATGTGCCCTTCCAGCTGAGAGAGAAGCCCTGACTGTGTTTGCCATGTGCCTTCTCACTTGAGAGAGAAATCCTGAACTTCATCAGCCTTCTTGAACCAAGGTATCTTTCCCTGGATGGATACCTTTGATTGGACATTTCTGTAGACTTGTTTTAATTGGGACATTTTTTTGGCCTTAGAACCATAAACTAGCAACTTATTAAATTTCCCCTTTTTAAAAGCCATCCCATCTCTGGTATATTGCATTCTGGCAGCTAGTAAACTAGTACATCTAGCAAGAGCAATCAGGCAGAACAAAGAAATAAAAGACATCCAAATTGGAAATGAAGAAGTAAAACTTCCATTATTTGTAGATAACATTATACTATGCTTCAAAATCCTGAGAAATCTACAATAAAGTTACTTGAGCTAATAAACAAATTCAGCAATGTGGCAGGGTATAAAGTTAATGTGCAAAAATTGGTAACATTTCTATACACAAATTATGACCTAATTTAGGAGTCAGTTAAGGAAAAAATTTCATTCAAAACAGCAACTAAAATAATCAAGTACTTAGGAATGAACTTACCTAGGGATGTAAAGAATTTGTACACAGAAAATGACATAACATTGATAAAAGAAATCAAAGAAGATCGAAATAGGTGGAAAGACATTCCCTACTCATGTACAGGAAAGTTAAATACAATCAGGATGTCAGTTCTACCAAAATTGATCCATAAATTCATGCGGTACCAATTAAAATTCCAACAACCTACTTTGAAGTCTTGAAAAAGATAGTTACTGAATTCATCTGGAAGGGAAAGAGACCCTGAATAGGTAAAAGCATCCTAAAAAAGAGGAACGAAGTGGGAGGATTAAGACTTCTTGTGCTTTAAAACTTATTTTAAAACCACAGTGGTCAAAACAGCATGGTACAGGCAGAAAGATATAAGTACTGATCAATGGAATTGAATTGAGAGTGCAGAAAGAGACCACTAAATCTATGGTCAACTGATTTGTGACAAGGCTCCTGTCATGGTCAGGTTCATGTGTCAACTTGGCCAAGTGGTGGTACCTGTTTGCTGGTTGGACTAGTGCTGGCCTGTCTGTTGCAATGAGGACATTGCATAGAATTAAATTATGATCATGTCAGCTGTATCCACAGCTGATTCCATTTGTAATCATCCAAGGAGGGTGTCTTCTGCAATGAGTGATGCTTAATCTAATCACTGAAAGCCTTTTAAGGAGGATGCAGAAGAGACAAGCTCTCTTCCTCCTTTGGTTGTCGAGCCTCTCCTGTGGAGTTCATCCAGACCCTCCACCAGAATCATCAGCTTCACAGTCTGCCCTGCAGATTTCTCTGCATTCCCACATAATGTAAGATACTTTTATAGATTTTGTATTTGTGAGTGTTACCTGTTGATTCTGTTTCTCTAGAAAACCCTAACTAATACAACTTGGTACCAGGAGTGGTTCTTAAGAAACAGAATCTTAAAAATGGGTTTTTATGAATGGTTTTCTTCTCTGACTGGACTCAAAGGCACTAAGAACTGTGATTCCCATAATCAGAATGACACTTCCAATCCATGGAGTGAGTTGGCAAAAGAGATAGTCAAAATATCACCATTCAATTTTTCTGATGCTTCGCTTGTTAGAAGCCAGGCTGTGGGGGATAATGTTTTTGACACCCTAACAGAGTGTTTTGGAAATAAGAGGTATAGAGATGTTTGCTGGTTGTTGTTAGATACACTGGATACATTAAGGGGTGAAAGGGATGGGCTTAAGGCTTCAAATGAGAAGTTTAAGCGCTGTCTGAAAGATTTAGATGTTTCTATAAGTATCCTGAAGGAAAATCTTATTTCCCATAGCTGTAGACTTGAGATCTCTGAAATCCAGATTCAGAATCTTATTGCTAGAGTAGCAAATTTACAACATAAACTGAAATCTCAATGTTGCATGGTGTCTGCCATTAAAGTGAGAGAATTGAAAGGAAAGGAGTGGGACCCTGAAAAATGGGACAGGGACATATGGATTGATAATGATATCAGGGATAAGGTTGAAACCCTAGATCATGCTGACTCTTTTCTACATAGTCCTGTAATAGTCTGCCTTGAGGACATAGCCACCCCACCTCCATCCTGCCTTGAGGAGTTGGCCACCCAACCTCCTCCTGAAGGGGTTAGGATTAGCCCTAGAGTGATTAACCCTGTTTCACCAGGTGAATCTGCAAACGAATGTCCTGAGGCAAATGGCTAGGAAGAGATTTCTAATTCTTTTCATGACCCACCCCCACCACCCCTCATTTTTTCCAGACCTATAACTAGACTAAAGTCCCAACAGGCCCCTAAAGGTGAGGTACAAAATATCACACATGAGGAGGTACATTACACTCCAAAAGAACTGTGTGAGTTTTCCAATTTATGTAGACAGAAATCAGGGGAATATGTGTGGATATGGATTTTAAGGGCGTGGGATAATGGTGGGAGGAATATAAGGCTGGATCAGGCTGAATTTATTGATATGGGCCCACTAAGCAGAGATTCTGCATTAAATGTTATAGCTCAAGGGATTAGAAAAGGTATTAACAGTTTGTTTGGATGGTTGGTTGAAACATGGATCAAAAGTTCGCTGACATTACCTGAGGTTGAAATGCCAGGATTGCCCTGGTATGATGTAGATGAGGGGTTCTAGAAGCATAGAGGGATTGGAATGTTATAGTGTATTTATCATGCAAAGCCTGCTCATACACCCCAGGAATGTCCGGAGGATGCACCTTTTACAAGAACAGCGAGAAATAAATGTGAGACTAGCACCATCATCCCTGAAGAGCTCTGTAATTGCACTTCTCTGTAGGTCAGATATTACTGTGGGAATTGCTGTCACTGAGCTGGAATCCTTAAACACAATGGGGCTGATGGGATCCCGAGTTGGGATAAGCCAGGTGGCAGCACTTAATCACCAAAGACAGGATAGATGTGGCTATTATAATACACAACAAACTCAAGGCAGGCATCAAAATTATATGACTCACAGAGATTTGTGGCATTGGCTAGTAAATCATGGGGCACCTAGAAATACAATAGAAGGGCAGTCTACCTAATTCTTGTTTGAGCTGTATAAACAAAAGAGTTCTAGGTCAAGTGAACAGAAGTCTAACCTGAGTTGCAAAAAAACAGAGTCATGGCCCCTTAATCATTTTCCAGACTTCAGACAGTTTACAGGCCCAGAGCTCCTTGAATGAAGGTGAGGCCAGGTCCCTTTGCAGGAGAACCCTGTTAAACTGCCACAAATTTATACTGTTAATCTCCCTCCAAACCTTCCCCAAGGAGACTGATGACCTTTTACCAGGGTAACTGCATTGTGGAAAAGGAAATGATGATATATTTTGGGGATTATCAGACACTGGTTCAGAAGTGACATTAATTCCAGGGGACTCAATATGTTACTCTAGTTCACTAGTTAAAATGGGGGCTTATGGAGGCCAGGTGGTCAATGGAGTTTTAGCTCAGGTGTATCTCACAGTGGGTCCAGTGGGTTCCTGGACCCATTCTGTAGTTATTTCCCCAGTTCCAGAATGTATAATTGGAATAGACATACTGAACAACTGGCAGAATCTCCACATTGGCTCTCTAACTCATGCAGTGGGGGCTATTATAGTGGGAAAGGCCAAGTGGAAGCCACTAGAACTGCTCCTACCTAGCAAAATAGTAAATCAGAAGCAATACGAGATTCCTGGGGCAATTGCAGAGATTACTGCCACTCTTAAGGACTTGAAGGATGCAGGGGTGGTGATTCCCACCACATCCCCATTCAACTCTCCTATTTGGCTTGTGCAGAAAACAGATGGGTCTTGGAGGATGGCAGTGGATTATCGTAAGCTCAACCAGGTTGTAACTCCAATTGTGGCTGCTGTTCCAGATTTGGTATCATTGCTTGAGCAAATCAATACATCCCCTGGTACCTTGGTATGCAGCTATTTGTGGCAAATGTTTTTTTTTCAATAGCTATTAGTAAGGACCTCCAGAAATAGTTTGCTTTCAGCTGGCAAGTCAGCAATATACTTTCACTGTCCTACCTCAGGGGTATATCAATTCTCCAGCCCTATGTCATAATCTTGTCCGCAGGGACCTTGATCGTTTCTCGCTCCCACAGAGACATCACACTGGTACATTATATTGATGATATCATGTTGATTGGACCTTGTGAGCAAGAAGTAGCAACTACTCTAGACTTACTGGTAAGGCATTTGCATGTCAGATGATGGGGGATAAATGAAACAAAAATACAGGGAGCTTCCACCTCAGTGAAATTTCTAGATGTCCAGTGGTGTGGGGCATGTCAAGATATCCCTTCTAAGGTGAAGAATTAGTTGCTGCATCTGGCCCCTCCTATGACCAAAAAAGAGGCACCATGCCTAGTTGGTCTTTTTGGATTTTGGCGACAACATATTCCTCATTTGGGTGTGCTGCTCAAGCCCCTTTATCGAGTGACCAAAACTAATTTTGAATGGAGACCTGAACAAGAGGAGGCACTGCGACAGGTCCAGTCTACTGTACAAGCTGCTCTGCCACTTGGGCCGGATGATCCAGCTGATAGAATGGTGCTGGAAGTGTCAGTGGCAAATAGAGATGCTGTTTGGAGCCTTTGGAAGGCCCCTATAGGAGAATCACAATGCAGACACTTAGGATTTTGGAACAAAGCCTTACCATCTGTGTTGCTTCCTACAGGACTGGAGCTCGAAGGATATTAAGGAATGATGAGAAAGAGATGGGATCAGGGGGTCTGAAGATCAGTGATAACAGACAACAGACAACTTTATTCTTAATCAGATCCTGCTTATATACTGCAGGATGACAAAAGGCGTGCATGCATTTCCTGAGGGAACAGGGTTCTTAACTTTCAGTGTTCTTCCTTCATACTTAAGATAACCATTTGGGGTAAACAAACATTCTCTTCCTCCCAGACTGTTCTACATAAATCAGATAACATAAAGCAGATTACAATCTCCACAGTTTGCTGCCGTCCCCACCCAAATGCCATCTACTCCCAATTAATTCTGCAGGTCTTATTTTAATCCTATCTCCTACACACCTGCTGCAGATAACTACTCTCCTTTTGAGAAACAGCTTTTGGCCTGCACCTGGGCCTTAGTGAGAGACTGAACACTCAACCATGGGCCACCAAGTTACTATGAGACATGAGTTGCCTATCATGAGCTGGGTGTTGTCTGACCCACTAAGTCATAAAGTTGGGTGTGTGCAACAGCACTCTATTGTAAAACGGAAATGGCATATACGAGATAGGGCCAGAGCAGGTCCTGGAAGCACAAGTAAGTTACATGAAGAAGTGGCCCAAATGCCCATGGTCTCCACTCCTGCCACATTACCCTCTCTTTCCCAGACCAGAGCTATGGCCTCTTGGGGAATTCCTTACAGTGAATTGAGTGAGGAAGAGAAAACTTGGGCCTGGTTTACCGATGGCTCAGCAGGATATGCAGGTGCCACCCGAAAGTGGACAGCTGCAGCATTACAACCCCTTTCTGGGGTGTCCTTAAAGGACAGTGGTGAGAGGAAATCCTCCCAGTGGGCAGAACTTCGAGCAGTGCACCTGGTTGTTCATTTTGCTTGGAAGGAAAACTGGCCAGAGATGCATTTGTATACTGACTCATGGGCTGTTGCTAATGGTTTGGCTGGATGGTCAGGGACTTGGAAAGACCATAATTGGAAAATTGGTGACAAAGAGGTCTGGGGAGGAAGTATGCAGATAGATTTTCTGAGCAAGATAAAAACATGAAGTTATTTGGGTCTCATGTGAATGCTCACCAGAGGGTGACTTCAGCAGAGGAAGTTTTTTAAAAATTTTATTTATTAATTAAAAAAATAAAGAAACAAAATAAAACAACATACATAATCAGTAATTCACAATATCATCACTTAGTTGCATATTCATTTCTTAGAACATTTGCATTGATTTAGAAAAAGAAATAAAAAGATAACAGAAAAAGAAATAAAATAACAGAGAAAAAAAAGTTATACATACCATACCCCTTACCCCTCACTGTCATTGATCACTATCATTTAAACTAAATTTATTTTAGTATTTGTTCCCCCTATTATTTATTTTTATTCCATATGTTCTACTCCTTTGTTGACAAGGTAGATAAAAGGAGCATCAGACACAAGGTTTTCACAATCACACAGTCACATTGTGACAGCTGTATCATTATTCAATCATCCTCAAGAAACATGGCTACTGGAACACAGCTCTACATTTTCAGGCAGTTCCCTCCAGCCTCTCCATAACATCTTGAATAACAAGATGATATCTACTTGATACATAAGAGTAGCCTCCAGGATAACCTCTCGACTCTATTTGGAATCTCTCAGCCATTGACACTTTGTCTCATTTCCCTCTTCCCCCTTGATGCTAAGAGCAGAGGAAGTTTTTAATAACCAAGTGGATAAGATGACCTGTTCTATGGATACAAGTCAGCCTATTTCCCCAGCAATTCCTGTCATTGCCCAGTGGGCTCATGAACAAAGTGGTCATGGTGGTAGGGATAGAGGTTATGCATGGGGTCAGCAACTTGGACTTCCAGTCACCAAGGCTGACTTGGCTACAGCCACTGCTGAGTGCCCAATATGCCAGCAGCAGAGACCCACACTCAGCCCCTGATATGGCACCATTTCCCAAGGTGACCAGCCAGCTACTTGATTACATTGGTGGCAGGTTGATTACATTGGACTACTCCCTTCATGGGAGGGGCAGTGATTTGTTCTAACTGGAATAGACACATACTCTAGTTATGGGTTTGCTTTCCTTGCATGCAATACTTCTGCCAAAACTACCATCCATGGGCTTACAGAATGCCTTATTCATTGTCATGGTATTCCACATAGCATTACTTCTGATCAAGGAACACACTTCACAGCAAATGAAGTGCGGGAATGAGCACATGCTCATGGAATTCTCTGGTCTTACCATGTCCCCCATCATCCAGAAGCAGCTGGATTGATAGAACGGTGGAATGGCCTTTTGAAAACTCAATTATGGTGCCAACTAGGTGGCAATACCTTTAAGAGCTGGGCTAATGTTCTCCAGGAAGCTGTATATGTTCTGAATTACCATTCGCTGTATGGTGCTGTTTCTCCCATAGCTGGGATCCATGGGTCCAAGAACCAAGGGGTGGAAATGGAAGTGGTACCACTATTACCCCTAGTGCTCCACTAGGAAAATTTCTGTTTCCTGTCCCTGTGACCCTGAGCTCTGCTGTTCTACAGGTTTTAGTTGCAAAAGGGGGAGTGCTTCCACCAGGAGAAACAACAATAATTCCATTGAACTGGAATCTAAGACTGCCACCTGGTCACTTTGGGCTACTCATGCCCCTGGGTCAACAAGCTAATAAGGGGATTACATTATTGTCTGGGGTGTTTGATCCTGACTATCAGGGAGTAATAGGACTGAAAGTACACAATGGATGCAAAGAAGAATTTTCTTGGAATATAGGAGATCCCCTAGGGCATCTTTTAGTACTACCATGCCCTTTGATTTAAATCAATGGAAAACTGCAACAACCCAATCCAGGCAGGAGTACCAATGACTCTGACACTTCAAGAATGAAGGTTTGGGTCATCCCAGCAGGCAAATAACGATGGCCAGCTGAAGTGCTTGCTGAGGGTAAAGGGAACATGGAATGGGTAGTGGAAGAAGGTAATGATAAATATGAACTTCGACCACACGAGCAGTTACAGAAATGAGGACTGTAAAGTTGTTTTGTTCATGTTATAGTATTTAAGTTGTAAGATATCAAGTTTAAGAATGTGGGCGGGCCGCGGTGGCTCAGCGGGCAAAGTGCTTGCCTGCTATGCCGGAGGACCTCGGTTCGATTCCCGGCCCCAGCCCATGTAACAAAAACGGAGAAACAGAATACAATAAAACAAGAAAATGTTTAAAAAGATGTTTCCCTTTCTTCCTTCCTTCCTTCCTTCTATCCTTCCTTCCTTCTCTCTGTCTTTCCTTTAAAAAAAAAAAAAGAATGAATATTATCCAAGGATTTGCACCTTATTCTGGAGAGATCTAATGTGTTTCCAAATAAAAGAATGACAGTTAAGTGTTGTTAGGTGAAAGAAAAAAATGTATGTTTATTGTTTTTCATTTATAAATTAGGTATGGTTTAAATGATATGTATAGGTGCCAAGTTGACAAGGGGTGGACTGTCATGGTCAGGTTCATGTGTCAAGTTGGCCAAGCTGTGGTACCTGTTTGTCTAGTTGGGCAAGTGCTGGCCTATCTGCTGCAATGAGGACATTTTATAGAATTAAATCATGATCACGTCAGCTGCATCCAGAGATAATTCCATTTGTTATCAGCCAAGGGGCATGTCTTCTGCAATGAATGATGCTTAATCTAATCACTGGAAGCCTTTTAAGGAGGATTCAGAAGAGACAGACTCTTTTTCTGTTTCAGTTGTTGAGCCTCTCCTTTGGAGTTCATCCAGACCCTCCATCAGAACTGTCAGCTTCACAGCCTGCGCTGTGGATTTTGGACTCTGCCTTCCCACGGTTACATGAGACACTTTTATAAATTTTATATTTGCGAGTGTTTCCTGTTAGTTCTGTTTCTCTAGAGAACTCTAACTAATACAAGGACATGGGAGAAAATAATGAGCCTGGTGAGAAAAAATAACATGCACCCAAGCCTCGTAGTCAATAGCCATGACTTACTAGTCCAGATGATCAGAAAGAAGGGTCTCCTGGATGGCTTTCCAAAATATGTTGCTATATTCAGGTTTCTAGGTTTTTGGCCACACTGTGAGAAAGAATTCAAGAGCCCAACACAGAGTAAACAGACAGAAAATTTATTAGGTATGCATGCTGAGAAGGAACATACCACACTATCATGAAGTAATAGGTGAGGGGTGAGACACCAGGACTTACATTATTTGTGTTCATCAGCGATGCATGTGAAAGAGAAAAGCAAATACATGTGAAGAGTTTATTGTTTTCAATAACATATTTTTTCATTCATCAAAGCCTGCACAAGACAAGGATCCTGTAAATATAGTCAATGACCAGTCAAGGTTTAACTGTAAAACAGATGCCACTTTATATATTCTGTGCAAGAACCTTTTTCGTATGTTTAATAAGAGGCATACACAACTGTTTGAAGGGCTAGGGGAATGAGGATGAGGGAAGTCAATGCCAGCTTGCAGTGTTGCATGTCTCACAACTTCATTCCTTCTTGCAGCTGCTCAATATTTCATTGTATGTTTACACCACCATTTGCTCTTCCATTCAGCTGTCTAAATACCCTCAGGCCACCTCCATCCATAGCAAATTGTGATTAAGTCCACCATAAACTCCAGTGTGCAAGTGTCTATTCATGTCCCTGCTTTCAGTTCTTCCACATATATATATGAAGAATAGGGTTGAAGGATCATATGGCAACACTTTACTTAGCCTCCTGTGGCACGGCCATACTGCCCTCCAGAGGTGTTGTGTCATTCTACTTCCCTACCAACAGTGGATAGGTATATCTCTTTCTCTCCACATCTTCTCCAGCACTTGTATCATTCTGTCATTTTAAAAATGGTTTTATTCACAAACCATATAATCTATCCTAAGTGAACAATCAATGCTCCAGTATAATCACATAGTTATGCCTTCACCCACTACAATATATGAGAACATTTCTATTTCTTCCATGAAGAAAGAAGAGGAAAAAATAAAAAATAAGAAAGAAGAAAAAATGGGAGACACAATAAATAAAAGGAATACCACACCCCTACCTTATATCCCCTTCTTATTGACATTTTGTTTCTGTATACTGCCTTTGTTACAATTAATAGAAGATATTACAATGTTACTATTAACGACAGATACTAGTTTTAATGGATTGCATTTTCTCTATCTACCATTCCATTTTCAACACTTCGCAATGGTGACATTCATTGGTTCTCCCTCATGCAAAAACTTTCTTGTGTTTGTACACTTAATCATCCTCATTGTCCACCCTGGGTTTTGCTAAGTTATTCAGCTCCAGGCTTTATCCTCTATCTTCCCTTATGGGTGTCCTGCATACCCATAGTCTTCCTTTTTCAACCATATTCACACTCAGCTCTGTTCACTATACTTACAATACTGTGCTAGCATCAGATAAAATTGTACTATCCATTTCTGGATGTTTACAATCAATGCTGTTGAACATTCTGTGCTCCTTCAGCATTGTATTAGTTAGGGTTCTCTAGAGAAACAGAATCAACAGGGAACACTCGCAAATATAAAATTTATGAAAGTGTCTCACGTGACCGTAGAAACGCAGAGTCCAAAATCCACAGGGCAGGCTCCAAAGCCGATAACTCCAATGGATGGCCTGGATGAACTCCACAGGAGAGGCTCACCAGCCAAAGCAGGAATGCAACCTGTCTCCTCTGAGTCCTCCTTAAAAGGCTTCCCATGATTGGATTTAGCATCACTAATTGCAGAAGACACTCCCCTTTGGCTGATTACAAATGGAATCAGCTGTGGATGTAGCTGATGTGATCATGACCTAATCCTATGAAATGTCCTCATTGCAACAAACAGGCCAGCGCTTGCCCAATCAGATGAACAGGTACCATAACTTGGCCAAGTTGACACCTGTCCCTAACCATAACAGTCCACCCCTTGTCAACTTGGCACCTATATATATATATCACCTTAGACCATACTTAATTTCCAAATGAAAACAAATAAGCACACATTTTTTCTTTTACCTGACAATACTCAACTGTCCTGCATACAACTGGAAACACATTAAATCTCTCCAGAATAGGGTGCAAATCCTTGGGCAACATTCATTCTTAAACTTGATATCTTACAACTTAAATAGTATAACACAAACAAAACAGCATTACAGTCCTCGTTTCTGTAACTGATCACGTGGTCGAAGTTCATATTTATCACTACCTTCTTCCACTACCCATTCCATGTTTCAACCAACCACCCAAACAAGCTGTTAACACCTTTTCTAACTGCTCTAGCTATAACATTGAATGCAGAATCTCTGCTTAGTGGGCCCATATCAATAAATTCAGCCTGATCCAGCCTTATATTCCTCCCACCATTATCCCACACTCTTAAAATCCATTGCCACACATATTCCCCTGATTTCTGTCTATATAAATTGGAAAACTCACACAGTTCTTTTGGAGTATAACGTACCTCCTCATGTGTGATACTTTGTACCTCACCTTTAGGGGCCTGTTGGGACTTTAGTCTAGTTATAGGTCTAGAAGAAATGAGGGGTGGTGGGGGTGGGTCATGAAAAGAATTAGAAATATCTTCCAAGCCATTTGCTTCAGGGCTTTCATTTGCAGTTTCATCTGGTGAAACAGGATTAATAACTCTAGGGCTAATCCCTTCAGGAGGAGGTTGGGTGGCCAATTCCTCAAGGCAGGCTGGAGGTGGGGCAGCTATGTCCTCAGGGCAGACTATTACAGGGTTATCTAAAGAAGCCTCAGCATGGTCTAGGGTTTCAACCTCACCCCCAACATCATTATCAATCTATATGTCACCATCCCATTTTTCAGGGTCCCACTCCTTTCCAATCAATGCCCTCACTTTAATGGCAGACACCATGCAAGACTGAGATTTCAGTTTATGTTGTAAAGTTGCTACTCTAACAATAAGATTCTGAGTCTGATTTTCAGAGATCTCAAGTCTACGGCTACAGGAAATAAAATTTTCCTTCAGGATACTCATAGAAACCTCTACATCTTTCAGACGGCACTTAAGCTTCTTGTTTGAAGCCTTAAGCCCATCCCTTTCACCTTTTAATGTAGACAGTGTATCTAACAACAACCAACCAACATCTCTATAACTCTTATTTCTACAAAACTCTGTAAAGGTGTCAAAAACATTATCCCCCAGAGTCTGGCTTCGTACAAGCGAAGCATTAGGAGAATCGAATGATGATATTTTGACTATCTCCTTTGCCAACTCAGTCCATGGATTGGGAGTGTCATTCTGATTACGGGAATCAGAGTCCTTAGTGTCTCTGAGCCCAGTCAGAGTAGAAAACCATTCATAAAAACCCATTTTTAAGATTCTGTTCCTTAAGAATCACTCCTGGTACCAAGATGTATTAGTTAGGGTTCTCTAGAGAAACAGAATCAACAGGGAACACTTGCAAATATAAAATTTATGAAAGTGTCTCACGTGACCGTAGAAACGCAGAGTCCAAAATCCACAGGGCAGGCTCCAAAGCCGATGACTCCAATGGATGGCCTGGATGAACTCCACAGGAGAGGCTCACCAGCCAAAGCAGGAATGCAACCTGTCTCCTCTGAGTCCTCCTTAAAAGGCTTCCCATGATTGGATTTAGCATCACTAATTGCAGAAGACACTCCCCTTTGGCTGATTACAAATGGAATTAGCTGTGGATGTAGCTGATGTGATCATGACCTAATCCTATGAAATGTCCTCATTGCAACAAACAGGCCAGTGCTTGCCCAATCAGATGAACAGGTACCATAACTTGGCCAAGTTGACACCTGTCCCTAACCATGACAAGCATCAAATTCCAACTCTCTACCTTCTTTCTATTTTCTGATACCTGTGTTCTTAACTTTAACTCTGAGAGTTTGCTCTTTATAGTTAGTTCATGTTAGTGAGACATGCAGTATTTGTCCTTTTGCTTCTAACTAATTTCACACAACATAATGTCTTCAAGGTTGATTCACATTATTACATGCATTTTTACTTTATTCTCTCTTATAGCTGTGAAATATTTCATATGTATATTCCACATTTTTTTATCCCTCATCCATTGATGAACATTTGGGTTATTTCCATCTCTTGGCAATCATGAAAAATGCCACTATAAACATTGGTGTACAAAAATTCCATATGTGTCCCTGCCTTCAGTTTCTCTAAGTATATAACTTGCATTGAGATTTCTGGATCATAGAGCAATTCTACACTTAGCTTCCTGAGCAACTGCCAAACTGCCTTCCAGAGAAGTTGCACCATTCTACATTCCCACTGACAGTGAATAAGTATTATTTTTCCACATCCTCTCCAACACTTGTAGTTTCATGTTTCTTTTTTCATAGTGATCATTCTAGTGGTTGTGAGATAATTTATAAGTTTATGGTTTTGATTTGTATTTCCCTAATACCTAGTAAAGATGAGCATCTTTTTAGCCATTAGTATTTCCTTTTATGTCTTTTGCCCATTTTATAATATGGCTGTTTGTCCTTTTGTTATTGAGTTGTAGGATTTCTTTGTATATTTTGGATATAAAACCCTCTTCGGATATATGGTGTTTTACTTTGTTAAAGCTGCTGGAATGCAATACACCAGAATTGGGATGGCTTTTATAATGGGGATTTATTTAGTTACAAATTTACTAATTTGGAAGGCATGTGGAGATGTCTTCTAGACTTCTTTCCTGGCTTTTGGGTTCAAATGACTTTACCTGGTACTGTGTTTTCTGCATTTCTAAACATCTGGGTCTGAGTCAACTCTGAGCTGTGCTGGGCTGATGAGGTCTTTTAAGCTCTCTTATGATCTCTCTTGTCACATTTTACTATTAGCTATAAGGAAAAACCAGACTGCATTTTCCACATTTAGCCTGGAAATCTCCTCAGCCAAGTATCCTAGGGCATCACATGCGAATTCTCCCTTCCATCCAACACCAGGACTTAATTTTTTGGTCAAATTCCTAGGCACTTTAAAACAAACATCACCCTCCTTCCTCTCTGCAATAATATATTCCCCATTTCTGTCTAAAGTTTCAACAGAAGCATCCTTAGAGTGCACATTTCCACCAACAGTTTCTTCAAAGCAATCTAGGCTTTCTATGTAAAACTCTTCACAATTCTTCCAGAATCCTCCCTTTATCCATTAAAAAAGACATTACAGCATGTGTGGCCTTTGCAAATGCAACAGCAGCCCACTCCAGGTACAAAATCTGTTTTAGTTTACTAAAGTTATTTGAATGCAATTCACCAGAAATGGAATGGCTTTTATAAAGGGGATTTATTCACTTACAAATTTACTAATTTGGGAAGGTACAAAGTGGTGTCTGCTGGGCTTCTCTCTCTCTACTTTGGCCGGCCATCCTGTCCTGGGAAATTCATTGAAGACCTTCAGTGGAGTTGCCAGCTTGTGGTCTGCACTGTGGAGTTTGAACTTGTGTATCCCCATGGTTGTGTGAGGCACTTTTATAAATTCATATTTATAGATACCTTCTATTGATTCTATTTGCCTAGAGAACCCAGACTACTACCTATGCTTACCAAATATTTTCTCCCATTGAGCCAACTGTCTTTTCACCCTTTTGACAAAGCCCTTTGAAGGACAGAACTACTCAATCTTTAGGAGTTCTCATTTATATAAATTTTCTTTTATTACTTGTGCTTTGGGTGGAAGATATAAGAAGCTACCTGCCATCACTAGGTCTTGAAGATATTCCTCTATATTTACTTCTAGGTGTTTTACACTACTTGTTTTTATATTTACATCATTATCCATTGTACCATTTTGAAGCTATTATGTACCCCAGAAAAGCCATGTCCTTTAATCCTCATCCAGTATTGCTGGGTAGGATCTTTTTATTATTCCCATGGAAATGTAACCCACCCAACTGTGAGTAGTAACTTTTGATTATATGATTTCCATGAATGTATGTCTCCTCCCATTCAGGGTTGGTTGCTTACTGGAGCCCTTTAACAGGGAACCATTTTTCGAAAAGCTGTAGAGCCACCAGAACCAACAGATCACACACAACCAGGGACTTTATGAGATGAAGAAGGAAAATGCTTAGGGGAGCTTTATGAAACAGTAAGCCAGGAGAAAAAGCTAGCAGACATAACTGTGTGCCCTCTCAGTTGAGAGAGACATCCTGAATGTCATTGGCCTTTCTTGAATGAAGGTAACCTCTTATTGGTGCCTTAATTTGGACATTTTCATGGCCCTAGAACTGTAAACTTGCAACTTAATAAATTCCCCCTTTTAAAAGCTGTTCTGTTTCTGGTGAATTGCATTTTAACACTTTTCAAACTAGAACATCCACTTTGAGTAAACTTTTGTATAGATTGTGAGTTTGGGTTCCTTTTTCATTCCTTAGATACAGATTTCCAGGTCTATCAGCACCATTTATTAAAGAGACTATTCTGTCCCAGTTTACTGAATTTGGGGACTTTGTCAAAAGTCAATCTACCAGAGATCTGACAGTCTGCTTCTGAACTCTCAATTCACTTTCATTGATCAATATGCGTATCTTTATGTCAACACCATGCTGTTTTGACCACTGCGACTTTAAAGTCAGGAAGTGTGAGTCCTCCTACTTCATTCTTCTTTTTCAAGATGGTTTCGGCTATTAAAGACCCTTCTCCCTTTTAAACAAATTTTATAACTTACTTTCCCCATTCTGCAAAATAAGTTGTCAGAATTTTGATTGGTATTGCCTTGAATCTGTAGATCAGTTTGGGTAGGATGACATCTTAATGACAATCAGCCTTCCTATACAAAAACACGGAATGCCTTTCAGCTTATTAAAGCCTTTGATTTCTTTTAGCAATGTTTTGTAGTTTTCTGTGTATAGGTCCTAAATACCCTTGGTTAACTTTATTCCTAGATTTTCATTTTTTCAGTTCTTATTGTGAATGAATTATTTTCTTAATTGCCTCCTTAGTTAAGTCATTACTAGTGTCTAGAAATACTACTGATTTTTTCAAACTTTTTTATTGTATAGTATAACATATATACAAAGCAAAGAAATAAAAAAGCAGTAGTTTTCAAAGCACTCTTAAACAAGTAGTTACAGAACAGATGCCCAGAGTTTTTCATGGGCTACCATATGATCCTCTCAGATTTTCCCTTCCAGCTGTTCCAGAATATAGGAGGCTAGATGGCTTAAAATTTTTTTATCATCATAATCGACTTTTTTCCTTTTTTTGTGAAAAATAACATACATACTGAAAAGCAATAAGTTTCAAAGACAGCACCACAATTAGTTGTAGAACATATTTCAGAGTTGGACATGGATTACAATTCCATAATTTTAGGTTTTCAATTCTAGCTGCTCTAAAATACTGGAGACTAAAATAGATATCAATTTAATGATTCAGCCTTCATATTCATTTGTTAAATCCTATCTTTACTGTATAACTCCACCATCACCTTTGATCTTTCCATCCCTCTCCTTAGGGGTGTCTGGGCTATGACCATTCTAAATTTTTCATATTGGAAAGATCTGTCACTAATATCGGGTAGGAATATGGAACTATCTGATGTTCTGGAGAGGCTGGGATTTCTAAGTTTCAGGACTTATCTAGACCAGGGACCCATCTGGAGTTGTAGGTCTCTGGAAAATTACTCTAGTAGACATGTAACCCTTGTGGAATCTTATTCATTGCCATAGATTTTCCTTAAAGTTGGCTGGAATGGTTCTTGTTAGGGTTTGGCAGTTATGAGGTCTAACTGAAACTTGCATAAGCAAGGTCTAACTGAAGTTTGGATAAGAGCAACCTCCAGAGTAGCCTCTTGACTCTATTTGAATTCTCTTTGCCACTGATACTTTATTAGTTACACTTCTTTCCCCCCTTTTGGTCAGGATAGAATCGTTGATCCCATGGTGCCAGGGCCAGATTCAACCCTGGGAGTCATCTCCCATGTCGCCAGGGAGACTTTTACCCCTGGATGTCATGTCCCACATAGGGGGGAGGGCAATGATTTCACTTGCAGAGTTGGGCTTAGAGAGTGAGGTCACATCTGAGCAAAAGAGGTCCCCCAGAAGTAACTCTATAAGCATCTTGGCTACCTACATAAACTTCACAAGCATAAGCTTCAAGATTTAAGGGCATAGTCTATTGATTTGGGTGTCCCTAAAGTTTAGCACAGTATCAGGGGATTTCCTGAGAGTAAGGCTTAATAGTTTCATATTCTTTCTCCCATCCTTCAAAGGACTTCGCCAATACTTTTTGATTATTTGCTTATTATACTCTAGAATGTATCCAGGCATTACAATAATCTATACAGTATTAAAAGACTTCTTTCCTATTCCGAGCTCCTTGTGTTTCAGTTGTTCAAATGAGCCAAACAAGTTGAGTTAGATTATGCGCTACAGAAAATTTCAGTTTCAATCCAAATAAACCTTTCTTCCTTTGGTCTCAAAGAGTATGTGTGGTTCTAAAATATAGACACTCTTTTCCTTATCTATGGTTCTGAATTACTTTAATCCCTACCTGATCAGCTTCATTCTTATCTCTAGATATCAGGTCATATATATCAACCTCTCAAAATCTAGAAATAATAATCACCACTCCGGACTTAATGAGTCTAATATAAAAGCTTACAATCAAGGCCCTGTTTTCTTATAAGCATTTTCCAAAGATGACCATACCATTGTTGTACTTTTGTTTCTGGCTTATATTGCCTCACCAAATGTCTCACATGTTCATTCACATCATAGCATGCCTCACACTTTATTCTTTTTTTTTATGAGCACAACCTTCATTCATAAGTATACACCATCTTTAACCAATCTACTTCTCAGTCAGTGCATCCTTCGGCCACCTACATTCATCAGGCATCACGTATCATGTCCAAAGCCCACAGTCCATCACATTCTCAACTTTAGATAATTTCATTGTTCCTAAGAGAAAGAAAACCAATCAACACATCCTCACCCAATAGGAAATCAAAACCTCCTCTTAAGTCTTGCCCCCACCCATTATTTATCTCTGTTGTTGCTGTGGTAGTGGTGATGTTTTCCTTTTGAACATAGCCCATAGCATTTCCCCCCTGTGCCTTGGCCTTAAACATTCTTTCTGCATTAAACATATCTTTGAAGTAATTCTTGCAAGAATTAATTCATATTTCTAGTATTAATCAGTGGGAAATGAAAGGGGTTGTACCCCTTTCAATCTTGCTAATCTTCAATACGGTAATATTACTTCTAGACCCACTAGACAATCACCTTCATTCCTATCTATTTCATTACATTGGAGTTCAACCTCATTAGCTAATGGTTCATCCATCTCTAGCTGCTATATATCTCTTTATGCTGGTCATAAAAGTGGAATCATACAGTATCTGTTTTTTTATGTCTGGCTTGTTTCACTCAGCATTATGTCCTCAAGGCTCATGCATCTTGTCATGTGCTTCAGGACATCATTTCATCTTATTTCTGCATAATATTCCATCATATGTATATGCCACACTTTGTTGATTCACTCATCTGTTGATGGGCCTTTGGCAGTTGTGAATAATGCTGCTATGAACATTGGTGTGCAAATGTCTGTTTGCGTCACTGCTTTCAAAACCCCTTTTTAAAAAATAAAGTCACACTTGCAAGTCACACGTTAAAGCTTCCTTTAGGGGAATATCATTCAACACACTACAGAGCACATGAAAATTAGGGGATTGGAATGAAAATTTAATGAAGTTTTTGCCTTTGATGTATTTACTTTAATACATATGCTATTTCCTTTTCACAGGATATCAACCCTTAAAACCAGATATAATGTACTTTGGGAAAGAAGAGAAACTTTTGATGATGGAGTCAGAAATGTAAGATGAGCATTCAGGTGAGAGATATGCAGCCAAATCTTTGTAATTAACAGCCCTTGGTATCCTACTTCTCACCACCTCTTTGGCTACCACCCAGCCCCAACCCCATCTTCCATTACTCTGCTTTGATTAGAACAGCTTTTTCAGTTTCTCCTTGCTTTCACTTTTGCCTTAATGCAAATATGTCAGATGATGTCATTCCTTTTATCAAAATCATCCCATTGCTTTACATTTCACTCAGAAAAATCTAAAATCTTTACAGTGGCCTCCAAGGGCCCTACATGACTTGGCCTCCCACTAACTCTCTGAATTCATTGCCTGTCCTCTACTCCTCACTCAGTCCCTTCCAGCCAGATAGGACTGTTTTATGCTGAAAAGATTGAGGGATAATTCCCTTGGTCTTCCTGAAGTCTTAACAAAAAAATTTAAGTCATGCCTTTCCCTTTACCTTTAGCCCATATTTTCCTGGTTTGTTATCTTATTAAGTTGCTAGAATGCAACATACCAGAAATGGAATAGCTTTTAAAAGGGAATTTAATAAGCTGCAAGTTTTCTGTTCCAAGCCTATGAAAATGTCCAAGCTAAGGCATCCAGGTAAACTCATCTTAATTCAAGAAAAGCTGATGTGTCAGTAACACCTCTGTCAGCTAGGAAGGCATGTGGTTGGCATTGCTGGGGTCTTTGGATTCTGGTTTCAAACTGCCTTCTGGAGACATCTTCTTTCTTCATTTACAAGGGTCTCTGGCTATGTGAGCTCTGTCACTTCTTTTCCCCAAGCAACTATATCTGCTCAGCTGTGAGCTCTCTCCAAATGTTTCCCCTTTTAAAGGCCCAGTAAACTAATAAATACCCACCTTGAATGGCTGGATTCACATTTCCATCTAATCAAAATGTCACACCTACTATTGGGCATGCCACATTTCTGCAGCTATAATCCAATCAAAATTTTCTGGCCTACCCTATTGAATCAGGATTAAAAGAAAAGGCTGCCTTCACAAGATTGGATCAGGATTAAAATATGTCTTTTCTGGGGTACACGATAGCTTTAAACTGGCACATTTACACCCTCTGGACCCCCCAAAAGACATGTTCTTTCCATATACAAAATATGTTCATTCCTTAACAATATCAGAAATCTTAAACGATTTTAGTAACAATAAAAATACAATACAAAGTCAAAACCAGTACAAAATCTCATCAAAGTCAGCTATAGGTATGGTCTGTTCTAAGGTAAAACTTCTCCTCTGCCTCTGGACCTGCGAAATTCAGAGCAAGTTGTTTACTGCCAATATACAAAGGAGGGAAAGTCATAGAATACATGTTTCCATTGCCATAAGGAGAAATTGAAAATTAAGCAAGGATCACTGGACCCAAACAGTTCTGAAAACTTTTAGGGCAAACTCTATTAGATTTCAAAGTCTGAGAGTTGTTCTAGTTTGCTAGCTGCCAGAATGCAGAATACTAGAAATGGAATGGCTTTAAAAGGGAAATTTAATAAATTGCTAGTTTACACTTCCAAGGCCAAGAAAATGTCCCAATTAAAACATGTCTATAGAAATGTCCAATTAAAGCCATCCAGAGAAGGATACCTTGGTTCAAGAAGGCCGATGAAGTTCAGGGTTTCTCTCTCAGATGGAAGGGTACATGGCAAACATGGTGGTGTCTGCTGGCTTTCTCGTGGCTCTACAAAAAGGGACTCTATCCAAAATGTTTCCTCTTTTAAAGGATTCCAGTAAGCAACTCCACCTTCAGTGGGTGGAGACACACCTCCATGGAAATCATCTAATCAGTAGTTACCACCCACAATTGGGTGGGTCACATCTCCATGAGAACAATCAAAATGCTCCCACCCAGTAATACTGAATGAGGATTAAAGGACATGGCTTTTCTGGGGCCCACCACAGATTCAAATGGACACAGTTGTTTATCCTTGGGGTTTTAGAAAGTGACAACCCCATCTTTTCCAAGGGCCCATGCACTAGCCTTGCTTTTTTTCCAAATGCTGAGCTGGGTTGGAACACTGGGGCATGTTAGAGGGACTACCACTTCTTGGCTCTACTCTCTCCAAGCTTTGGGGCAGCACCTGGGATTTCTGCCATCTCCAGGGCCCATGCTCAATCCCTTGAGAACAATGTGGGGGCAACCAGACTCTCCCTAGCCCCAGCTCTTCCTGAGCAACAAAGTGGAAGACCCACCTTCTGCTTATGGGGCAAAATCACCCTTTCCATGTGTATGGGTGGGTCTGCTCTCCTGACCTAAGATTTCCTGGCTCCAGACCTTAGCTTCTATGGTCCTGCCTCTGAAGCCATTTTTTTTGGTTCGATTTGTCCCTTTTCTGTCCATTTTAGTCCAGGCTTGCTGTGGGTCTGTGCATACAGATCTTGCAAAAAAATTGTTGATTTCCCATGTAATGCAAAGATCAAAGCCATCAGACAACAGGATTTTCCACAGTTCCTTTCTGGATAACTCCATCTCTAACCCTCGCTTGTCCTACAATGGGTGGCTTTTGCTTCTACATTTGGTTAAGTCCTCATGTGGTGCCCTATTCACTGGGTATCACTTTCCGGAAGTCCAGAATTTTCCAGACCATCAATTTCTGTTTTCTTTGTAACCAAAAGTTCAGTTCCCACCTTATTTCATTCTATCACATTTTACTAAAAGCTGCAAGGAATAGTCAGACTACATTTTCCACATTTAGTTTGGAAATTTCCTCAGCTAAGTAAGCCAGGTTTTTGCCTTTAAATTCTAACCTCAATTCAACAATAGTACACAATTTTGCAAGATTCTGTGCCACTTTAAAACACAGGTCACCTTCCTTCCAATTTGCAATGGAACATTCCTCATTTCTATCTGTTCTAGTTTGCTAGCTGCCAGAATGCAATATACCAGAAACAGAATGGCTTTTAAAAAGGTGGAATTTAATAAGTTGCTAGTTTACAGTTCTAAGGCTGAGAAAATGTCCCAATTAAAACAAGTCTATAGAAATGTCCAATCTAAGGCATCCAGATAAAGATACCTTGGTTCAAGTAGGCCGATGAAGTTCAGGGTTTCTCTCTCAAGTGGAAAGGCACATGGCAAACATGATCAGAATTTCTCTCTCATCTGGAAGGGTATATAGTGAACACAGCATCATCTGATAGTTTCTTCTCCTGGCTTCCTGTTTCATGAAGCTCCCTGGAGCCATTTTCCTTATTCTGTCTTACAGCTGCATAATATTCCATCTTATGTAAATGTCACAGTTTGTTTAGCCAACTGTCTGTTGATGGACATTTTGGCTGTTTCCATCTCTTGGTAATTGTTAATAATGCTGCTATAAACATTGGTGTGTAAATGTCCATTTGTGTCCTTGGCCTCGTGTCCTTTGAGTAGAGACAGCATATAGATGGGTCTTGTTTTTTAATCCATTCTGCCAGACTATGTCTTTTGATTGAAGAGTTTAATCTATTAACATTCAGTGTTATTACTGCATGGGTAGTACTTTCTTCTACTATTTCGCCTTCTGGATTTTATATGTCATATCTAATTTTCCTTCTTTTTACATTTACTCATAGTCTTCCTTTCTACACTCTTCTCCACACCTCTCTCTTCTGTCTTTGTATCTGTCTCTAGTGTTCCCTTTAGTATTTCTTGCAGAGCTGGTCTCTTGGTCACAAATTCTCTCAGTGATTTTTTGTCTGAAAATGTTTTAATTTCTCCCTCATTTTTGAAGGGAAATTTTGCTGGATATAGAATTCTTGGTTGGCAGTTTTTCTCTTTTAATAATTTAAATATGTTATCCCACTGTTTCGCCTCCATGGTTTCTGCTGAGAGATCTGCTCGTAGTCTGATTGGGCTTCCCTTGTATGTGATGGATTGCTTTTCTCTTGCTGCTTTCAAGATCCTCTCTTTTTCCTTGACCTCTGACATTCTGATTATTAAATGTCTTGGAGTATGTCTATTTGTATCTATTCTCTTTGGGGTACGCTGCACTTCTTGGATCTGTAATTTTAAGTCTTTCATAAGAGTTGGGAAATTTTCAGTGATAATATCCTCCATTAGTTTTTCTCCTCCTTTTCCCTTCTCTTCTCCTTCTGGGACACCCACAACACGTATATTCGTGCGCTTCATATTGTCTTTCAATTCCCTGAGTCCCTGCTCATATTTTTCCATTTTTTCCCTATAGTTTCTGTTTCTTGTCAGATTTCAGATGTTCCGTCCTCCAGTTCAGAAATCCTATGTTCTGTCTCTCAAAATCTACCATTGTAGATTCCAAAGGTCGCTGGCTGGTGGACTCTGCTTCTCATGGCTAGGTCATTCTCTGCTCTCTCAGAAATCTCTCTCTGAATCTCCCAAAATGTCTCCTCTTTTATAGGACTTCAGAAACTAGTCAAGACCCACCCAAATGGGTGGAGACACATCTCTAATCCAGTTTAACAAACACTCTTGATTGGGTTATATCTCCAGGGAGATGTCCTAATTACAGTAAGTATTGAATAGGGATTATTCTGCCTTTACAAAATGGGATTTAGATTAAAACATGGCTTTTCTAGGGGACATACATCCTTTCAAACCAGCACACTCTTTTATAGGATTCTAGTAAAGCAATCAAGATCCAGATGGAATGGGTGGAGACACGTCTCCACCTATTAAGTTTAATACCCACACTGATCGAGTCACATCTCCATCTAACAAAATTTTCAACTTTATAGATGAAAACAAAGTTTTCAACATACAGTACAGAAAAAGGATTAGATGAAACGGCTGCCTTTACAAAATGGGATCAGGATTAAAACATGGCTTTTCTAGGGTACATACATCCTTTCAAACCAGCACACTGTCTTTAAAGTCCACATTTCTACCAACAGTCTCTTCAAGGCATTCTAGGCCTTCTCTATCAAGATCCTCATAACTCTTCCAGAATATTCCCCTTATCTGTTTAAAAAGCCATTCCAACATGTTTGGTATTTGGAAACTGCAGCAACCCACTTATCTGGTACCAAAGTCTATATCAGTTTGTTAAGCTGCCAGAATGCAATATACTAGAAATGGAATGGTTTTTAAAAAGGAACTTATAGGACTTCCGGGTCAAGATGGCGGCTTAACAACATGCACATTTTAGTTTGTCCTCCAGAACAACTACTAAATAACCAGAAACAGTACAGAACAGCTCCTAGGGCCACATCAGTGACCAGACACACAGTGTACCCCAGTCTGGACCAGCTAGACTGGCTGCAAGGACCCCCCAGAAACGTGAGTTCCCAAAGCTGTGGCGGCCAGCACCCTTCCTCCACAGGCTGCTTCCCAGAGGGGAAAGGAAAGGACTTTACCAGCAGCAGGGGCTGGGCACAATCAAACGACAATTGTGGAATTAATTAACAAATTCTGACTACTAAAAATAGGCCCCCAGCTTAGGTGAACCTGATCAAAGTGGAGGTTGCTCATTTTTGCCCTGGTGCCAAGGGGGCAGGACTGACAGAAAAAGGGGGAAAAAAAGAGAAGGAAACAGAGGTTTTTGTGGCTGTGTATCTACAAAGGCTTGACTGCCTCTGGATACAGTGGCAGGACTTTTCAGGCTGCAACTGCCCCAGGCATAGGCAGAAGTGAGCTCTTTTGGGGGCTTATCTGGAGCCTGTGCCTTCCCCAGGGGAGGGGTGATGCCCCACCCAGGAATTCAGACACCAGGGCTTGGTAATTTGAAGCCATTAAAACCAGTCTACAACCTCTCCTCTGTCTCCACCACGCCTCCAGCAGGGAGAGTCTGCCAAAATTAAA
Source organism: Tamandua tetradactyla (assembly GCF_023851605.1). Classification (NCBI taxonomy): domain Eukaryota; kingdom Metazoa; phylum Chordata; class Mammalia; order Pilosa; family Myrmecophagidae; genus Tamandua; species Tamandua tetradactyla. The sequence goes on along the minus strand of NC_135342.1, from coordinate 19,965,535 downwards.
GGTACCGCATCATCTTATGCTGGTGGGACTGCAGTCAGACAAGCATCACATACTGGGCAGGATAAGAAAAACAGAGTCCAGAGACTTCACAGGAAAGTCTTTCAAACTGCTGGGTCTCACCCTCAGGGAAAATCAATGCAGGTGACTCTTTCCTCCTGATAGGAGGCCAATTTGGTCTGGGAAAATCTGGCTGGGGTCTATAATATCTAATTAGACCCTCCTAAGTGTGTGTGGGGGAAATGCACCACACAGCAGGGCAAGAAACAAGAAAACAAGAACTGAAAAATTTTCCTCTGTTAAACAAAACTTAAGCTAAAGGTCCAGATAAAGCCGAATGGAATGTCAAAGAACAGATAGACAACAAATTCATCCAGCAAGAAAACCCCAGGTAAAAGCAGTGCAAGCAATCTCCAGAATAAACTAATTAAGGTAATTAAATGCCTAGATGCCAGCAAAAAATAACAAATTACACTAGGAAAATTGAAGATACGGCCCAGTCAAAGAAACAAACCAACAATTCAAATGACATACAGGAACTGAAACAATTAATTCAGAATATACGAACAGACATGGAAAACCTCATCAAAAACCAAATCAATGAATTGAGGGAGGATATAAAGAAGGAAAGGAAAGAACAAAAAGAAGAAACTGAAAGTCTGAAAAAAACAAATCACAGAACTTATGGGAATGAAAGACACAGTAGGAGAGATGAAAGAAACAATGGAAACCTACAATGGTAGATTTTGAGAGACAGAACATAGGATTTCTGAACTGGAGGACAGAACATCTGAAATCTGACAAGAAACAGAAACTATAGGGAAAAAATGGAAAAATATGAGCAGGGACTCAGGGAATTGAAAGACAATATGAAGCGCACGAATATACGTGTTGTGGGTGTCCCAGAAGGAGAAGAGAAGGGAAAAGGAGGAGAAAAACTAATGGAGGATATTATCACTGAAAATTTCCCAACTCTTATGAAAGACTTAAAATTACAGATCCAAGAAGTGCAGCGTACCCCAAAGAGAATAGATACAAATAGACATACTCCAAGACATTTAATAATCAGAATGTCAGAGGTCAAGGAAAAAGAGAGGATCTTGAAAGCAGCAAGAGAAAAGCAATCCATCACATACAAGGGAAGCCCAATCAGACTACGAGCAGATCTCTCAGCAGAAACCATGGAGGCGAAACAGTGGGATAACATATTTAAATTATTAAAAGAGAAAAACTGCCAACCAAGAATTCTATATCCAGCAAAATTTCCCTTCAAAAATGAGGGAGAAATTAAAACATTTTCAGACAAAAAATCACTGAGAGAATTTGTGACCAAGAGACCAGCTCTGCAAGAAATACTAAAGGGAACACTAGAGACAGATACAAAGACAGAAGAGAGAGGTGTGGAGAAGAGTGTAGAAAGGAAGACTATGAGTAAATGTAAAAAGAAGGAAAATTAGATATGACATATAAAATCCAGAAGGCGAAATAGTAGAAGAAAGTACTACCCATGCAGTAATAACACTGAATGTTAATAGATTAAACTCTTCAATCAAAAGACATAGTCTGGCAGAATGGATTAAAAAACAAGACCCATCTATATGCTGTCTCTACTCAAAGGACACGAGGCCAAGGACACAAATGGACATTTACACACCAATGTTTATAGCAGCATTATTAACAATTACCAAGAGATGGAAACAGCCAAAATGTCCATCAACAGACAGTTGGCTAAACAAACTGTGACATTTACATAAGATGGAATATTATGCAGCTGTAAGACAGAATAAAGTTATGAAGTATGTAACAACATGAATGGACCTTAAGGACATTATGCTGAGTGTGATTAACCAGAAACAAAAGGACAAATACTGTATGGTCTCACTGATATGAACTGACATTAGTGAATAAACTTGGAATATTTCCTTGGTAACAGAGACCATCAGGAGATAGAAATAGGGTAAGATATTGTATAATTGGAGCTGAAGGGATACAGATTGTGCAACAGGACTGAATATAAAAACTCAGAAATGGACAGCACAATATTACCTAACTGTAATACAATTATGTTAAAACACTGAATGAAGCTGCATACGAGAATGATAGAGGGAGGAGGGCTGAGGCATAAATGAAATCACAAAGAAAGATAGACGATAAAAACTGAGATGGTGTAACCTAGGAGTGCCTAGAGTGTATAATGATAGTGACTAAATGTACAAATTTAAAAAATGTTTTTGCATGAGGGAGAACAAAAGAATGTCATTACTGCAGTGTGCTGAAAATAGATGGTACTTAATAGTTTAAAATTTCAGTTAATGTGTGAGACTAAAGCAAAAAAATGTTTATTTGGTACTAATCTATACTTTGACTAGTGCATCTCCTAATATAACTTATATAGATAGTTGATTGAATACCTTAAGTACATTGAACTTTGTATAGGACATGAGATTTTGTTAGTTTGTCCAGGTGATGCCATGATGAATCCCAGAGCAATCTGATCAGTGAGGGGAAAAATATTTGCAAAGTCCCCTTCAGGGAATGGCGAGAAAGGGGGAAAACTCAACTTCCCCAAGTTGAATTCTTGATATTCTCACAAGCAGTGTGGACAATCAAAGCTATAGGCTGAGCCCCAGTCTTGGGGTTTGTTCATATGAAACTTAACCCCACAGGGGATAGGTCAAGCCTACTTAAAATTAAGCCTAAGAGTCACCCCCAAGAGAACCTCTTTTGTTGCTCAGATGTGGCCTCTCTCTCCAGCCAACACAGCAAGCAGACTCACCACCCTCCCCCTGTCTACATGGGACATGACTACCAGGGGTGTGGATCTTCCTGGCAGTGTGGGACAGAAATCCCAGAATTAGCTGAGATTCAGCATCAAGGGATTGAGAAAAACTCTAGAATGAGCTGAGACCCAGCATCAAGGGATTGAGAAAACCTTCTTGACCAAAAGGGGGAAGAGTGAAATGAGACAAAGTGTCAATGGCTGAGAGATTCCAAACAGAGTTGAGAGGTTATCCTGGAGGTTATTCTTATGCATTAAGTAGATATTACCTTGTTATCCAAGATGTAATGGCGAGGCTGGAGGGAACTGCCTGAAAATGTAGAGCTGTGCTCCAGTAGCCATGTTTCTTGATGATGATTGTATAATGATATAGCTTTCACAATGTGACTGTGTGATTGTGAAAACCTTGTGTCTGATGCTCCTGTTATCTACCTTGTCAACAGATGAGAGGAACATATGGAATAAAAATAAATAATAGGGGGAACAAATGTTAAAATATATTTAGTTTGAAATGCTAGTGATCAATGAAAGGGATCAAAGTAAGGGGTATGGCATGCAAAATATTTTTCTTTGTTATATTTTTCTGCTGTCTTTTTATTTCTCTTTCTGAATTGATGCTAATGTTCTGGGAAATGATCATGATGATGAATATGCAACTATGTGATGATATTGTGAATTGCTGAGTGTATGTGTTGGGAATGTTTGTGTTTCTTGTAATTTTTTTTAATTAATAAAAAATTTTTAAAAAGGAACTTATAAATTACAAATTTTTAGTTCCAGGCCTATAAAAATGCTGAAACTAAGGCATCAAGGGAAAGAGACCTTAATTCAAGAAAGGCTGATATGTCAGGTACACCTTGGTCAGCTGGGAAGTCATGTGGCTGGCATCTGCTGGGGTCTTTGGTGGCTTCTGCTTTCAATCAGTACCCATGAGCATCATCTTTCTTCATCTACAAAAGTCTCTGATTGTGTGGACTCTGTCATTTTCACTCTGCAAACGTAGGCATCTGCTCAGCTGTAAGCTCTCTCCAAAATGTTTCCTCTTTTAAAGGCTCCAGTAAACTAAACAAGACCCATCTTGAATGGTTGGAGTCACATCTCCATCAATGAAAAGGTCACACCCACAATTGGATGTGCCACATCTCCGTGGGGATAATCTAATAAAAAGTTTCTGCCCTACAGAATTGAATCAGGATTAAAAGAAAAGGCTACCCTCACAAGATAGGTCAGGATTAAAACATGGCTTTTCTGGGGTACATGATCATTTCAAACCCGCACCCCTAGGAATGCCGTAGACTTAATATTTTCTATTTTCAAAAAATATTTTCATTGACAAATCTTTACACACACACACAATCAATGGCTCACAATATCCTCACATTGTTGTGTGTTAATCATCATGATCATTTTTTTAGATCATTTACATCACTCTGGAAAAATAAATAAAAAGAAAAAAGAAAAAACTCATACATACCATACCCCTTACCCTCCTCTCATTTACCACTGGTATTTCCATCTACAGTTTATTTTTCCCCTTATCCCCTCTATTATTTATTTATTTTATCCATATTGTTTTACACATCTTTCCATACCCTAGATAAAAGGTGCATTAGACACAAGGTTTTCACAATCACACAGTCACATTGTGAAAGTTATATCTTTATATAATCATCTTCAAGAATCAAGGCTACTGGAACACAGCACAACAGTTTCCCTCCAGCCACCCCAATACACCATAACTAAAAAGGGTTATCTACATTATGCATCAGAATATGCATCTCAGTCATGAGATCTATTGAAGAATACCTATTGTATGAATACGGCCAGCATTTCAAGCAGAGCTCTAATTATCAGAGTTATCAAGAGAATACATAGCAGAGAAAGTTTATAAACAGGATTTCATATACAACAGAATAAGGTCAGAACTTAAGCAAAAGTATAGTGATGGACATAACAAAATCCATGTGCACTAAATGTAAGCTCCATAAGGGCAGGGACTTTGTTTATAGCTCTATTACCATGAACTCAGTGCCTGAAACTAGTGGGTGCATTTTTATAATTGCTGCTTTAAAATCCAAAAAAACAGGCACCTGTTGATTGTCTTTTCTCATTCAACTTATTATTCTGCTTCTTGGTAGGAATGGTGTTTTTTTTTTAAATTGTGTCCTGGATATTTTGGGAATTCTGGTGTGAGAGTTTGGGTCTCATTTAATTCTTTGTTGACACCTGATCACCCTGGATGAAGCATGCAGACCCTGGTGGAGGTTCAGCTCTAAGGGTCCCACTGATATTAGGGGAGGGAGTGAGCAGATTCTTTCTGACACTAGTGAAAGTGAGGGGGTAGGGATTGTAGCTGACAATAGTGAAGCTCTGGTGGTAGAGGTTGTAGTAGAGGGCTGATTCTTTTTTTTTTTTTTCATGGGCAGGCACTGGGAATCGAACCCTGGTCCTCTGGCGTGGCAGGCGAGCATTCTTGCCTTTACAAAATGGAGTCAGCCCGAGGGCTGACTTTTGACACCTTGTTGCTGCTGAGTAGTAGTGAGATTTCAGCTCCCCATTCAACTCTGATGATACCACCATGGTGAAGAAATTTGAGTGCTGACTAGGTCCTCTTTGTTCTGCCGCATAACTGCAGTGGCGGAGTGGGGGCTGGACGGGTGGAAATTCAGCTCTCCATTGCCCTGCTTACACCATCCCTGAGAAAGAAGTGTCAGCTCACATTATTTCCTTGCCACTAGATGGGAGTGTTGGTCTGAGCACACTTTGGAGTCAGTCAACCTAAGGGAGGCTGGTAAGGGATTGCTGACCTGCACCACATTGTTGCTGCCAGGTTGGAGTGAAGATTCATCTCCCCATTGGAAGCTTCTGATGTCACAGGGCATAGGGGAAAGGTAGTTTTTCTATTAATGTTTGGCTACAGCAGCATTTGTGTTACCAATAAAGGGTTTCTGCCTGCTAGGCCACTCTTTTCACCATATTTTTCTTGAAGGAGCCGGAATATTTTTGTCTTGTCTTGACCTATTGGTTCCCAGTCGCAGACCTCTCTAGCACCTCACCTGGGATAATTGCTAGGTAAACTCACTGCCATGCCATTCCTTGAGTCCCTATGTCTCTAGCCAGTCCACCTTTCTATTCTTTAGAGTCTTCTTATATTTATTTGTTGTATTATGCTAGGGCTTTACAGTTTGAAAAGGGAGCAATGGGCTACTCCATGCAAGCTGGATCAGCTCACTTATTTGAATCAGGAGCCAAACAGTCTACACATGACTTTTGTTTGTTCTGTATAGTAATTTTCTCTTAGTCAAGAGCAGCTTATTTTTTTAATATCTTTTTCCCTACCATTGAATATGAGTCATTTATTTTGCATAATCTCTCACACTTGGGATGTGTCTTTTTGCTTCTTTGTGCAGTTATTTAACTTTTTCCTCTACCTCAATAAACGGAAGTTATATATATGACATTTTGATTAAATATAAATTAGGCTTTTGACAAGAATATTTCAGAGATTGTGCTATGTACTCAAATGAGGATTTTAAGATTTTGCATTCATAAGTGTTTACAGGGTATATAAAACATTTTTTAATCTTTTTGTTTCAATTGTAAATGAATAGAACTCCAGGGAAAATGTACCTTCATTCCAATACATTTATTTTTCCTCAAATATCTGAAGAGAGAATTTACTTGGTTTCTTGCTTGAATTGCCCCCCCATAGCAGATGGGGCTGAAAATTAATTAATAGAAACTTTAATTTCTATTAATTAATTTTATAATTAATATGTGATTATATTATAAGGAGCTATCCTACTGGCAAATTTGAAAACAAGGACCAGTAAATTCACTGATACATCATGAATTTCTAGGAAATTGTTCCCAATATATACAAAATGATGCTTCTCCACCATGAGTAAGCAATAGGGTCTCAGGTTTTTTTGAAATGACAAGTATAGTAAATATCCAGAAAAGACAATAAATAAAGTTATTCTACCTTTGCATGTTAATATAGGAGTCCCTAACCCAGAGTCTTGGAGAAAAGCCTGTGTGATGATTAAGGCCCAGAATTTTCAGAGACAATATAAAGGAATCCATTTTGGAAAGCAACTCTGTGAATTTGATTGGCATAACAACAGTTTCAATTAGACTTCACATGATTTTGATGGTTCCCAAAAAGCACAGAGGAGAAAAATCTTGTAGATACACTGACTCTTAGAAAGATTTTATGAAGTCATCATGAAGACAACATATTATGGTCCATGTAGTGCTAACCCTATATATATGTAATGACTTGTCAAATTAGGTTTAGTAATGGTTCATGTCTCCATACTCAATTGAGAGTTCTCAGTAGAGAAAGATTTTAGAGATGTGACTAATGTGGAAAAGACTCCAGAAAGAGTCTTTCATTGAGGCCTATAAAACTGAGTTTATACTTTTTCTAAACATCAATGTATTCCCTCAGGGAAGAAACAATATAAATATAATGAATGTGGCAATGACTTTAGAAGGAAATTGTCTCTTCATAGCCATCATTAAATTCACCTGGAGAGAAGTCTTACAGTGTGATGTGCATTATATGGACTTGGTTTTAGGTCACTTATTTGTGTTCATTAGGGATAACGAAGAAATTCTATGCAGAGGAGTATAGGGAGGGATTTGATCAGGGCTCCCATATGGTTCACTGGGAGATATACATTGGAGAGTGTGTTGGACAGGGTTCTCTTGAGAAACAGAATGAACAGATGTATGTAAATATGAGATTTATAAAAGGGTCTCATGCAACCATGGGGATATGAGTCTAAAATTCATAGGGAAGGCTGTAAGCTGTCAACTCCAAGGAAGATCTTCAATGAACTCACTAGGAGTAGCTGGCTGGATGAAGTGGAAAGAGAGATTTTCTCTTCCGAATTTTCCTTAAAAGCCTTCAGGTGATTAAGTGTCACACATTGCAGAAGACATTTCCTTTAGCTGATTGAAGATGAAATCAGCCATGGATCCAACCAATGTGCTCAGGATTTAAGTCCATGGAATGTCCTTACAGCAAATTATAGGCCAGTGCTTACTTGAACAGACAACTGGGCACCATCACCATCACAGTCCATCGCTTGTCAACTTGGCAGCTGTACACATCACCTTAAACTGTACTTAATCTCTAAATAGAAAACAATAACTGTTTTTTCACCTAGCAATACTCAACTGTCTTGTGTACAAGTGGAAATGCACTGAATCTCTGCATAATAGGGTGCAGGTCCTTGGGTAATATTCCTTCTTAAATTTAATATCCTATAGCTTAAATAATTTAACATGAATAATTTAATTTATGTCACATGATAAAGGGGATAAAATACAGAGGAAAACAATAAACAACAATGGCATGGTCCCCTTTAGAAAGTGCTTACAAGAAAACAGGGGAGGAAGGGCCAAGATGGCGGCTTAGCAATGTGTGCATTTTAGTTCGTCCTCCAGAACAACTACTAAATAACCAGAAACAGTACAGAACAGCTCCCAGAGCCACAACAGTGACCGGACACACAGCGTACCCCAGTCTGGACCAGCTGGACTGGCTGCGAGTCTCCGGAACCGTGAGTTCCCTAAGCCGCAGTGGCTGGTGGTCGGTGCCCCTCCCCCACAGGCGGCTTCCAGGAGGGAAAGGAAAGAGACTCTAACAGTAGCAGGGACTGAGTCCGACCAAACACCCATTGTGGCATTAATAAACAAATTCTGACTACTAAAAATAGGCCCCCAGCTCAGGCGAAACCAGTCAAGGCGAAAGTCGCTTTTTGGGCTAACTGAAAAAGAGGAAAGGCGATGAAACAGGTTTTTGTGGCTGTTTCTACGGAGGGTTGGCTGCCTCTGGATTCAGCGGTGGGACTACTCGGGCTGCAACTGCCCCAGGAATAGGCAGAAACAGACAGCTTTCAGGGCTGTCTCCCACGTGTGCTTTCCCCAGGGGAGGGGTGAAGCTCAACTTAGGTGGAATCCCTCTCTCAAGGAATTCAGACCCCAGGGCTTGGTAATTTGAAGCCATTAAAACCAGCCTACAACCTTTCCTCTGTCTCCACCACGCCCCCAGCAGGGAGAGCCTTCCAAAGTTAAAGGAGCCACAACATCTTTTGCTGGTGGGACCCGCAGACAGACAAGCGCCACATACTGGGCAAGATAAGAAAAACAGAGCCAAGAGACTTCACAGGAAAGTCTTTCAACCTGCTGGGTCTCACCCTCAGGGAAAACTGAGGCAGGTGACTCTTTCCCCCTGATAGGAGGCCAGTTTAGTCCGGGAAAACCCGGCTGGAGTCTGTAATACCTATGTAGACACCCCTAAGGGTGGGGAGGGAAAAGGCACCTTACAAGCAGGACAAGAAACAAGAAAACAAGAACTGAAAAATTACCCTCTGTTAAACAAAACTTAAGCTAGAGGCCCAGAAAAAGCTGAAATGAAGGTCAAAGAACAGATAGACAACAAACTCATCTAGCAAGAAAACCCTAGGTAGATAAGTGAAAGCAATCTCCAGAATAAACTAATTAAGGTAATTAAATGTCTAGATGCCAGCAAAAAATAACAAAACACACCAGGAAAATTGAAGATATGGCCCAGTCAAAGGAACAAACCAATAGTTCAAATGAGATACAGGAGCTGAAACAACTAATTCAGAATATACGAACAGAAATGGAAAACCTCATCAAAAACCAAATCAATGAATTGAGGGAGGGAGGACATGAAGAAGGCAAGGAATGAACAAAAAGAAGAAATGGAAAGTCTGAAAAAACAAATCACAGAACTTATGGGAATGAAAGATACAGTAGAAGAGATGAAAAACACAATGGAAACCTACAATGGTAGATTTCAAGAGACAGAGGTTAGGATTAGTGAACTGGAGGATGGAGCATCTGAAATCCAAAAAGAAACAGAAACTAAGGGAAAAGAATGGAAAAATATGAGCAGGGACTCAGAAAATTGAATGATAATATGAAGCGCACAAATATACATGTTGTGGGTGTCCCGGAAAGAGAAGAGAAGGGAAAAGGAGGAGAAAAACTAAAGGAGTAAATTATCACTGAAAATTTCCCAACTCTTATGAAAGACCTAAAATTACAGATCCAAGAAGTGCAGCGTACCCGAAAGAGAACAGATCCAAATAGACGTTCTCCAAGACACTTACTAGTCAGAATGTCAGAGGTCAAAGAGAAACGAGGATCTTGAAAGCAGCAAGAGAAAAGCAATCCATCACATACAAGGGAAGCCCAATAAGACTACATGTAGATTTCTCAACAGAAACCATGGAGGCGAGAAGACAGTGGGATGATATATTTAAATTACGAAAAGAGAAAAACTGCCAGCCAAGAATTCTATACCCAGGAAAATTGTCCTTCAAAAATGAGGGAGAAATTAAAATATTTTTAGACAAAAAGTCACTGAGAGAATTTGTGACCAAGACCCCAGCTTTGCAAGAAATACTAAAGGGAGCACTAGAGACAGATATGAAAAGACAGAAGAGAGAGATGTGGAGAAGAGTGTAGAAAGAAGGAAAATTTAGATATGACATATAAAATACAAAAGGCAAAATGGTAGAGGAAAGTACTACCCAAATAGTAATAACACTAAATGTTAATGGACTGAATTCCCCAATCGAAAGACATAGACTGGCAAAATGGATTAAAAAACAGGATCCTTCTATATGCTGTCTACAGGAAACACATCTTAGACCCAAAGATAAACATAGGTTGAAAGTGAAAGGTTGGGAAAAGATATTTCATGCAAATAACAACCAGAAAAGAGCAGGAGTAGCTATACTAATATCCAACAAATTAGACTTCAAATGTAAAACAGTTAAAAGAGACAAAGAAGGATACTATCTACTAATAAAAGGAACAATTTAACAAGAAGACATAACAATCATAAATATTTATGCACCGAACCAGAATGCCCCAGAATACGTGAGGCAAACACTGCAAATACTGAAAGGGAAATAGACACATCTACCATAATAGTTGGAGACTTCAATTCCCCACTCTCATCAATGGACAGAACATCTAGACAGAGGATCAATAAAGAAACAGAGAATTTGAATATTACAATAAATGAGCTAGACTTAACAGACATTTAAAGGACATTACACCCCACAACAGCAGGATACACCTTTTTCTCAAGTGCTCATGGATCATTCTCAAAGATAGACCATATGCTGGATCACAAAGCAAGTCTCAATAAATTTAAAAAGATTGAAATCACACACAATACTTTCTCAGATCATAAAGGAATGAAGTTGGAAATCAATACTAGGCAGAGTGCCAGAAAATTCACAAATACATGGAGGCTCAACAACACACTCTTAAACAACCAGTGGGTCAAGGAGGAAATTACAAGAGAAATCAGTAAATATCTCGAGGCGAATGAAAATGAAAACACAACATATCAAAACTTATGGGATGCAGCAAAGGCTATGCTAAGAGGGAAATTTATTGCCCTAAATGCCTATATCAAAAAAGAAGAAAGGGCAAAAATTCGGGAATTAACTGTCCACTTGGAAGAACTGGAGAAAGAACAGCAAACTAACCCCAAAGCAAGCAAAAGGAAAAAATAACAAAGATTAGAGCAGAAATAAATGAAATTGAGAACATGAAAACAATAGAGAAAATCATAAGACCAGAAGTTGGTTCTATGAGAAAACCAATAAGATTGATGGGCCCTTAGCAAGATTGACAAAAAGAAGAAGAGAGAGGACGCAAATAAATAAGATCAGAAATGGAAGAGGAGACATAACCACTGACCCCACAGAAATAAAGGAGGTAATAACAGGATACTATGAACAACTTTATGCTAATAAATACAACAATGTAGATGCAATGGACAACATCCTAGAAAGGCATGAACAACCAACTTTGACTCAAGAAGAAATAGATGACCTCAACAAAGCAATCACAAGTAAAGAAATTGAATCAGTCATTATAAAGCTTCCCAAAAAGAAAAGTCCAGGACCAGATGGCTTCACATGTGAATTCTACCAAACATTCCAGAAAGAATTAGTACCAACCCTGCTCAAACTCTTCAAAAAAATTGAAGTGGAAGGAAAGCTACCTAATTCATACTATGAAGCCAACGTCACCCTCATACCAAAAACAGGCAAAGATATTACAAAAAAAGAAAATTACAGACCAATCTCTCTAATGAATATAGATGCAAAAATCCTCAACAAAATTCCAGCAAATCGAATCCAGCAACACATTAAAAGAATTATACATCATGACCAAGTAGGATTCATCCCAGGTATGCAAGGATGGTTCAACATAAGAAAATCAATTAATGTAATACACCATATCAACAAATCAAAGCAGAAAAATCACAGGATCATCTCAATTGATGCAGAGAAAGCATTTGACAAGATTCAACATCCTTTCCTGTTGAAAACACTTCAAAGGATAGGAATACAAGGGAACTTCCTTAAAATGATAGAGGGAATATATGAAAAACCCACAGCTAATATCGTCCTCAATGGGGAAAAACTGAAAACTTTCCCCCTAAGATCAGAAACAAGACAAGGATGTCCACTATCACCACTGTATTCAACATCATGTTGGAAGTTCTAGCCAGAGCAATTAGGCAAGAAAAAGAAATACAAGGCATCAAAATTGGAAAGGAAGAAGTAAAACTATCACTGTTTGCAGATGATATGATACTATATGTCCAAAACCCTGAAAAATCCACAGCAAAACTACTAGAGCTAATAAACGAGTACAGCAAAGTGGCAGGTTACAAGATCAACATTCAAAAATCTGTAGTATTTCTATACACTAGTAATGAACAAGCTGAGAGGGAAATCAAGAAATGAATTCCATTTACAATTGCAACTAAAAGAATAAAATACTTAGGAATAAATTTAACTAAAGAGACAAAAGAGCTATACAGAGAAAACTACAAGAAACTGTTAAAAGAAATCACAGAAGACCTAAATAGATAGAAGGGCATACCGTGTTCATGGATTGGAAGACTAAATATAGTTAAGATGTTAATTCTACCTAAATTGATTTACAGATTCAACACAATACCAATCAAAATCCCAACAACTTACTTTTCAGAAATAGAAAAACCAATAAGCAAATTTATCTGGAAGGGCAGGGTGCCCCGAATTGCTAAAAGTATCTTTCTCACACTGCCTGACTTTAAGGCATATTATGAAGCCACAGTGGTCAAAACAGCATGGTACTGGCATAAAGATAGATATATTGACCAATGGAATCGAATAGAGTGCTCAGATATAGACCCTCTCATCTATGGACATTTGATCTTTGATAAGGCAGTCAAGCCAACTCATTTGGGACAGAACAGTCTCTTCAATAAATGGTGCCTAGAGAACTGGATATCTATATGCAAAAGAATGAAAGAGGACTCATATCTCACATCCTATAGAAAAGTTAACTCAAAATGGATCAAAGATCTAAACATTAGGCCTAAGACCATAAAACAGTTAGAGGAAAATGTAGGGAGATATCTTATGAATCTTATAATTGGAGGCAGTTTTATGGACCTTACACCTAAAGCAAGATCACTGAAGAAAGAAATAAATAAATGGGAGCTCCACAAATTTAAAAACTTTTGTGTATCAAAGAACTTCATCAAGAAAGTAAAAAGACAGCCTACACAATGGGAGACAATATTTGGAAACGACATATCAGATAAAGGTCTAGTATCTAGAATTTATAAAGAGATTGTTTAACTCAACAACAAAAAGACAGCCAATCCAATTACAAAATGGGAAAAAGACTTGAACAGACACTTCTCACAAGAGGAAATACAAATGGCCAAAAGGCACATGAAGAGATGCTCAATGTCCCTGGCCAATAGAGAAATGCATATCAAAACCACAATGAGATATCATCTCACAACCACCAGAATGGCCATTATCAACAAAACAGAAAATGAGAAGTGCTGGAGAGGATGTGGAGAAAGAGGCACACTTATTCACTGTTGGTGGGAATGTCAAATGGTGCAACCACTGTGGAAGGCAGTTAGGCAGTTTCTCAAAAAACTGAATATAGATTGCCATATAACCCGGCAATATCATTGCTAGGTATCTACTCAGAGGAAATAAGGGCAAAGACACAAACGGACATATGCACACCAATGTTTATAGCAGCATTATTTACAATTGCAAGGAGATGGAAACAGCCAAAATGTCCATCAACAGACGAGTGGCTAAACAAACTGTGGTATATACATACGATGGAATATTATGCAGCTTTAAGACAGAATAAACTTATGAAGTATGTAACAACATGGATGGACCTTGAGAACATTATGCTGAGTGAGACTAGCCAAAAACTAAAGGACAAATACTGTATGGTCTCACTGATATGAACTGACATTAGTGAATAAACTTGGAATATGTCGTTGGTAACAGAGACCATCAGGAGATAGAAATAGGGTAAGATAGTGGGTAATTGGAGCTGAAGGGATACAGACTGTGCAACAGGACTGGATACAAAAACTCAGAAAAGGACAGCACAATACTACCTAACTGTAATGTAATTATGTTGAAATACTAAATGAAGCTGCATGTGAGAATGATAGAGGGAGGAGGGCTGGGGACATAAATGAAATCAGAAAGAAAGATAGATGTTAAAGATCGAGATGGTATAATCTAGGAATGCCTAGAGTGTATAATAATAGTGAAATGTACAATGTACAAATTTTAAAAATGTTTTTGCATGAGGAAGAACAAAGGAATGTCATTATTGCAGGGTGCTGAAAATAGATGATAATTAATACTTTAAAATGTCACCTTATGTGTGAGCCTAAAGCAAAAAATGTTTATTTGTTACAAAATTTATATTTTGACTAGAGTATTTCCTAATATAACTCATGTAGATAGTTTGGTTGAATGTCATAAGTGCTTGGAATTTCAGGTAGCAGATGAGATTTTGTTGGTTTGTCCAGAGTGATGCCCTGATGAATCCCAGAATGATTTGATCAGTGACTGGAAAAGTATTTGCAAGCTCCCTTTGGGGAATGGTGAGAGTGGGGAGAAATTCAACTTCCCCAAGTTGAATTCTTGATACTCTCAAAAGCAGTGTGGACAACCAAAGCTATAGGCTGAGCCCCCAGGCTTGGGGTTTGTTCACATGAAACTTAACCCCACAAAGGATAGGTCAAGTCTACTTAAAATTTAGGCCTAAGAGTCACCCCCAAGAGAACCTCTTTTGTTGCTCAGATGTGGCCCCTCTCTCCAGCCGACACAACAAGCAGACTCACCACCCTCCCCGTCTATGTGGGACATGACTCCCAGGGGTGTAGACCTTCCTGGCAGTGTGGGACAGAAATCCTGGAATGAGCTGAGACTCAGCATCAAGGGACTGAGAAAAACCCTAGAATGAGCTGAGAATTAACATCAAGGGATTGAGAGAAACTTCTTGACCAAAAGAGGGAAAGAGTAAAATGAGACAAAGTGTCAATGGCTGAGAGATTCCAAACAGAGTCGAGAGGTTATCCTGGAGGTTATTCTTACGCAGTAAGTAGATATCACCTTGTTGTTCAAGATGTAGTGGAGAGGCTGGAGGGAATTGCCTGAAAATGTAGTGCTCTGTTCCAGTAGCCATGTTTCTTGATGATGATTGAACAATGATATAGCTTTCACAATGAGATTCTGTGAATGTGAAAACCTTATGTCTGATGCTCCTCTTAGCTACAATATCAACAGAAGAGTAGAACATATGTAATAAAAATAAATAATAGGGGGAACAAATGTTAAAATAAATTCAGTTTGAAATAGTGGTAAATGAAAGCGAGGGGTAAGGGGTATGGTATGTACAGTCTTTTTTTTCTCTATTATCATTTTATTTCTTTTTCTGTTGTCTTTTTATTTCTTTTTCTAAATCGATGCAAATGTACTAAGAAATGATGAATATGCAACTATGTGATGATATTAAGAATTACTGATTGTATATGTAGAATGGAATGATATCTAAATGTTTTGTTTGTTAATTTTTTTTAATTAATAAAAAAAGTTAAAATAAAAGTATAAAAAAAAAACGGGGGCCTAGATTGTAAGCTTGTAGAGCAGGTACATTAAGTCCAGAGTGGTGATTACTATTTCTGGATTTTGAGAGGCTGTTTTATATATATATAGCCTGATACTTAGAGATAAGAACAAAGCCAAACAGGTTGGGGTTAAAGTAATTCAGAACATAGCAGTTAAAGAAGACAGTGTCTGTATTTTAGAACCTTACATACTCTTTGGGACCAATGGAAGAAAGGTGTATTTGATCTGGAACTGAAATTTTCTGCAGTGCATAATCTAATTCAGCCTATTTGTAAAGCTGATTTGAACAACTGAAACACAGGAAGCACAGAATAAGAAAGAGATTCTTTAATCCTGTATAGATTATTGTAATGCCTGGAAACATTGTAGAGTATATTAATCGAATAATCAAAAAGTATTGGCAAAGTCCCCTTGAGGGAGGGGAGAAAGACTATGGAACTATTAAACCTTACCATCCGGGAATCCCCTGATACTCTGTCAAACTTTAGGGATACCCAAATCAATAGGCCATGCCCTCGATCATGAAGCTTACTCTTGTGAAGCTAATGTAGGTAGCGGAGAAGCTTAAACTACCTATAGGCATGCCTAAGAGTTACTTCTGGAGGACCTCTGTTGTTGCTTAGATATGGCCTCAGTTTCTCTAAGTCCAACTCCAAACTCTGCAAGTGAAATCATTGCCCTCTCCCTTATGTGGGACATGACATCCAGAGGTGAAAGTCTCCCTGGAGACCTGGGAGAGGACTCCTAGGGATGAATCCAGACCTGGCACCATGCAATCAACAATTACATCTTGAACCAAATGGGGGAAAAGAAGTGTAATTATTAACGTATCAGTGACAGAGAGAGTTCAAATAGAGTCGAGAGAGTTTAAATAGAGTCAAGAGGCTACCCTGGAGGTTGCTCTTATGCAAGCTTCAGGTAGACCTTGCTACCTATCATAACCTGCCAACCCCCAACCAGGACCATTCCAGTCAATCCTAAAGAACACCAGGGGCAATATATAAGATTCCACAAGGGTTCCAGGCACTAGAATAACTTGCCAGAAATATACAACCTCCAGATGGGTCCCTGGTCCAGATAAGTTCTGAAACCTAGCCCAGCCTCTCCAGAACAACAGATAGTTCCATCTCCCTACCCCATATTTGTGACAGACCTTTCCAATATCAAAAATTTAGAATTGCCAAAGCCCAGACAACCCCAAAGATAGGTATGGAAAGATCAAAGGTGACGGTGGAATTATCCATAGGAGATAGGACTTAACAAATGAATATGAATGCAGAATCATTAAATTGATATCTCTTGCAGTCTCCAGTATTTTAGAGCAGCTAGAAATGAAAACCTAAAATTGTGAAATTGTAACCCATGTCAAAGTCTGAAATATGTTCTCCAGCTAATTGTGGTGCTGTGTTTGGAAATTTATAGCTTTTTTGTATATATGTTATTGTTCACAAAAAAAGAAGGAAAAAAAGTTGATTGTGATGATAAAAAAGTATTTAATCCCTCTAGCCTCCTATATTCTGGAGCAACTAGAAGGAAAAATACGAAAGGATCGTATGGTAGCCCATGACAAACTCTGAGCTCTATCCTGTAACCACATTTTGAAGGATGCTTTGAAAACTATTGCTTTTCTATTTCTTTGCTTTGTATATACATTATACAATACACTAAAAATTTTTTTAAAAAGTAATGCCACTGAATTGTATTATTAGAAATGTTAAAATATAAAATGCATTTTGTATGTATTCATACATAAACATAATAAGTCACAGCTAAATCAATGGTGACAATATATTAATAATAGTTGAATCTGGAGGATGAGGGCATGAGGGTTCATTTTATTATTTTACTTCTTTATAATAGAATTTAAAATGCTTTTATGAAAAAAATGCTTTTATATCCTTTCTCAGTAGAAAGGTGGGACACGAACACTTTCAGGGGATGGATTTACTAGTTTTCTGGACAGAACCCCCATCTCCATCCCCACCTTTTGAATAACTGTGGCTCCTTGATTACAGTCAGTTTTTAGAAAATCCGACAGTCTATTGTGTTTATGATATCTAGAGCAGGATAGATGCAGATTATGAGATGTTTGAAGCTGAATTCAAGGAAGAAACCGATTCAAGATATATGCCGGGTTCTTTTTTCCAATTACAGCATTTCCTTCAGTTTCCTGCCAGGGCAGAGCCTTTCATTTGCCGGAAAACCAAGTATCAAAATGAGCAACTAAAGACTATAGAAGTTGGAAACCTTCTGTTATTTGTTTTGTGGCCTGATCAGAGTCTTTAGCATATTGGTGTGAATAATTCATGTTAGAGTTTATTATCAGAGTTCTTGATACAACCAGTCACATGTAAAGGAAAGAAGGTAATGGAAACAAACCTAACCTGAGATGCTGTTCCTTAAATTCCATGTTCAGCACAAGCCCAACTCAGTCCCTTTAAGGGTCTCCACTTTTTTATCTTATACATCCCTTCTCTGTTAGATAGGATTTTATTTAGTGATGGCAAGCTTCACTTTTCTCTACCATATGGCCACTTTAACTTTACAGATGTACTTATTAGTACAGTAATTTAAATACCGAGAAAATGAAGAAAAGCAGGAAGAAAAGAAGGGGGGAGGAGGGAGACAAACGGAAAGAGGAAAGAAAAATAAAACCAGAAAAAAAGAAAAGAAATAGGAAAGAAGGATAAGGCGCCAGCAGCACCTGTCAACTGTGAACTAAACCTGCTTATATTAAAAAAAAAAAAAAAAAAAAAGTGAACATCGAGCGTAAGGCCTACTTTGCCAAGGGTTCTGGGAATTGTAGTCCTGGCGCTGCCTCGGTTCCCAGGTACTTCCGCTGCTGGAGATCTAGGCCACTGTATCAGACCCCTCAGGAGGGTGAGTAAGCGGGTCCTCCGCGTCCTCTTGGAGCTGTCCTCTGGCTGAGGCGTGGGCTCCGCAGGTGTCGGCCCTCGCTCTCGGGGAAGAGAAACCGCGGCCAGCGGTGGAGGATGCAGTCAGGTGGTGGGGGCAGCAGTTTGCGCCTATTGGTGTTTGGGGCGGTTCACGGGTCCCGGGTTGGGGGCGGGTCCAGATCGTGGCTCTCCGGGTTTTAGGGTCTTCCCGGCGCTCGCAACCCGGTTTCACCTCCCTGCACCATCCACACGCTCTGCTGACTTGAGCGATATTATCTTTCAAGAGTTCATTTCTCTGTCTTTCCACTGTAAATCTGCTTAATTGTATTAACCCACAAGGGTGTTGCGAGAGTTACGATTATAAACAGAAAAGTGCTTAGAACCGACCCTGGTGCATACTGAAAAGTGGTCGTTTGTCACCATCTTTATCTCTTCCCCGATGAGCGTTCTGTCACTGAAAGCTTTTGTGAACATGGGATGGCGTCGGAACTCAGCTGTAGCGCATTGGCCTTTCTTCAACTCCTGCAGGAAGTTTCTTCCAGCCCAGCACAACCTTGAGGCAACTTGCCAAACAGAAAAATACCCATGAGTTTTAATTTGGTGCTTATGGGAAGGAGAAAGATTGGGGCCGGTTGGGACATGAACTTTAGTACTCCGCGCCAAAAACCAAAAGCGGAAAGAGAAGGGGCGTCCTAAGGGGGCAGTGTGTAATGTTTAAGAGTTCCGCGAGATTTGGGTTAGAATGGATTTCATCAGAATCTGATAGATTTGGTTCAGTAGAGTCTCCGCCAGAGTTGGAGTGAGCAGGTCCTTGACCTTTGACATCTGTCCCCATTGTGTAGGCAGGTCTGTGCAATAACTTGCTCTTGATATGGGGGAGGGGACGCGGCCCCTGATCCTGGGTCCTAACACAGTGGGGCTGTTGAAGGATTCCTAATGATTTTCCGCTCCCCCTTCTCCCTTTTTTAAAGTAAGGATTGGATCTCACCCACTATTAATCATGGGCCAGAGACACAATTGTGGTGTCTCCAGCTTCCTGAGCCCTGGGCCCTGACTTCTAAATCAGGCTGCAGAGAGGAGGAGAGAATTACCTTTTGGGTTGCCGGATTTGGGTTCCTAGGTTCTTGGCCATGCCGCAAGAAAGAATTCAAGGGCACAGCACAGACTGAGTAAGCAGGTAGAAACTTTATTAAGAACACATGTGAGAGGACATGTGCGTACTCTGCCAAGAGAAGGGGTGAAACGCCAGAGGCTGGGCACTGTGGGGCAATCTGCTTTTATAGATTTGTGTTCCTTTTGTAATTTTTATTAACTATTTTTACTTCCCCACCCCCTTTTTCTTCCCTTGATGCGTGGCCTTAGATTGACTCACTCAGGTGGGGACAGTTGGCTCCACTTTTCTCCCTTTAGGATGCTTGATGCTAGATGACTCACTCATTCAGGTGGGGTCGATTGGCCCCCAGGTGCTGTTTACTACTGTTCTCAGATATCTTTTTCTTTGGGGCCTGACCACTTGTTGAAATTTTTGCTCATCAGCCAGCCACCACCCTAATTCTAACCTTACCTTGGTCACACTGGCCCATCCTAAGAAGTCTTAACATGCTGTGTGTCATTTCTTTCTGTCAGTAGGATAAATTTCTTTTACCCCTTAGCAAATTCATCCAGGAAAATATTTAAATTTTTGTAAAGTAAACTGGAGATTGGATGGGAATTATGTTGATGAATAAATAATAATAATTAACTTGTTGAGTGCCAGGTATTCTAAGGGCTTTGTATGCATCAGTTAGCTTAATTCTCATAACAGACCTGTGACATAGTATTATTATTATCCTCATTTTACAGATGATATGGAAAGATCTTAAATTATTTGCCCAAAGTCAAACAGCAGGGAGAAGGTGGAACTAGGATTTGAACTTAGACTGCCTGGTTTGATAACCTTTATGTCCTTCAGTCCTAGGAAATGGGGGTCCCTGTGGAAGGGAGAGAGTGTTATTTGATAATAAGGAAAGTAATTGGGACTTTATGTGTGCTTATATGGAGAATTTGAGAAATATCTGAGGAAGAAAACTAAAATTTATCTGTAATCCCAGCATGTAGAGATAACTGTAAACATGCTAATGTTTTCCTCTTTAGTTGTTTCTGTGTTTATTTATCTCTATGTTTTTAAATATTAGTTTCATACTTACAGTACTTTTATGTTTGTTAAATTATCATTATGAAATTCCCCAACATATACAAATGTGGAGAGGATGTCGAGTTCTCCTGTAACTTTCAACTTTTGTCCACCTTCAACCATTGTCAATATTTTGTGAATCTTGTTATATTATCTCCATCCCCAGCCCCCCCATTATTTTGCTTGAACATTTTAATGAAAAGCTCGATCTTTTGAGTGAAGAGAACTTAATATGAATTATCATAAATACATAGAGTCCAAGCGGTAGGAAACAGTTAGGACTCCAGGGTTTTCAGGTGATAACCAGAAGGATGGTAATTATCCAAGAAAGCTAGGGGACTCAGAAGTGTTGCAGCTAGACAAGAGAAGAAGATAAATTATGTTTCCTTATTTGGAATTTAGCTTGTTTTTGGTTTCTGATCAATCTCTGTTCCTAGAATGATGATTCCTATGTTGTGGGGACTGTCATTTTCTTTCTGACTTCCCCAGCTCTTAACAACGAGGGTTGGCAGAGAGGTGTTACTCACTTAAGCGTGGTGATTGATGCAGTTATTCAGTTCGCAGCAGAATGTAGAGGCAACCTGAAGTTCTGAGAGATTGTTGCCTGGATTCCTGAAAACAGATTTTAGGTGACAGAACAGGAAAAGAACGATACATATGGATACTTCTTACTCCTTGTTTTGCTTGCTTTGGGCTAGATACAGAAGCTATAGCTTTTGCAGGGTATTCAAAACTTCATACGCTGTTTTTGATTATACTTACATGTTTAGAAGCAAGTTTCCTTAGAAACAAGCCGGGACTAATACATTTCTTTACTTATCTCCAGGTCATAAAAACAAAGGTGATATAACAATAGTTGACATTCATTGCAAGCTTATAGTGAGTCAGGCAGAGTTTCAGTGCTTTTCATGTATTCCTAAATGTAGGCTGTGTTACAGATGAACCACAAGAAGAGATCATTGATTTATAAAAGGTCATTCACTGTAACAGACAGTGCCAGAATTGAAACTCTGGCAGCCTGATTCTGGAACAGTCTTTTTGGTCAAAGTGTCGAAGTCATTAAAGACAAGGAAAGACTGAGAAATTTAGTGACTGGAGGAAGACTAAGAAAAAATAACCAAAAGGAATCTTGGTAAGGATCCTGAGACAGAAAAATATATTAGTAGGAAAACTGACAAAATTGAAGTAAGGTCTGAAGTTTAGTTAATAATACTGTACCAGGGCGGGTCACGGTGGCTCAGCAGGCAAGAATGCTCGCTTGCCATGCCAGAGGACCCGGGTTCGATTCCCGGTGCCTGCCCATGTTAAAAAATATATATATACTGTACCAGTGTTAATTTCTAGGTTTTAATCATTGCATTATAGTTATATGAGGATTAACATTAGGTGAAACTGTACTATTTTTGTAGCTGTCCTACAAATTAGTTAATAAATTAGTTTCAAATTAGTTAAAATTAAAGGGTTGTTTTAAAAAAGAAAAGATTCAGGAACAAAATCTGGACTGCCCTCATTTGAAACGTACCTCTGGTACCTACTGGTTGGGTAACTTGGGGCAGGTCACTTAACCTCTTTGTGCCTCAGTTTCCTAAAATAAATGTAAAGATCATATTAGTATCCACCTCATGTAAGGATTAAAAAGGGAAGTGTATAAAAAATTTGTAGAATAATGTCTACCACACACTGAGTGCTCAATCAGTATTAGTTCTATATAGTGGAATACAGTATACATCCAGCACAGGAG
The DNA here is from genome assembly GCF_023851605.1 of Tamandua tetradactyla. Classification (NCBI taxonomy): domain Eukaryota; kingdom Metazoa; phylum Chordata; class Mammalia; order Pilosa; family Myrmecophagidae; genus Tamandua; species Tamandua tetradactyla. Next base: position 19,942,923 of record NC_135342.1, on the reverse strand, counting down.
AAAGGAAACCAAGGATTGTAGGGGATACACAGTTGTTCTTTTCTCCACCCCTAGTTCTTTCTTTGAAATTTAACTCTAACCTACATCTGAACAAGTATGAATATTCGGTGTTATGATCATTATTTAATATTACTTTGCTTGTCTTTTGAATTCACAAAGATCCTGGGATAATTAGGACGATTCCTATTGCCTGGGCAATGTTAAATTTTAAAAGCTCCCCAGTAATATTCATCTGCCTGATTTTTGAGAGCTATGTAGCAATTAGGAGCATGCGCTCCTGGCTAAAACCCCATTTCTTTTGGCTTAATGCGTAATCATGAACAAGTGGCTTAACATCTCCATGTCTCCTCAACTATAAAATGTGCATAAAAAGTGCCTCTACCTTTAAGGTTGATGTACCGTTTAAATGAGTTTTCCATGGTAACAGACTTCTAACAGTTACCTGTTTTTATGATTTTAAGGCTCAGGCTTCTAAGTAGAACAGGTTGCTAGATTGCTCTTTACATTCCTTTTGGCTGTTACCTTGCTTCTGATCCCATTTGTGCGAATTGGAGAGAAAGAGGCTCTTCCAAGCTCTTGTATCTGTTTTATATTATTTTTCTTTAGACACATGCTCTGATAAGTAAAAAGAGTTGGAGCCTGGCATCTGAGGGGCTTGTTAGAGAAAATTAGGACCTTAACTAACTTTCTCAGTGTGGCTGACTCTACAGGGTTGTTTTGAACTGATGGTAAAGAAGAGCCTCAAGGTCTTTGCACTTTTTTGTTCCCTCTTTCTGGGATCTAGACACTCTAGATCTCACTTCCTCCACACACCTGCATAGCTCAGACCTGCAAACCTCTAAAATTTCTGTTCAAATATTACTATCCTATCTAAAACAGCACATTCTTATCTCTCTCTCTCTTTTCCCTTGCCTTATTATTTTCTTTCTTAAACTTTTTATTTTGAAATAATTTCAAACTATAGGGCAGTTGTAAAAATAATACAAAACCCAAATAGACAACTCCCATCTGACCCTTCTCTCAGATGCCCAGATCCACCAATTTTAACATTTTGCCATATTTGTTTCATTCTTTTTATTTATCTACCCATCCATGTAGGTATCCATCTGTCTTTCTATCTCCCTATCTATTTTCTAAACATTTGAAAGTAGACTGCATACACCATATTCCTTAAACACATAATACTTCCATGTACATAAGAACAAGAATAATCACTTTTGTAACCACCTTAAGTACAGTTATCAAATTCAAGAAATGTAACATTGATATAATGCTTACAGTCTGTATTCCATTTTTTCATATGTCCCAATAATGACCCTTTGGGTCTTTTCTCCTCCATTATCAGTTAGTGCAGATCCATGTATTGTATTTAATAATCATTGTCTTTTTAGTTGCTGTTTTTCTTTTTAATTGTGGAAACTTATGCAACAAAAATCGCCTGCCTTGTGTCTATCACCAGCTGACACATTGTATACTTATATAAGTTGGTTTCTTATTACTGTTTTCCTAACTGTAATATCAACTTCATGAGAGCAAGGACTTTGTTTAATTCACTTTTTTTTTTCTTTCTTAATTCAGGTACTTTTTTTTTTTTCAATTTTATTGAGATTATTCATGCACCACCATCCAACATATACTCACTAGCTCACAGTATACATGGTTGCACATACATCCTCATGCTCAGTTTTAGAACATTTTTATTACTCCAGAACAGAAATAAGAATAAAAAATAAAACCCAAATACTCCCATACCTTTTATCCCTCCCTATTGTTGACCCATAGTATTGGTATAGCAAATTTTTTTTTCTGTTGATGAAAGAATATTAAAATATTACTGTTAACTATAGTCCACAGATTGCAATAGCTATGTTTATTCTCATATATCTCTCTATATTTTTTTGCATTTGTAATAGTTCATGCCAGAACTTATTTACATATGTGACTTTAAAGAACCATTTTCAATCAAATTCACCTATAATTCATCACTATAATAATCCCAATAACAAGTTGCCATCGCCTCTATCCATTCCAAAAATGTAAGTTCCACCTCCTTATAATTTTGTACATATTAGGTAACAGTTCCCCCTTTTCTAGCTTCTGTCTATCTCTAAATACCCTGTGTTCTACATTTTAAGCCTCCGAGTTTACATATTCTAATTAGTTCATATATGTGAAATTGTAAAATATCTATCCTTTATGTCTTAGCATTATGTTCTCAAGCTTCATCCGTGTTGTCACATGCTTTAGGATGTCGTTCTTTCTTACAGCTGTATAATATTCTATCATATGCATATTCCACATTTTGTTTATTCCTCTGTTAATTGACTGTTGATTGTTCCATCTCTTGGCAATTGTGAATAATGCTGCCATGAATATTGATGTGCAAATGTCAATTTGTGTCTTGCTTTCAGCTGTTCTGGGTATATACCATAGCAGAATTGCTTGGTCATAGGGCAACTCTCTATTTTTGTTTTCGGAGGAACTGCCAAACTGCCTTTCGCAGTGACCATACCATTTTACATTCCAACCAGCAGTAAATAAGTCTTCCTGTTTCTCCACATCTTCTCCAATGTATGTAGTTTCCTGTTTGTTTAATAGTGGCCATTCTTATGGGTGTGAGTTGATATCTTATTGGGGTTTTGATTTATAGTTCCCTAATTATTAATGAAGATGAACATCTTTTCCTGTGCTTTTTAGCCATTTTTATTCCCTCTTTGGGGAAGTGTCTGTCATATCTTTTGCTCAATTTATAATTTGGTTGTTTGTCCTTTTATTTTTGAGTTACAAGATTTCTTTATATATATTTGATAGCCAACCCTTATCAAATACGTGGTTACCAAATATTCTCTCCCATTAAATTGACTGCCTCTTCACCTTTTTGACAAAGTCCTTTGAAGTACAGATGTATTCAGTCTTAAGGAGTCTCCATTTATCTGTTTTTTCCTTTCTTCTACTTATAAGTACATCTGCCCCATCTCTTGGGATGTGTGATTAGAAATAGCCTGGAGACAAGATGAGGATCTCAGGCTCTGAAGTCAGAGCTGGATTCCAATGCAGTCTCGCCTCTCACCAGCCTTGCAACCTCAGGTAACTTATTCTCAGTAGTGTTCAGCTTCTGCATCTGTTAAATGAGAACAGAATTATTGTAGCATCACTTACTGAGAGCTTACATAATATTCTAGGTGCTGAGCCAGGCTTTTTTCCCTCTGTTCCTTTAACTGAGATATAATTCATATATTATAAAATTTATACTTTTTAAGTGTACTACTATTCAGGGCTTTTTAGTATATACACAAAATTTTGCAGCCATCACCACAATCTAATTCCAGAATGTTTTTATCAGCTCAAAAAGAAGCCTCACACTCCTTAGCTGTCACCTCCCCCCATTTCTTCCTCTCCCAACCCTGCACAACCACTGATTTGCTTGTTTTCTCTATAGATTTGCCTAGCCAAGGCTTGACTAGAGTCACTCACAGATCCCCAAAGCAACCCAGGAGTTAGGCTCTGTAGTTATCGTAGGGCGAGACCTTCCAACTTTGGTTTAAAATGAAAAAACCAGCAGAGTCATATTTTATTTTATTTTTTTTTAGAGTCATATTTTAAATTAGCTTTCCTTAACATGGTGTGTATGGGAGGAGAGAGGAGGTACCACTGAGACACTTCTGGTTATATGAAGTCAATTCACAACTCTCGGTACATTTTAAGAACTCACATGCTGATGTCAATTAAATGGAACTCCAGGATGACACATTTTTAAGTGATAGAACCAATTTAATGACTTTTTGAGGGAAAGATAAGACAAAGCACTGGATAGTCTCTAAAATGTGGATGTCATGAAAGACTCCTTTATATAAAAATGATGACAAATCATATCTCCCAAAGAATTGAAAACAGGTATTGCAACAGATACATGTACATGAGTGTTCCTAACAGCATATTCACAATAGCAAAAAAGTGAAACAGCATCAGTGGGTGACTGCACAAACAAGTTGTGGTACACCCATACAGTGGAATTTTACTCAGCCATAAAAGGATTGAAGAACTGATAGATGCTCCAACTGGGATAAGCCTTAAAAACATTATTGCTAAATGAAAGAAACAAGGCACAAAAGATCACAGAGTGTGTGATTCCATTTATATGAATATTCGGAATAGGTAAATCCATAGAGACAGCCTGCAGATTGGTATTTGCCATGGGTTGAGGGGATGGGGGAATGGGGGAGCAACTGTTTAATAGGTACAGAGTTTCCTTCTTCAGATAATGAAAATGTTTGGAGGTTATATAGAGTTGGTGGTTGCACAACATTGTGAATGTACTAAATGCCAATAAATAATTCACTTTAAAATGGTTAATTCTATGTTATGTGTATTTTACCTTAATTTTTAAAAATAATAAAAGTCATCAAGGATAATTTTATGATTCACAATAGTCTGCTTCTTTGTAGCTGCAGAGAAACCAGAGTTTTCCACCTACTCACATGTTTGACCCTCACAATATCCCTGTGAGGTAAATAGTACTCTTCTTATTTTGCAGGTGATAGACTTGAGGCACAGGAAGGTTAATTAACTCAACAAGGATTAGTTAGTAGCAGTTCCAGTATTTGACTCTAGACTTTCTGGCACCACTGTTGTCACCGGTACATTCTACCATCTTTCATTTCCCATGATGCCCAGGATGAGAATAATATTATGTTAGTTGCTGCAAAGGGCTTTTGTCTTTGGCTGTCTGCTTAGAATTGGGCAGGTTGTTCACTACTCAAGGGCCCCTGGCTGAGAGGTCAGTTTTAAGTACTGAAGGAAGGGTCCCTTTTTAAAAAAATCATACGGACAGGGCTTGTGTTTCATGAGTCCTTTCTGTACTCCCAGCTCTACCCACCCAGGGCTCTTACCTCTTCCAGAGGAGCAAAAGAAGATGACCAGGTTTCAGGTGAGTTCAGTTTTGATTTTTGTCTCTTAAAATGACATGTCTTTTTTCAGAAATTAAACACATTCTTTTATCTTATTTATGAAAGATAAAGGAGGACAACAGATATTTGTTTTGTGGTAGTTTTTTGGTTTTATTCATTCTATGTTTTGTTTTCTAAGTAGCTTTTTTTTTTTTACATGGGCAGGCACCGGGAATCAAACCCGGGTCCTCTGGCATAGCAGGCAAACATTGTTGCCTGCTGATCCACCGTGGCCCGCCCTTCTAAGTAGCTTTTATTTTGTTTTTAGGATTGGGTTTTTTTTTTTTTTTTCATCTTCTCACTCATAGACATCAGAAATGAAATGAAAAACAAAACCCTCATTATTACACAGCTTGCCAGTTAGTTATTTTCTCTACTATATGCAAGAATAGCTACAGGAAGTTCTCTAAACAGAAAGGTAAGAGAACAAAAGGATATTTGGACTTCAGGAAGGAAGGAAGAACAATGGAATGGGTAAAAAACAGGTAAATACAGACTTTCCTCCTGAGTTTTCTATTGTGTTTGATGATTGAAGCAGAAATGATAACATTTTCTGATGTGGTTATAGATATATGTAGAGGATATATATAAGAAAAAATTTTAAGTGGAGTAGGGTAAAGGAACTTAAAGGGATATAATGTTTCTACATGTCCCTCGAACTGGTAAAATGTTGACACCAGTAGACCGTGATGTGTATATATCATGTAATACCTAGAGCAACTACAAAAAGCTACAAGAGAGATTCAAGGAAAAATGCAAGATAGTTAGAGGTCTCCCATACTCTGCTTTGTGGTGTCTCCCAGCGATTACACCTTAAGCACCTATAGTACGATATCAAAACCAGGAAATTGACGATGATATAATGTACATGTACAGATCTATATCATTTTAGCACATGTGTAGATTTGTGTGGCCAACACTTGTAATCAATATACAGAACTATTCCTTCACCACAAAGATCTCCTGCAGCCCCATTTAGTCACATCCACACTCCCCCTTCCACCACCCCCCTCCACTGACAACTACGAATCTATTGTCCAAATCTAAAATTTTGTCATTTTGAAAGTTTTGTGTAATGTAATCATGTAGTATTATATAAAATTGACTTTTTTTTCACTCAGCATTATGTCCTTAACGTCCATCCAAGTTGTGCCTGTATCAATAATTTATTAGTTTTTATTACTGAGTGGTATTCCTTATATCTGGTATATCATGTTTAACCATTCACCCATTGAAGGACATGGATCAGTTCCAGTTTTTGGCCATGAAGAATAAAGTGGCTGTGAATAGTCATGTACAGGTTTCTGTGTGGATGTGTTTTTATTTCTCTGGAATAAATAAATAAATGCCCAGGAGTGTGGTTGCTACTGGTACTGATTACATTTTTACATTAATTTTAGCCATTCCTGCTTTCTTTTGATTAATGTGGCAACTGCAACCAAGAAACTGAATTTTTAATTTTATTTAATTTTTAATTGATTTAAATGTACATAGCTTCATGTAACTAGTGGGTACCAAATTGGACAGCACAATTCTGAGAACTTCATGTGTATTCATTCATTAAATCTCTAGAAAGATCTTATGAGATGGGTACATTATGCAGATGAAGAGATTGAGAGTTTAAGGAATGTCTCCATCTAAGGTCATGCAGTTAGTAAGAGGCAGAGCTTTGGAACTTAAACTGAGGTGTTGTGGTTTGAAAAACTGTGGTGTTCACTTCAACACTCTGAATGATCTCATAGATGATTGTCGTAGATAGGTGGCATGTGCCTTGAGAACATAGAGAATGATTTTTGTATCTCCCAGGAAGGGTGACTGAAAGCCTTTTGATTTGTGAAAGGGTAACAAAGTGACATTCCCAGGCTTAGTGGATGTATGAGTGAGAAAGGAAAGATGCAAATTATTAGACCCTGTGGAAGCTAAACTGACCCGACATTTCTGTGATAATTGGTAGTATCAGTCAAATTGTGAAGTGTGTATACCCTGCGGTTCAAGAGTTACAGTTCTCTGGGACTTGTAGGAATACTCATTGGTGACACCAAATTAAATATACAGGATTTGTTTTTTAATTGCACAAACTTTTGATATGACTGTGGAAAAGTCATATGTGGAGTAGGAAAGAGGAGGAAATTACTTAGAGTTGACTCAGTTTTTCCAGAATCCAGAACAGCTTCCCATACATCTTTCATCTTCTCAGTGCTGACCTTTTTCCAGTGGATGGTGGTTGTAAGATTGATGTGTTGTGTGTTTGCCACTAAAGGAGGCAGTTACACTCAAGGATGTAGCTGTGGTCTTCACCAAGGAAGAACTGGGGCTGCTGGATGCCGCTGAGAAGAAATTGTACCAAGATGTGATGGTGGAGAATATCAGGAACCTGCTCTCTGTGGGTGAGGAGAGACTTCTGTCATTAAATGTCAGCTTACTGGAGTGTCTTTATGTCCTCTCACATTTAAGACATTGGGACGCTTGAAATGCTTCCCTGTACTTGAGAAACTGAGTTTTCTAATTCCTGTGGGACATATTGTCAATAACTTATCTGTTTTTTCAAATTGCAGTTGTGGTATATTGGGTTTTGGAATCAGTGAGTTGCATCATTATTGTGATTGATGAAATATAATAGAGAAATAGCATAGCTTCTTCTCCAGAACTACACATAGTGCAACAAAAATTGTGATTACAGCAAGGAAGGAGGGGGTGCAGTCGTAGTTCAGTGCTAGAATTCTTGCCTGCCATGTGGGAGACATGGGTTCAATTCCCAGGGCATGCACTTCCCACCAAACAAACAAGCAAAACAGACCAAAAAAACCCCCAAAAACAAAAATTCAACAAATGGTGCTGCAATAACAGGATACTCACATGGAAAAATAATGAAATGTGACCCCACCATACAGCATACAAAAATAAAAAATTAAAACAAAATAAAACAGAGAAGGAGGTGTGATAAAAATAATGGTGTGAATCAGATCATTTGATGTGATTGATATGCAGTGATGTACGTTTGGATTTTGTGAATTGGATCACAACATAAAACAGAAGGTATTTATTACAACAGATCGCAATCAAATTTTTAAAAAATACTCATTATTGCTTATATTAGTTTCCTGGTGCTGCCCTAACAAATAACCAGAAACTTAAGTGGAATAAAACAACAGAAATTTATTCTCTGATAGTTGTGCAAACCAGAAGTCAAGAATCAATGTGTCAGCTGGGCCACACTGCCACCAGAAGTTCTAGAGAATTCTTTCTTGACTCTTCCAGCTTCTGAAGGCTCCTGGCATTCCCTGGCTTGTGGCAGCATCACTCTAGTCTCTGAGTCCATCTTCACATGGTCTTTTCCTCCCTGTGTCTTTTTTTTTTCACTCCTGCCTGGCTCTCTTCTAAGTTCACAGATAATTAGATTTAGGACCATCCCTTATCCAGGGTGATCTCCTTTCAAGACTTTAATTACATCTGCAAAGACCCTTCTTCTAAATAAAGTCACACTTGGAAGCTATAAGTGAAAACACCCCTTGGGGAACCATCAATCAACTGACTTCAGCCCCATGAAAATTATGTGATTAGAATTAAAATTTAACTAATTTTTGCCTTTGATGTTTTCACTTTACACATATGCCATTTCCTTTCACAGGAGATCAACCCTTCAAACTAGATAAATTATTACATTTGGGAAGAGGAGAGAGACTTTTGATGATGGAATCAGAAATTCAAGATGAGCATTCAGGTGAGAACTGTCCAGCCAAATCCTTGGAATTAACAATCCCAGATTCTCTGCTTCTTATCATCTTTTTGGCCACCACCCAGCCGAAGCCCCCATCTTTCACTACTCTGCTTTGATTAGAACAGCTTTCTCAGTGCATCCCTATTTCCACTTTTGCCTTCTTACAGTCCATTTCCTACACACTTCTTACAGTCCTTTAAGTGTGATGTTAGTCATTCCTTGGCTCAAAACTGTCCCATGGCTTCCTGTTTCACTTAGCAAAATCCAAAATCCTTACAGTAGCTTCCAAGGACCCTACATGACCTGGCTACCCACTAACTCGCTGAATTTATTTCCTATCCTTTGCTCCTTGCTCAGTACCTTCTAGCCATTTGGACTAGTTCTGCTAAGAAGACTTGAGATATAATGTCCTTGAGTCTCCCTATTTAATTGAAAGGAACCCTGAGGCCCACACTTAAACTGTTAGAGGGCCTCATATCTGATTGAAGAGTACTCTGAGCTTTGATCTTTCTGAAGTCTCAGAATATTTTACAGTCATGCCTTTGACTTTATCTTGATACCATGTTTTCCTGAGAATGCCCTGGATTTAATCTTTACTGAGAAGCTATTTCCTAATTATAATATCATTTGCCATCAGTGTATCCTGATCAGGATATTTAAAACCAACAATTATTGAGTCTTCTTTTTTCAACAGTCTTTCCTTTAGCTCATTTTCTCTTCTGACATTTAGTTATAAGCAGGAAGAAGAAACTAGGCAGCACCTTCAACACTGGCTGGCTAGAGCACCTAGTTTGTTAAGTATATTTTTACTTTCCACATAACTGTAGGCACCAGTTTCCATGTAACTGCAGGTACCAGTGTTGCTAAATTTTCTGCCACTACATAAGGACCCCTATTCTTTTTTTAAAAAAAAAAACATTTCTATTGACACATCCTCCCACACATACATTCCATACGTGATGTATAATCGCTGGCTCACAGTATCATCACATAATTGTGCATTAATCACCATGATCATTTTTTAGAACATTTGCATCACTCCAGAAAAAAAAATAAAAAGAAGAAAGAGAAAACTCGTATATACCATACCCTTTTCCCCTCCCTCTCTTTGAGCACTAGTATTGCCATCTACCCAATTCATTTAACCCCTTATTGCCCTTATTACTTAATTTTTTACTCATCAGTCCATACCCTGGATAAAAGGGGCATCAGACACAAGATTTTCACAATCATACAGTTACGTTGTAAATGTACATCTTTATACAATTGTCTTCAAGAATAGAGGCTACTGAAACACAGCTCAACAGTTTCAGGTACTTCCCTCCAGCCACTCCAATATAGCATAAGCTAAAAAGGGATAGCAATATAATATACAAGAATAACCTCCAGGGTAACCTCTCAACTCTGTTTGATATCTCTCAGCCACTAAAACTTTATTTTGTCTAATTTCTGTCTTCCCCCTTTTGGTTAAGAAGGCTTTTTCATTTCCTTGATGCTGGGTCCCAGCTCACCCTAGGAATTCTGTCCTACATTGCCAGGGAGATTTACACCCCAGAGAGTCATGTCCCACGTAGGGGAGGATCTCTCTTCCAGTTTCCAGTAACATTTCTTCACTTCCCTTTAAACACAGCCTCCCCATAGTCCAGATTCCTACCAGAAGACTTAAGGCACTTTATTAAAACTCCCCTAAAAGGCTTTCCAGCTTCCTCCTGCTGCTTGGTTCCAAAGCTGCCTTCACAATTTTGGGTTTGTTATGAAGGTATCCTAAGTTCAAAGTCTATATTAGTTACTGTTGCTATATAATAAATTATCCTACACCTTACCTACTTTTTACAACAAGTATTTATTATCTTACACAGTTTCTGAGGGTCAGAATTCAGGAGCACGTTTGTCTGGCTTAGCATTTCATGAGGTTGCAGCCAAGAAGTTGACTTGGGCTGTAGTCACTTGAAGATATGTCTGGGACTGAAGGATGTGCTTTGAAGATGTCCTCGTTCACCTGGTTTAGGGCCTGAGGCTTCATTTCCTCACTGGCTCTTGACAGCAGGCCTATCCTTGCTAAGTGGGCCTCTTGTTAGAGCTGCCTAGGTCTCCTTGAATCTGGTAACTGATTTCCCCCAGAGCAAGTGAGCCATAGTGTAAATGGCAGAAGCCACATGTCTTTTATGACCTAGGTTTGGAGGTGACATATTGTCAATAGTGTCATATTGTATTGATTTCACAGACCAATTCTGATAAAAGTATGGGAGGGGACAAAAGGATGTGAATACATAGAGTCAGGAGTTGTTGGGAGTCGTTTTATTTGCTGACCGCCACAGCATATTTTGGTATTTATAGTTAAATGTCTGTGACTTCTAGAATATAATGTTAGCCATTCAGATTTAGCCAAAAATTCAGAAAACTTAAATAGCAAAAATTATCATGGATTCATTGCCATAGCAAGTATGAACTATGGGAATGAATTTCCTAATTGTTTTTCAGGTTATATGTTTACCAGTTGAATATTGTATACTAGGAATTTATTAAAATCAAAGGGAAATGCTCTCCAGTTTTCTCATCTGGCTTCTTGATTTAATGAGTAAATTAAGAGAAAAAAGGCACCATCTTATATGCTTATGGGATAGAGAGGAGATTTTCCTTTTGTCTGAGGATATATTCTCCCTTTGTCTGAGGATATCCCCTCCTCTTCTCTTTGGGAATTCTTGGCATCGCATGATTATCTGTATGCAATAAACGATCAGTTCAGGCTTTTCCAGACATTTTGCACTTGCTTGCCACATACAAATGCGTAGGTTGTACTAAGCAGCCCTGGCTTTGAAGCTTATAAATAGCCAGAATTACATAGATCCCATAAAGCTGCACGAAAAAGAGGAAGGGATGTTTAATTGATTATTTTTGTGGACAAGGAGGTAAAGTTTTTCCTCTATTAAGTCTTTTAGGACACCTTTTCTTTGCAATGCAATCTCCTGATTTCTAATTTTAACTAGTTGCGTATGACTTGGTATAGTTTTAAATGAAATTCATTCAACACTTAATGAATAGGAGCTTAGTGACTACTTCTTTGTTTGCATAGGCATGTAAAACAAATGTTAAAGTCAACCTGAACTTTCCATTCATTTGAATATGGTCTCTCAGTGTGGTTTACATGTGAAATCACTTTTTCTCTGATCAATTACTTGTCCTTATTATCATCTCTTAATTCCCTTATCCTTCCAGAATACAGGAATGAAAACGAAATAGAGACTCTTCAAGAAGTAGCATTAAGATACCTCTTACGTGAAGATCTTACAAGCTTGCAGATGAGGGAACAATTTATAAGTAAATTAACCAAAAATCAAGATGTGATAAATCCTCAAGGCAAGTGGTCTGAGTTACTAAAACAAGTTGATTCCCCATCTCACATGTGGGCAGGGGAATGTCTTGAGGTTTCTGAAGATGAGAAATATGTAATGAAGCTTCAAGGGGAGAGTTCCAGTGAGAATCAGAATACAGAATTTCCAAATATGACCACCTGGGATTTTGGGAGAAAAATATATCTGAGAGAGTCACAGAACTATCAAATAGATGTAAGAAATAAACTGTGTAAAAGTGACTGGTGTATTTTGAGAAGAGTCTGTCATCACCATGATGGCCATGGAGTGAACAGAAGAGTAAAAGCATTTAGCCATGGTAGTTGTGGGAAAGACTCAAAATCATCACAGCATAGTGTAATCCATTCAGTAGAGCAAACCTCTGATAAGAATGGAAAAGGCATCAGCATTGGCGCTAGTCTTAAACTCCATCAGCAATTGCACCTGAGAGAGAAACCTCATATATGTATTGAGTGTGGAAAGGGCATCAGTTATACCTCAGTGATTCCCATTCATCAGAGTGTTCATACAGGAGAGAAATATAAGAATGATGGGTGTGGTGAGGGCTTCAGCCATAATTCACATGTGCAAACTAATCAGAAAATCAACACAGGGGAGAAACCCTACAGATGTCAGGTATGTGTGAAGAGCTTTAATCAGAACTTTTCTCTTCCCATGGATAAACTTATTCACACAGGGGGGAAGTCATGTAAGAGTGACAGGTTTGAGAATGGCTTTAGTCATAGCTTAGCTCTTAATATTCAGTGTGTAGAAAACACTGGAGGGAGAACCAATAAATGTGATGTGTGTAATAAAAATTTCAGTCAGACATCACAACCTCAGGCCCGTCAGGGAGCCAACAGTGGAGACAAAACATACAATTGGGAGGCATGTGATAGAGTATGTAATCAATATTCTGGTCTTCACCAGAGAGTCCACACTGTAGAGAAATCACATCAATGTGAGGTGTGTGGTAAGGGCTTCAGTAAGGTTTCAAATCTTCAAGCCCATCAGAGAGTCCACACAGAACAGAAGCCATACAAATGTGAAACATGTGGTAAGGAATTCAATCAGATTTCAAATCTTCAGGCTCATCAGAGATTTCTCACAGGAGAGAGGCCATACAAATATGAGACATTTGGTAAGGGCTTTAGTCAAAGTTCACATCTTCAAGATCATCAGAGAGTCCATACGGGAGAGAAACCTTTAAAACATGTGTGTGGTAAGGCCCTCAGCTGGAATTCACATGTTCATGCCCAGCAGAGAGTCCATACAGGAGAGAAACTCTATAAATGTGAAGAGTGTGGGAAAGACTTTATTTTGAACTCTTATCTTCATGTTCATGAGAGGATCCACAAGGGAGAGAAGCCCTATCAATATGAGGTGTGTGGTAAGGTCTTCAGAAGGGCCTCACATCTTCATGGCCAACAGAGAATACACACTGAAGAGAAACTGTATAAATGTCATGTGTGTGATAAGAAATTCAGCCGTAATTCCTATCTTCAAATCCACCAGAGACTCCACACAGGAGAGAAACCATACAAATGTGAGACATGTGGTAAGGATTTCCATCAGATTTCAAATCTTCATGCTCATCAGATAGTTCACAGAGATGAGAAGCCATACAAATGTGAGACATGTGGTAAGGGCTTTTGCCAGAGTTCATATCTTCAAGCCCATCAGAGAATCCACACTGGAGAGAAACCCTACAAGTGTGATGTGTGTGGTAAGGGATTCAGGTGGAGGTCGTATCTTCAAGCCCATCAGAGGGTCCATACAGGAGAGAAACCCTACAAATGTAATGCATGTGGTAAGGGATTCAGGTGGGGTTCGTATCTTCAAGCCCATCAGAGAGTCCATACAGGAGAGAAACCTTACAAATGTGATGCATGTGGTAAGGGCTTTAGATGGAGTTCACGTCTTCAAGCCCATCAGAGAGTCCATACCAGAGAGAAACCCAGAAAAGTGAAGAGTATGGGAAAGGCTTCAGTTTGAACTCTTATCGTCATTTGATCAGGATTCATATGTGAGAGAAACCCAGTAAGTGTTGCATTTGTGGTAAGAGCTTCATTCAGGCCTCACAACTTCAAGCCTATCGGAGTAGCCATACTGGAGAGAAACCACACAAAGGTTTTGTATGTAAGGGTTTTAGTCAAAGTTCATGTGTTGAAGATCATCAGAGAGTCCATAAAGGTGATAAAACCAATACATGGCATGAGTCTGGTAAAGGTATTCTTCGGAATTTCTCACTTTCACCAGAAAATCCACAGGAGATGATATTTTTGAAATGAAGTTTTATAAGAATTCAAGTATGTGCTGTTTTTCAGTCGTGAGCTCTATTGAAGAAAACCTATTGTCATATGAATATGGCCAGTATTCCAAGCAGAATCCGGATTGTAACACTTAGCAAGAGAACACACAGTAGAGAAACCCTACAATAAGGGTTTCACATTCAACAGTCTACACAGGAGAAAAACCTTAAAAATAATGAGTAACTTCAAGACTTATGCACAGGTGTAAATGATGGACATGACAAACTCTATGTGCACTAGAATGTAAGCTCCATGAGGGCAGGAAGTTTGTTTACTGCTCTATTGCCATGATCTCAAATCAGTGCCTGAAACATAGGAGGTGTATATTTGTTTTAGGAGGTGCGTTTTTGTGATTGCTGCTTTAAAATCCTTTTCAGATCATTCTAACATCTGAATCTCTTGGTATGGCATCAGTTGTCTTTTCTTGTTCAGTTTGTTATTATTATAGTTCTTGGTATGATGAGTGATTTTTTATTATTATCCTGGATATTTTGTATGCTGTTGTGAGACTTTGGGTTCCATTCAGTCCTCTTTTTTGTCAGGCAGTTACTCTGGCTGTAGCATAAGGTCCAAGTGGGGATTTGTCTCCTTACTGGTCCCACTGGACACTGGGAGAGGGAAGGAGCAGAGTTCAGCCACTTTACTACTGCATGAGAATGGAAGTTCATTTCCTTGCTGGACTGCTGACACTAGCAAAGGTGAGGGAGTCGGGACTGTAGCAGAGGGCTGAATGGTGCCACCTTGTTGCTGCTGAGTAGGAGTGAAAATTCTGCTTCCCACACAACACTGACTGACACCACCCTGATGGAGGAATTGGAGTGCCGACTAGCTCTTCATTCTGCCTTACTACTGCAGTGGAGGATTGGGGGCTGGATGGGTGGAAATGCAGCTCTCCACTGCCCAGTTTACACCAACTATGAAAGAAGGGCCTACTCACTTTACTCCTTGCCACTAGATGGGAATAGAGGTTCAGCACCCTATTTGTAGTCACTGAAACTAGAGAGGGGGAAGTGGAGGGCTGACTTGTACCACTTTATTGCTTCCAGGTTGGGGTGGAGAATCAGCTCTCCACTGGATGCTGCTGACATCACAGGGGGTGGGGAGAGTTAGTTTTACCGATGGGGTTTGGCTAGAGTAGTGTTGGTGTTATCAATAAAGAATTTTTGTTCTGCTTGAAGGAGCAGGATTTCCTTTTTCTTGTCTTTACCTATTGGTTCCCAGTTACAGACTTCTCTTTTCCTTGTACTTTTGCTTAAAGGAGCAAGATTTCTTTTTTCTTGTCCTTGCCTGTTGGTTCCTAGTTAAAGACTTCTCTAGCAATCACCTGGTGAGGCAAACTCACTGCTGTGTCATTGTTCACTTCCCGTTACTCTGGCTAGCCTGTCTTTCCATCATTTAGAGTCTTATATTTGTTGCATTATGTCCAGGGTTTATAATTTTCAAAGTGAGGGGTAGGAGGTTACAAGGGTAGTTCAGTAGTAGAATTCTTGCCTGCCACGCAGGAGACCGGGGTTCAATTCCCGGTCCATGTACTTCTCAAAAAACAACAAGCAAAACAAAACCAAACAAACAAAATTCAACAAATGGTGCTGCAATAATGGGATACTCACATGAAAAAATAATGAAATGTGACCTTACCATACAGCACATGCACTTGTGCACACCCCCCTGCCCACACACACACACAGACGCACACACACACAGTGAGGGATGGGTTACTCCATGTTAACTGGACCAGTTTACTTATTTGGGTCAGGACCCTAAGAAGGTCTGTATGTGACTTTTGGTTGATATGTCTTTTAAAGTTCTCTTAATCTAGAGCAGTTTCTTTTTTTTTTTTAGATCTTTTTCCCCTCCCATTGATTTATTGCAGAATCTGGTCATTTGTTGTATAATGGCTCACACTTAGTTTATGTCTTTCTACCTCTTTTTGATGTCATTTAGCCTTTTCCTTTACTTCAATAAATGGAAGATATATATCTAGAGTTTTTATTTAATATAAATTGGGCTTCTGACAACAATAGCTCATAGGTGGTACTGTGTTCTGAAAATGAAGATTTAAGATTTTGTATACTTCGATGATAATGAGGTGTATATAGTCATAAATTTTTCTCTTTTTTGGATGAAGATTGTATATGAATAGATCTCCAGGGAAAACTCACTTTTATTTCACTACGTTTCTTTTTCTAAAAATGCCTGAACAGAAGATTTACTTATTCTCTTGACTGATTTTTTCCCCCTTATAGCATGTGGGACTAAAAATCGATTGATGAAATCTTTAAGAAAAGAGATTGAATAATTACTTACATTAGAAGCTGTCCTTCTGGCAAATGTGAAAACAAGAGGACCAGTGAATTAATGATTCATCATGAATTTCAAGGAGCTGTTTTTTGATATTTAGAAAAGGATCTCTCTCCACCATGAGTAGACAGCAGGGTCTTTTCCATTTTTTGAAATGGCATGTGTAGTAGATATCCCAAAATATGATAAATGAAGTCATTCCAGCTTTGAGTGCCCAGATAGAGTTCTCTACCCAAAAATCTTGGAGAAAAGCCAGTATTAGAAGATGTAACAGAATCCATGTAGAAAAGCAACTCTATGGGTGTGATTAGTAGGGTTACAGTTTCAATTAGACTTCACATGATTTTGAGTGTCCCCACACAGAGGAGAGCAGTCTTGCAGCTGCAATAACTCTTAGAAAGATTTTTTGAAATCAACATGCAGGCAACATATTATAGTCCATGTAGTGGTAAACCCTGTAAGTGTAATGACTTGTGGAATTAGGTTCAGTAATGATGCATACCCCATACTCAGTTCTCAGTAGGGAAAGATTTAGAGATGTGACTAGTGTGGAAAAGATCCCAGAAAGAGTCTTTCATTGAGGGTTACAAACTGAGTTTATGTATTTAGTAAGCATCAGTTTTGGGGAAGGAAATGATCTAAATAGAATGAATATGGTAAGGACTAGAGAAGGAACTCACCTCTTCATAGCCATCATTGAATTCACACGGGAGAAAAGTTTTACAAATGTGATGTGCATGATAGGGATTTGGTTTCAAGGATAACACACAGGAAAGAGATCCTATACACAAGAGTGGGGAAGGATTTAAACAGGGCTTCAATATTGTTCACGAAAGATACACACTGGAGAGAAACACTAAAATGCAGTGAGAGTGGAAAGTGCCTCAGTTTGAGCTGTATCCAAGTTCACTGTTGTTAGCACTCAAGAGAGGCCTTCTGTGTAAGAGTAGAAAGATTTTCATGGAGAAAATGCCATCACATTCATTAGCATTCACAAACAGGAGAGATTCCATGAGTTATGTGCATATGTGGGAAGGATTTTGCATACAGTTGAGTTCTTCACACTCAGTTGTCCCAGGTTTTCTATAAACACAATAAATGTGATGAGTGGACAGATTTAGGATTTTCATTTGAAATTCAGGTATTTATGTCTGTCTCCTGAAGCTATAAGAAAGAGACCTCACAAACATAAAAATATATGTTAAGGACTTCTTTTGGAACTCATGTATATATTTTAAAATTTATTCTGGTTAGCCCAATATATCCTAAATTATTTCAACGTGTAATCAATATAAAATTTAATAATATATTTTACATTCCTGTCTTCATACTGTTGCTGGATTTGGGTTTCTAGGTTCTTGGCCATGCCATGATAATTCAAGGGCAAACAGAGTGTACATAGGCAGAAAGTTTATTAAATACGCATGCAGAGAAGGGACATGCAGGCACTCTAACAAAGGAAAAGGTGAGGCATGAGAGGCCCCTGGCCCTGGGGCAATCTGCTTTTGTAGATATTTGTTCCTTTTGTAATTTTCATTAACAATTACTACCATTTCTTCCTCCTTTGTGGATGCTGACCATAAATGGTGTACTCAGATAGGGTCAGTTGGCCCCACCCTTCTTGTATATGACTCAGGTGGCGTACATTGTCCCCCAGGTGCTTTTTATTGCTGTTCTTCTCAGAGATATCTTTCTCTTCGTGGCCTGACCACTTCTTGAAATTTGCCCTTTGTTCATCAGCCATCCACCACACTATTTCTAACTCTGCATCACTTACCCCCTCAGAGAATTCTGGCCCCCCTTAATCTCAAGGAGTGTACTGATGTGAAATTGATATGTTGCTCAGGAAAGCTATGTTCTTTTATTCTTAATCCTGTCTTGTGAGTGCAGATTTATTTGGTTTTTTGATTAGGTAGTTTATTGGAGATGTGACCCACCCAATTATTGGTGGGACCTTTCAATTAGATTTTCATTGAGATTCAAGTGGGTCTTAATTATTTTACTGGAGTCCTTAAGAGAGCTCACAGAGAGAGAAAATGCTCTCTGTGAGAGATAGTAAGATGTCTGGAGATGCAAAAAGGATATACCCTACGGGAAGCTGTTTGAAACCAGAAGCTGGAAGAGAAGGCCAGCAGCACGTTACTATGTGCCTTTCCATGTGACACAGGAATCCAGATAAAAGTCAGCTACCTTTCCTCTGAGAAGGTATCCTCTGGTTGGTGCCTTAATTTGGACATTTTCATGGCCTTTGAACTATAAACCTGTAATTTAATAAAACCCCTTTATAAAAGCCAATCTATTTCTGGCATTTTGCATTCCATCAACTTCAGCAAACCAAAACAAGCGGATTTGGGCAATTGGACTGTCTTCTATAGCTGCATCAAGCTGTCAGTGGGTTACAGGCTCTACTTATGGGAGCATAAAAGTCTTTGGCTGTGCTATTGCAGGTGGCTGGTTGAGCATGGGGAATAGAAACATCAACTCTGGCAAGGAGGCTTATGTTGGTCTACTCTGGGAGAAGCAAATTGGGAGAGAAATTCTAGTATATAGAAACTGAACAAAATCAGGAGCAAGATGGAGCTCAGGGTATTTTTTTGGGGGTTTTAAGGACCACCTTTGGGTGGGGCTTTGCATACTCGGGCAGTTTGCAATATTTGGCTGAAATTTGCATATTTAAAAAACTTATTTTATGATGTAAAGGCCAGGCTTATCTTTGGGAGTCATGTTTCAAGTTGCTAGGGAGACTTACTCCCTCAGGATATCATTTCCCATGTTGGGGGTGGGGGGTGGCTGGGAAGGTAGTGAGTTTAATTGTAGTTTGTCAACAAAAGAGGTTTTCTGGGGGTGACTCTTAGACATTAATTAAAAGTAGGCTTAGCTTTGCCATTACAAGGGTAAGTTTTGTAAGGGCACACTTCAGGATCGAGTACTTTGCTTATTAAATAGGAAGGTATAATTGCTTAAGAGAATAACAAGCAGGCGGGCCATGGTGGCTCAGCAGGTAGAGTTCTCGCCTGTCATGCCAGAGACCCGGGTTTGATTCCTGGTTTCTGCCCATGCAAAAAATAAAAAATAAAAATAAAATAATAAAATAAAGAATAGCAAGAATTCCCCAGGTGGGAAAATTTAGTAGTTTTACATTTTTATCTAGTCTCTTAAGGGACTTTGCAAATATTTTTATTTTTTTGATGAAGATTTTATTCTTTTTTTCTAGGTTCCATGTCAAATAAAGCTGAATTAGGATGTTTAAATATATTATACAGGTGCTACATAAATTTAAATTTGGGCAGTGAGAACATTGTTAAGTTTTTAGGAATTCTATGCAATCTCTAAATACATGAATAACAATTTACCCATGCAAATTTAGCTAAGAGAAGGATAGAAAATCTCTTTAATTATTGTGATACTTCCTAAACACGTTATGTTTGGTGATTCTTCAGAGAAGTAAATGTTGAGTTGCCCTATAAGCCTGCAATATCAATACTCAGTATATACTCAGAAGAGCTGGGGACAGTGATGGGGACAGACGTTTGCATGCTTATGTTCATAGCAGAACTGTTCACAGTTGCCAAAGATAGAAACAGTCCAAATGCCCATCAACAGTGAAGTGGACAAACAAAATGTGCTATATATATATGATGGAATGTTATGCAGCAGATGAAATGAGGTCCTGAAGCATATAAGAATATAAATGAACCTTGACAATACCAAGTGGAATAAATCAGACACAAAAGGATTGATACTACATGATTCTGCTATTATGAGTGGTAAAAGTAATTTCAGAGGTTGCTGTAGAATAGAGCAGACCTAGAGGTACATAAAAGCTAGAGATGGAGGAAAGTCTATCCTAAGAGTTTGAACCTAAATGCAAGGGAATGGATAGAAATGATGGTAACTAATTAGCAGGATTATAAGTAACATTGCCATATTGGAAGTGAGTATGATTGAAAAGTGATGTATAATGCCAAGTATACTACTGATTAAATCTACAATTATAAAGAAGCTCTCGCATGAACTATCCCAAAGTTCAATAGTGGACAAAGAGTCAACAGTAGAAGGGTATAGGGGTAAACTAAATGAATGCTATGGCCAATAGTTAACAGGAAGTCATCAACAGTACCTCAGCACTACAAGGGGCAACTAATTGATGGGGGGGAGGGACGATGATAAGAGGTGGTTTTGATTTGATAATAGGTGATGCTGTGATTCTCGGATCATTATCATTAAGAACCAATGGATATTGTCTAAAATTGAGAGTGTTGCTGATTGTACAACCAAATGAGGATACTGTAAGACATCATTTGTTTATTTTGAACATTACCCATGATGTCTAATGGATGGAGGGAGCTGAAGGGTACAATGACTGAAAAGCAGAATGGTGAACTGTGATACATTTGTATGATGGAATATGATATGGTTACAAAAAGGAACAATGTGCAGGGACATGCCACTAACTGAGGTAACCTTGGGGACAATGTGTTGTACAAAATAAGCCAAAAACAAAAGAGCAGATATGCTAAGGTTTCTTTCAGAAAACCAAGAAAATTGGAGCCTAGTTTGTAAGCCCTTGTAGTAGCCACATTTAGTCTGAAGTTGTAAAGGTATTTCTGGATGCTGAAATTCTGCACTATATGTGTATCAGCTAGCATACTACATGAGTATTAGCTGATATTTCCCTGGGACTTTGAGTAATTCTGTGACACCTGGGACCCAGAGATGGAGTACTGCAGCCCTGAAGGTTGTCATAGCTATATATAATAACAGTTAAAGTAAGGGGAGATTAGGCCTCAATTATAGTTAAAAACAAAGCAAGTCTGGGTGGGTCTAAGGTAATCAGAATATAGGGTAAAAGATGATAGTATATGTACTCAACCTTCACCTATTATATGGGACCAGAGGCAAAGAGGTTATGTTTAGAACCTAGATTTTCTGTACCACATAATCTAAATCAATCTGTCTGGATAGCTTATTTGACCCGGATTCCTGGGGTCCAGAATAGGAATGAGGCCTTGAAGTTCTGTATAGCTAGGATTCATCTCAGACTGTGGTGGGCTGATAATTGAGAGGTGTTGGTGGTTGTCCTGAGGGT
This sequence comes from Tamandua tetradactyla, assembly GCF_023851605.1. Classification (NCBI taxonomy): domain Eukaryota; kingdom Metazoa; phylum Chordata; class Mammalia; order Pilosa; family Myrmecophagidae; genus Tamandua; species Tamandua tetradactyla. Next base: position 19,921,207 of record NC_135342.1, on the reverse strand, counting down.
TCAAAGGAAAAATAATGCACACATACACATACATATCTCTCTCTCTCTCTATATATATAGATAGATATGGAACTATTGAACTTTCTCATCTGTGAAGCCCTGGGTACCCCCTCAACCATTGGGGACTCCCAGAAAAATGGGCCAGGCCCTTGATTTTGAGGCTTGCCCTTATGAAGCTTATTTCTGTGGGGAAGATGCTATAACTGAATATGGTGAAGCCTAGGAGTTGCCTCCAGGAAATCTCCTTGTTGCTCAGATGTGGCCTCTTTCTCTCTAGGCCCAACTCTGAAAAGAAAGTCATTGCACCTCCCCTGCATTGTACAATGACATTCAGTGGTGAGGGTCTCTCTGGCAGTGTGGGACATGCCTCCTGGGGATGACTGTGGTCCTGGCATCATGTTGACAATACCTTTGGACCAAGGTTGGGGGTGAGGGGGGAAGAAGTGTAATAAAATAAGGCATCAGTGACCAAGAGAGAGCAAATGGAGTTGTGAGGCTATTCTGGAGGCTGCTTTTGTGCAAGCTTCACTTAGGTAGTGCTGATTGTCATGGTTCCCTAAAACCCCATCCAACATCATTCCTGTTAACTCTTGAGAACATCTAGGGCTCAAACTGAGACTGCATAGGAGTTTCATGCACTAAGTTTGCTTTTCTGGAACCTATAATTCCCAGAGGGTTCCTGGGTCAGGTGGGTCCTGAGGCCCACAGGGACCAGTTTCTCCAAGATTACCAATTAATTTCATGCCCCTATCCTTTAGTGTTGACACCCCGTCTCAACTTGAAAAAGTCAGAACTGGCATTACCCAAAGATCCCTATTGATTAAGAGAAAGAGGAGGTATAGCAGAGAGAAAAGGATTTGGCAGATGAGTATGGTTGCTGAAACATTATGTTAATATTCCTCCCAGCACCCAGTGTTTGAGAGCAACTGGGAGGAAAAATCTGAGATCATGGAATAGTGACCCATGACAAACTTTGGGGTCTGTTCTGTAGCTACTTATTGAAGTGTGCTTTTAAGATCATTGCTTTTTCTTTTTTTGTTTTGTATATATGTTATATTTCACAATACAAAGCATTAAGTAAATAAATAGATGTATAACATTTTATCCATGCAAATTTCGCTAAAAGAAGAATAGAAAATCTCTTTTAACTGTTGTATGACTTTGTAAACACTTTTTATGTAATATGTTAAATTATTTTAGTACCTCACTTTTACAAGGTGAAAGAACAAATCCTTGTAGGGGTACATAATATTTTCAAAATGGTACTGGGATCATATACAGGCATAACATAAGACACACATGCTTCCAAGATCCTTGATTTGATAGAGAGTTATAAGCAACTGGGCACAGGGAATCTCTGACACTTTTCCTTTCTTTTACACACTGGAGGATGCTCTTGTACTTGAGAGTCCCATGGAGGAGTATATGTCCCCATCTTTTCATTGAATTAAGTGTTGGCATTTCCCATTTTCTCTAGAAAAGGAAACGAGACTCACTAGTGCCAGTGTGGCCACTTGGTGCCTCTCTGTGCCCATCAGAGCTGGGCATTCCTCTCTCTGTGAACCCAATCTTTCATAAACATGAGGATAATGTGCATTTCCAGCACACGTTTCTTGGGTATATCTGGACCTACACTTCTGGGGGGTTCCTGGGTCTTGCCTGGAAGAATTCCAGGACAGTGCTCTTGAGAAATCCTTCCTCTACACCATACCAATGTCTTGGGAGCACAGGGAGCAAAGCTACTGGGTGTCCCCAGAACATTCCTCTCAAGGAGATACCTAGATCTATGCTCCCTAGGTGGGCGCAATTACCCCACCTGAGATAAGTCTAGGGCAATGCTCCCAGGAATACCTTTGTCCTTTACTTTCCTGTATCTTGTGGGCTAAAAAGTGAGCATGTTCTAGAAGAAGGAAAGATTTATCTTTAGCCCCAATGATTCTCAACAGACTAAACAATCAAGGCCTGAAGGGGAAACTTTCCTACTGGAAAATGCCAAATTCCCAGAGTATAGATTAGGGGCATCTCCCTAGAATATTAAATAAAATACCTTGTTTGGTGCAAGAATCCTTAGCTCAGAATCCTGAAAGATGGAATGTTAAGAGAGGTGGAATGTCTCAGAAGGTATTGAAAACCAGACAGAGGAGAAAGGAAACTCTCATGGAGGGAGGGGAGAGGATGAAAAGAGAAAAAGATTCAGCAGAAAGAAGATTCTGAGTCCCCAGAGGAGAGGAATGGGGAGAGAAGAGGAGAGTGTTGATAAGTCTTGGAGAGCTAAGGGCAGAGAGGGAGAGAGAGAGACGAGGGAGGGAGGGAGGGAGGGAGGGAGAGGAGAGGGGGGGAGGAGAGAGAGGAGAGAGAGAGAGAGGAGAGAGGAGAGAGAGAGAGAGGAAAGAGAGAGAGAGAGAGAGAGAGAGAGAGAGAGAGAGAGAGAGAGAGAGAGAGAGAGAGAGAGAGAGAGAGAGAGAGAGAAAGAAAGAGAATGAGAGAATGATTTGGCTTGTGTTGGACTCTTGCATGACATGGGGTAAAGTTCCCAGTCAAATCTCAAGAACAGGATCACCCCCCACTCTTAGTCTCCTTGATTCTGCATGGCATGGAAAGATGTGTGCTCAGAAAAGGCAGAGGGGATTCCACACTTTTTTTCCCCATGGGTTTAATTTAGTCGGAGGACTAAACCCTGAAGGAGCACACCAGCCAACACAATTTGCAAAGCCTGAAAGACATTTTGCTTTGGTTTGTTTTTGTTACCAACTGGCACTGAGAGGAATATCTGCCATATCACCAGCTGCATACAAACTTAAGAATCAGACATCTCAGGGAGTAAATTCAAGAGCTAGCACATTAGAATATTGAAATGTATAGTATGCAATGAAAGAGTATGAGACAAAGTAACATTTAATGAATGCACAAACAAGGAATAAGATAAAACTTCAGAAACTATCTTTAAAAATGGTTTTTAATATACTCAAATAGCTCAAGTAAAACATAGGGAGGGAACTAAAGGATATTGGGAAAATTATAATGACATGCTCTTCAACTCCAGTAATTCTGTTTAGTTCCTTTTCATAGTTACTGTCTCATTATTGAGATTCTAATTTTGTCCCTTTATCATTTCCCCAAATTCCTTTAGTTCCTTGTCTATGTTTTCCTTTAGTTTTTTGAGTATTTTAAAGATCACATTGTCCTGGGCATGCATTCATGGCTTTAGAAATTGTCTCCATTTACAGAGGTTGGAATGCCCCTTCTACTTCTTATGGAATAGACTCCCCCCCCCCCCACTGGGTGTTCTATTTTATGTCTCAAATCAAGTAATATTTGTCTCCAGGCCACTTCAATTTGATTGTCTTACAGCTGCCCACAAGTTGCATCTGCCTACTAGGCAAATTTTAAAGAGCTGAGCCAGAGATGAGTGGTCTCATTTGGTCCTTCAGGCTGCTACTGAGTAGATTGGAACTAACAAACAGGCACCCTAGTATGCACTTGTGATGTATGTATACCCTATTGTTCTGGGGTGCAATGATCTATATATATCTGTTAAGTCTAATTCATTTATCATATAATTTAGGTTCTCTATTTCCTTATTGATCCTTTGTATAGGTGTTCTATTTACCAAAGAGTGGTGTGTTGAAATCTCCCACTATTGTTCTAGAGATGTCTATTATTCCTTTCAGTTTTGCCAGTGTTTGCTTCATGTACTTTGGAGCACATTGATTAGATGCATAAATATCTATGATTGCTATTTCTCCTTGACCCCTTTTATTAATATATAATGTCCTTCTTTGTCTCATAACATTTTTGCATTTAAAGTCTGTTTTGTCTGATTTTAGTAAAAATCTATCCCAGCTATTTTGGTTATTTCTTGTGAGGAATACCTTTTTCCATCTCTTCATTTTCAACCTATTTGTGTTTTTGAGTTTAGAATGAGTCTCTTGTAAGTAGTGTATAGGTGGATCATACATTTTTGTCCGTTCTGCCAATCTGTGTCTTTTTGTTTGGGTAATTTAATCCACTGAGGTTCTCTGTTATTACTCTCCCAGAGAGTGTGGTCATCATGTAGATCAGCCCTTAGGTGTTCTTTTGTCTCTTAGAGATTCTTAGTATTTGTGTTATTCCTTTTTAAAGGGTTCCTTCAGGGTACTGTGCTAGTTTGAGAGTATTATGTACCCCAGAAAAGCCATATTTTAACCCTGATCCAATCTTGTTGGAGCAGCCATTTCTTTTAATCCTGATTCAATACTGTAGGTTGGGAACTTTTGATTAAATTATTCCCTTGGAGATGTGATACACCTAATTGTGGCTGTGATCTTTTTATTAAATGGTGATGTGACTCCACCCTTCCAAGGGGGTCTTGATTAGTTTATTGGAATCCTTTAAAAGAGGAAATATTGTGGAGCGAGTCAGAAATTATAGAATCAACAGAAACTTCAGAGCAGAGCTGACACAGATGCTGACACTTGGGAAACAGAGACTTGGATATTTGGAGATGGTTGGAGCCCAGCAGATGTCACCATGAGATGTTAAGCAAGACAGAACCTAGAGAGAGCCCAGGGAAGCCAAGTGATGAAAGCGAGACCCATAGAAGCAAATTGAGGAACCCCCACAGAACAGAGGCTGAAAGCAATGGAGCCTAGGAGCCAGGGGCTAGCAAATGCCAGCTACATGACATAGGTATTCCAGACCTAAGGTCCTTTTCTTGAGTGAAGGTAACCTCTTAACTTTAAAACTTTCACTTCCTTAGGACTATAAACTTGTAGCTTACTAAACTCCCCCTTTAAAAATCTGCTCCAGTTCTGGTATATCACATTCCAGGAGCTTTAGAACTAATGCAGGTACTGAGGATTTCAAATCCAAATTCATTGGAGTACCACTCTACTGTCTGCATGAGAATGAAGTTAATAACTAGACAAGGAAAGGCAGGAGACAACTGTATCCAAGAAATATGAAGTGTACTTTCCAATTTTGTAGAATCAACAGTAATGTAGCTCAGTCTTTTGCAGTCCTCAGCTGTTGGTTGGTTATGCTTGAGAATCATTGTTGTAAAATTGTATGTCTTGTGGGCGTCAGAGCAGTTGAATATATCTGGCATAGTCCTTTCCATGGGTCTCTGAGACAGTCCTTTTTGTTGAAGATAAAACAGTCTGGCCTGTAGCTAATTGCAACTATTTTAGTGAAGCCTAAGAATAAAAACTATTGGTGAACAATGAAATCCAGAGAATTGAGTAATGAGCATATAGGACTCTGGTAGGTACCTTCACCTAGTTGAGTTGCCCTTATGGAGTTCAACAACAACAACATTTGATGCCATCTGGGCCATGCTCCCTCCATAAGGCTCTTCTAGCTTTTGATGGTCCCAGGTGATCCCTGGCTTATGGGAGCATCACTCCAATCTCTGTCTCTGTCTTCACATTACCTTCTTGCCTATGTATCTCTGTTCTCTTTCATTTTTGAATTATATTTTTGTGGAATATGGAATTCTAAGTTGACAGTTTTCTTTCTGCACTCCATTGTATTTTGGTTTACATACATTATGATGAGGAGTGTCTTGTCATTCTCATCTGGGTTCCTCTGTACTATGTCTTCTTCAGTCTGCCTTCAAAATTTTTTCTTTATCTTGGATTTTTTTTTTGCAGTTTAGATATATATGTAGGTGAATTTTTAAAAATCTTTTTAAATTTTGAAATATTCAAATATAAAACATAAAATCCACAGAAAAATACTAATATATATAAAAAGTCTTTTGTTACTTACTAGTTAGACTACTCAGATAACAATATGATAAAATATGTGGCTTCAAACTCTTATCTCTCCACAGAAACATTGTAAGAATCCTGCCAGAACTCTGGAAAATAAAGGTCTGTATAGACCAAATGAACACTGAATCAAGAAAAAGATAACTTAAAAATGACAGAAAACATTTGTAGCATTTTTATTTGCTCTTGCCCCACTCCCTACTCAGTCTAGCAGCAGGTTTCTTGTTTTTTGAGAAGTTGTGGATGTACAAAATAATCATGCAGAAAATACAGGATTCCCATACACCAACACTTGCATTAGTGTGGAAAGATTGTTACAATTGATGATAAAACTTTTTTTGTAATTCTAGTTTTTTTTTATGCAATTCTATTGAGGTATATTCACATGTCATATAATCCACCCAAAGCATACAATGTTTCACAGTATCATCATATATTTATGCATCCATTACCACAATCAATTTTTTAACATCTTCAGTATTCCAAAAATAAAAATTAAAATAAAAAACATGCAAAACATCACATATCATTTATCCCACTATTATTGATTTATTGTCTTTATTTTCTTACTCATCTGTTCATACACTAGATAATGGAAGTGTCAGCCACAAGGTTTTGACCACACATAGTCACACCATAAAAGCTATATAGTTATACAATCATCTTCAAGAACCAAGGCTACTGGATTACAGTTTAACAGTTCCAGGTATTTCCTTCTAGTTATTCTAATACACTAAAAATTTAAAAGGAATATCTACATAATGTATAAGAATAACCTCCTGAGTGATATCTTGACTGTATTTGAAATCTCAGCCATTGAAACTTTATTTTTCTCATTTGTCTTCCTCTTTTTGGTCAAGAAGCCTTTCTGAATTCCGCAACACCTGTGCCAGACACTATATATTAATAAAAGGGACAATTAATCAAGAATACATAAACAATCACAAAGATTTTTGCACTAAGGCAGAGGACCCCCCAAAATGAGGCACATTCTGACACCACTGAAAGGGAGAAGTAGACACCTGTACAATAATAGATGGAAACTTCAATACACCACTCTCATCAATGGACAGAACATCAAGTCAGAGGATCAATAAGGAAACAGAGATTTTGAATAGTAGGTTAAATGAACTAGACTTAACAGGCATTTACAGAGCATTATACCCCATTACTGCAGAATATGCATTTTCTCAATTGCTTATGAATCATTCTCTAGGATGGACCACCTGTTCAGTCACAAAGCAAGTCTCAATAAATTTAAAAAGATTGAAATTATACAAAACACTTTCTCAGATCATAATGGAATGAAGTTGAAAATCAGTAACAGGAGGAAGGCCAGAAAAATTGCAAATATATGGAGACTAAACACAATTTTTTAAAAAATTAAAAATAATTTTACTTACTTATATACATATATAATAATGCATAAATGGGCTCTTTTTGTTTACTCTCTTTTCTTGGCTCTCCTCTACCTACTTTCTGTATTTATATAATCATATGCAAATGTAACACTCATGCAAACATATAGGGTTTTTTTTTTTTGCCAAAATACATTTTGCAAGAATATGATTATCTTTTCTTCTTTCTTTTCTTCCTCAATAGTGTCTCCTGAAAATACCATCAATAAATGTCTGTGGGACCATTTATTTCTTCTATTGGCTGCATAATAATCCAAAGGGTGGTTGTGTTATAATTTATTCAAAGCGTCATTGTCATGGAGAATTGTTCACATCTCTTCCCAACCTGGCATTTATTGACATCAGGCTGGTAGCTTGAAATTAGGCATGCTGGAAATATTTACACCATGGAAATCTGCAAACATTACTGACCAGGACATTTCCCTCCCAGAGGACTGGCTGCTGCATATTAACTAGCACACCACTGGTCCCTATTAATGGGCATTCCTTTTGGGGGGGGCACCACAAATAAACAGTGTTGTTACCTTATGTGTTAATGCTTCATTTCTAAGGGACAGAAGAGTGGGATTGAAGGGTCAAAGGGATTTCAATTTCCCAATTTCAAAAGATGTTGCCATGTTGTTTCCAAAAAGCTGTAGAAATTTATATTTCTTGCAGCAATGTAACACTGTTTTTCCTACATCCCTTCTGTATTAGCCTTTGTTCTCTAGAGAAACAGAACCAACAGGAGATATCTGTAAATATGAGATATATAAAAGTGTCTCATGCAACTGTGCGGATGCAAGAGTACAAAATCCATAGGGCAGGCTGTAAGGCTGACAACTCCAATAAAGTGTATTGAACTCCATAGGAGAGGCTTACTCCTTGAACAGACAGTGAAAATTCTCTCTTCTCCATTAAAAGTCTTCAACTGTTTGGATCAAATCCAAATGATTTGATTCTCTCATTTGTGGAAGACACACCCTTAGTTGATTGTAGATGTAACCAGTCACACATGCAATCAACTGACTGATGACTTAATAAACCAGCCTTCTGGTTTATCACCTAGCCACAAAATATCCTTGCAGCAACAGCTAAGCCAGTACTTGGCTGATCAGACAACTGGGCACCCCATCACCTGGCCAAGTTGAGACCTAAACCAAACCAACACAGTTCACCCCTTGACAACTTGGCAGCTATACACATCCCCTTAAACCATACTTAACTTCTAAATAGAATAAAATAACAGGCATGTTTCACCTAATAATACTCAACTGTCCTGTGTATGACCAGAAATGTAAACAATACAGTCTTTTTTCTTTTTTTTTAATGTTTATTTTAACCATATCATGTAGTCCGATTTAGCACTTAACTGGTGCTTGCAGACCTTCATTCCAAAGCATATAAACTGTCAGGAAATGAAATTTCACTTTATCCTTTGTCTGATAAAAATGGGATCTTTGAGTCAGGTGGTATATATATATAATTTTTTTGCATGGACAGACTCCAGGAGTCGAACCTGGGTCTCAAGCTTGGCAGGTGAAAATTGTTGCCACTGAGCCACTGATGCACTGCCTGAGTGAGGTGGTATTTTAAGTTCCTCATTAGTGGTTAGTATTTTGGCTAGTCCCTGTTCACTTTCATGGAATATTAAGCTGGTCAGGATATTGTACCCTCAATAACAGTGCCTAGGAGATTGCCAGTCTCATTAAGCTGCCTGGTAGAATGTGCAATGGAAAGGTTTAATCAACTTCAGAGAAGGTGCAGGTAGGTTCATAAAATCCACCTGTCAGGCTACTGATTGGTTTTACACAGGCTCATCAATAATGACATACTTACCATGACAACAAGTGTCAGAAGTTCTCAAGCCTTGGGTTTTAAGAGTGTGCTATATTTTTTACTACAGTAAGAATAACTCGACAACTAGACTTTAAGAAATGGCCAGGTGTTGTCTACCATTGATTTTTTTTTTTTACTTTTAGTTAATGTGAATTTAATTCTTTTGTTTTTTAAAATTGTTTATTTTTTGTTGAGAAAAATAACATATATACAAAAAGCAATAAATTTCAAAACACACTGCAATAATTAGGTGTAGAGCAGATTTCAGAGTTTGATATGGGTTACAGTTCAACAATTTTAGATTTTTCCTTCTGGCTGCTCTAAGACACTAGAAACTAAAGGAAATACTAATATAATGATTCAGCAATCATACTCATTTGTTAAAGAGTGTAACTTCTCTATTATAACTCCGTATTTTCCTTTGATTTTTCTCCCAGTATTTAAGGGTCTTTGGGTTATGCCCATTCTAATTTTTTCATGTTGGAAATTGCTGTCAATAATATGGGTTGGGGATGTGGAACTAGTTGTTGTTCTGGAGAGGCTGGCCCCTCTGGGTTTCAGGGCATATCTGGCCTAGGAACATATCTGGAGATTGTAGGTTTCTGGAAAGTAATTATAGTGCATAGAACCTTTGTAGAATCTCAGATAAAGCCCTAGGTTTTCTTTAGGGTTGGTGGGAATGCTTTTGATTGGGGTCCAACAAACCATGATGAATAGCAATACCTAGCTGAAACTTTCATAAGAGTAACCCCCAGAGTAGCCTCTGAACTCTGTTTGAACTCTCTAAGCCACTGATATCTTATTTGTTACAATTACTTTCTCCATTTTCATGAGGAAGGCATTGTTGATCCCATGGTACCAGGTTAGGCTCATCCCTGGAAGTAATATCTCATGTTGCCAAGAAGACTTTCACCTTTGGATATCATGTCCCATGTAGTGGGGAGGGTTATGCTTTTCCTTGCAGAGTTGGACTTATATAGAGAGAGGCCATATCTGAGCTAAAATGAAGGTCCTTTAGAAGTAATTCTTAGGCATAACTATAGGTAGGCTTAGTTTCTCTGCTTCATAAACTTCACATGAACAGTCCTCAACAAAAGAGGTTTTCTGGAAGTAATACTTAGACATAACTATAGCTGGACTTAGCTTCTCTGCTACAGAAATAGGCTTCACAAGAACGAGCCTCAAGATCAAGGACTTGGCCTATTGACTTAAGAGTTCCTACTGTTTGAGGTAGTATCAGGGGTTTCCCCTGTGGTAAAGTTTAATAGTTCCAAATATTTTCTCCTATCCCTCAAGGAACTTTGCCATTCCTTTTGAATTACCTGCTCAACATACTCTGGGATGTATATGGGTATTACATTAAGCTATGCAGAATTACCAGCCCTCATTCCCATTCTGGGCTCCCTGTGTTTGGGTTGTTTAATTATGTGCTACAGAAAATGTCCATTTTGGATAAAATAAACATCTCTTCCTTTGATCTCATAGAGTAGTTAAGTTCTAAAGTGTATGCAATATCCTCCTTACTGCTGTATTCTGATTTACCTTATTCCTTACCTGATCAGCTTCCTTCTTATCTCTAATTGAAACCTGACAGTTGTATGAAGTAATTTTCTAAATGAGACCATGCAATATTTGCTCTTTTGTTTCTGGCTTGTTTTGGATCACATAATGTCCCACAGGTGTATTCACAATGTTGCATGCCTCACAACTTCATTCCTTTCATTTTTTTTCTTTTGTATGCTGAATGGTGAGGTCACATGTCATTCGTTTTCCATGTGAGTATCCCCATATTGCAGCACCATTTGTTGAACTTTGGTTTGGTTGGTTTTTTGTTTGTTTGTTTTTTGGGAAGTGCATGGGCCAGGAATTGAACCCGGGTCTCCTGCGTGGCAGGTGAGAATTCTACCATTGAACTACCCTTGCACCACCAACTTTGTTTCTTTCTGCAGCAGCACAATTTTCAATCATATGTATTCACCACAGTTCACCATTCTACTTCTCAGTCAGTGTATCCTTCAGCCATCTCCACCCATTGGGCATCGTGTATAATGTCCAAAGTCAACAAGCCATATCTTACATTATCCATACTTATCCATAATCATCAACACTCTCAATTTTAGACAATTTTCATTGCTCCCAAGAGAAAAATACCCAATAAATACACCTTCACCAAATAAAGAATCCAAACCTCATCTTTAATCTTATTGCCCCCCATTATTTACCCATGGTATTGCTGTGGTATTATTGATGTCTTCCTGTTAAACATAGCCCGTAGCATGCAATAGTAGTTTTCCCTCTATACCCTGATATTATAAACTCTTTGTATGAGATTCATACCTTTGAAGTAATTCATGCAAGAACTTATTTATATTGTAGTGTTAATTGATGGATACATGGCTCTATACAACCTCTATCAATCATGTTCACCTTCAATATGGCAGTATTACTTCAAGACCTACTAATGAACTGCTTCACCTCTATTCATTCATTTATACTTAAGTTCAACCTCATTAGCTAACTGTTCTAGTTTGCTAGCTGCCAGAATGAAACATACCAGAGACAGATTGGCTTTTAATAAAAGGGGATTTATTTCATTAGTTCTTCAGAGGAAAGACAGCTAACTTTCAACTGAGATTCTTTCTTATGTGGGAAGACACCAGATAGTCTCTGTTGGCCTTCTCTCCAGGCCTCTGGGTTCCAACAACTTATCCTGGGGTGATTTCTTTCTGCATCTCCAAAGGCCTGGCTGAGCTGCGAGTGCTGAGATGAGGTATGCTGAACTGCTTGGGCTGTGCTACATTGAGCTCTCTAATTTAAGCACCAGCCAATTAAATCAAACATCATTCATTACAACAGGCATGCCTCTTAGCCAACTGCAGATGTAATGAGCAACAGATGAGGTTCACGTACCACTGGCTCATGTCCACAACAATTTAACTAGGCATCTTCACCTGTCTGAGTTGACAACTGAATCCAACTACCACACTAACCATTCCCCCATCTCTAGGTTCTGTGTATCTATCTCTAGGTTTCCTATATTCTGTATTATAAGCCTCTGAGTTTACATTTACCAATGTCATAAAAACAAAATCATACACTATCCTTTTGTGTCTGGCTTATTTCATACAGCATTATGTCCTCAGTGTTCATTGATCTTGCCATATGCTTTAGGATGTTATTTTGTTTTACTGTTGCATAATCTATTGTCTCTCTTCTTCCTTAAAAGCCTCCACCTGATTGGATTATCTCATTTTAGGAGACATGTCTTAGTTGATCACAGATGTAATCAGCCACAGATGCAATTAACAGCCTGATGATTTAATATAGCAGCCTTCTGGTTTATCAACCAGCCATGAAATATCCTTTCAGCAATAGTCAGGCCAGTATTGCTTGACCTGAGAACTGGGCATAATCACTTGGCCAAGTTGACACCAGAACCTAACCATCATAGTACACTGCTTGTCAACTTAGCAGATATATACACATCATTGAAACATGTTTAATTTCCAAATAGAACACAATAGCAGGCATATGTTTCACCTAACAATACTCAACTGTCCTGCATACAACTGGAAATGCATTTCATCTCTCCAGAATTTTAGGGTACAAGTCCTTGGGTAACATTCACTCTTAAACGTCATATCCTATGACTTAAATACTATAATATGAACAATGCAACTATGTCATACAATACGAGGAAAACAAGATTTTTGCTTATGTACAAATGCAAATATACTCATAAAAAACAAGGAAGGAATATTTATACAATTACAGTTCTCATTTCTGTAATGAGTCACTGTGGTCATAGTTCATATTTATCACAATCCTCTTCCCCTACCCATTGCCTGTTCCCTTTACCCTCAGCAAGTACTTTAGCTGGCCATGGTTCTTTACCAGGTAGGGTGGCCCAGACTTTCATTCCTAAAGTTGAGCCATTGGTAGTCCTTTCTAGATTGGCTGTTGCAGTTTTCCATTGACTTTAATCACAGGCCATAATAATATTAAGAGATACCCTAGGGATTCTCTTTACCAGGTAAACTCTTCTTTACCTCCATTATGTAGTTGCAGTCTTATTTCCCCTTGATAGTCAGGATCAATTACCCCAGAAAGAACAGTAATCCCCCTTCATGCCTGTTGCTTCAATGGCATGGCAAGCCCAATGTGGCCAGGTGGCAATTCTAACTTCCAGTTCAATGGAATCATTGTTTTTTCTTCTGGTAGGAGCACTCCTCCTTTTGTAACTAAGAAGTGTAGACCAGCAGAGTTTAAGGTTTCTGGGACAGGAAGCAAAATCTTCCTAGTAGATCACTAGGGGTGATACTGAGTGGTACCACTTCTGTTTCCACCCCTTGATTCTAGGACCCATGAATCCTGACTTTGGAAGAAACAGCACCACAGAGTTGACTCTGATTCAGAGTTCTCCTGGGGAACATTGCCTCAGCCCTACAAGGATTGCCACCTGGTTGGCACTGTAATTGGGTCTCCAAAAGGCCATTCCACAGTTTTATCCATGCTGCTGCCTCTGGATGATGGAAAACATGGTAAGACCAGAGAGTTTCATGAGCATGTGCCCATTCCCACACTTCATTTGCTGTGAAGTGGGTTCATTGATTAGAAGCAATGCTGTTGTGGAAGGCCATCACAGTGGACAAGGCATTCTGTAAGTCCATGGACGGTAGTTTTTGCAGAAGCACTGCATGTAGGGAATACAAACCCATATCCAGAGTATGTGTCTTTTCCATTTAGAACAAATCACTGCCCCTCCCGTGATGGAAGTTTTCCAATGTAATCAACCTGCCCCTATTTGGTCTCTGCTGCTGGAATATTGGACATGAAGCACTGGCCAGAGGCAGATTGGCCTTAGTGAGCAGAGGTCCATGTTGCTAGGTGCAATCAGCATGATATCATCAATGTAACAGACCAGTGTGATGTCTTGTGGGAGAGAGAAATGTGAACAAGATTATGATAGAGACTGGAGGGTTGGCATATCCCTGAGGCAGGATAGTGAAGGTATACTGCTGGCATTGCCAGCTGAATGCAAACCATTTCTGGTGGTCTTTAATAACAGCTATTGAGAAAAAAGTTTTGCCAGATCAATAGCTGCATACCAGGTACAAGGGGATGTGTTGATTTACTCAAGCGATGATACCACACCTAGAACAGCAGCTGCAATTGGAGTCAACACCAGGTTAAGTTAATAATAATTTGCTGTCATCCTCCAAGTCCCATCTGTTTTCTGCACAGGCCAAATAGGAGAGTTGAATGGGGATGTGGTGGGAATCACTACCCCTGTATCCTTCAAAGTCCTTAAGAGTGGCACTAATCTCTGCAATTGCTCCAGGAATATGGTATTGCTTCTGAATCACTATTCTGCTAGTTAGGGGTAGCTCTAGTGGCTTCCATTTGGGATTTACTACCATAATAGCCCTCACTCCATGAGTCATGGAGCCAATGTAATTCTTCCAGTTGCTGAGTATGTCGGTTTCAAATATGCATTGTGGAACTGGGAAAATGACCACAGAATGGGTCAGAGGACCCACCGTACCCACTGTGAGATGAACCTGAGCTAACACTTCATCAATTACCTGATCTCCATAAGCCCCTACTCTGACAGGTGGACCAGAGTGATGTTTTAAGTCTCCTGGCATTTGTGTCACTTCTGAGCCAGTGTATAATAATCCCCCAAATATCTGATCATTCCCTTTTTCCCAGTGCAGAGTCACCCTGGTAGAAGGCCATAGATTTCCTTGGGGAAGTCTGGGAAGAAAGTCAGCAGTATAAATTTTAGGCAGTGTAAAATGATACTTCCCCAAGTGTACCCAGCCCTCCCCTCATTCGAGGGGCTTTGGGTCTGTAAGTTGTCTCAAGTCTGGGAATTGATTAAGGGGCCATGACTCTCTGATTTTGTAATTCAAATTGGACTTCTGTACATGTGACCTAGAATTCTGCTTATACAACTTAAAAATTTAGTAGAGTGCCAAACTATTTTACTTCTAAGTACCATGTGATCAACACTGCATGTCTCTGTGACTCAGGTTATTTTGACTGTTGCTTTGAGTCTGCTGTCCATTATGGTGACCCAGCTCACCTTGTCTATGGTGATTGTGGTAATTAGGTTCAGGTGCAACTTAGCTAGGTGAATGTGACTAGTTCTATTGCTGTGGGCATGAGCCATTGGCATGTGAACCTCATCTGTTGCTGATTACATCTGCAGTCAGCTAGGAGGCATGCTGGCTGCAATGAATGATATCTGATTTAATTGGCTGGTGCTTAAATGAGCGAGCTCAATGTAGCACAGTCAAGCAGCTGGGCATACTTCATCTCAGCACTCACAGCTCAGCCCAGGCCTTTGGAGATGCACAGAGGAATCACCCCGGGGAAAGTTGTTGGATCCCAGAGGCCTGGAGAGAAGGCCAGCAGAGACTATCAGGTGCCTTCCCACATAAGAAAGAACCTCAGTTGAAAGTTAGCTGTCTTTCCTCTGAAGAACTATAGGTTAACTAAATAAATCCCCTTTTATTGAAAGCCAATCCATCTCTGGTGTGTTGCACTCCAGCAGCTAGCAACTAGAACAGTGATTAACTGTCACCACATGGCTTCTGACAACATGGGATCCAATCATCCCCATTGTGTTTAAGGATTCCAGCTCAATGACAACAGTTCTCACAGTAATATCTGACCTACAGAAAAGGGTGACTACAGAGCTCTTTAGTGATGATGGAGCTAGTCTCACGAATTTCTTTCTCCTGGTTCTGGTGAAAGATTTGTCCTCTGGACGTTCCTGGGGTATATGAGAAGGACTTTCCTGATAACTCCACTTTAACATTCCAATCTCTCTAAGCCTCTGGATCTAAGCCTTTTGGAGTATAACATACCTCCTCATGGGCCACACTTTGTACCTTATCTTTCAGGGCCTGTTGGGATGGTAGTCTAGTTATATTTATGAATAAAAGAGGGGTGGTGGGGTGGGTAATGAAAATAAATAGAACTATCTTTGAAGCCAATTACCTCAGGGCATTCTGTTGCAGTTCCATCTGGTGAAGCAGGATTAGTTGCTCCAGACAGAGGACTGAGGGCTGATTCCCCATTGGAGGTGGAGAAAGGGTTAGCAAGCACTTAAGGGTTAATCTTGTTAGATGGAGTTTGGATGTCAGGCTCCTCTGGAGAGACTGGAGGCCAGGAAGCTGTTTCCTCAAGGTAGGCCAGAGGTCAGGGAGCTCTTTCTTCAGGGCAGTCCATTATAGGATATGCTACTTTGAATCTATGGTGTACTTCAGACAGCCATGTCCCTTAATCCTCATTTAATATTGTTTTGTGGGAGCTTTTTTTGTTCCCGTGTAGATGTGACCCATCCAATTGTGGGTGGTAACTTTTGATTAGATGGTTCCCATGGAGATGTGTCTCCACCCATTCAAGGTGGGGTTGCCCTTCAAGGTTACTGGAGCCCTTTAAGAGGGAAACAAAGCTACAGGCTGAGCCCCCAGTCTTGGGGTTTGTTCATATGAAACTTAACCCCACAAAGGATAGGTCAAGTCTACTTGAAATTTAGGCCTAAGAGTCACCCCCAAGAGAGCCTCTTTTGTTGCTCAGATGTGGCCTCTCTCTCCAGCCAACATGACGGGCAGTCTCACCACCCTCCCCCTCTCTGTGTGAGACATGACTTCCAGGGGTGTGGACCTTCCTGGCAATATAGGAAAGAAATCCTGGAATGAGCTGAGACTCAGCATCAAGGGCCTGAGAAAAACCCTAGAATGAGCTGAGAATTAACATCAAGGGATTGAGAGAATCTTCTCGACCAAAGGGGGAACAGTGAAATGAGACTAAGTGTCAATGGCTGAGAGATTCCAAACAGAGTTGAGAGGTTATCCTGGAGGTTATTCTTACGTGGTAAGTAGATATCACCTTGTTGTTCAAGATGAAGTGGAGAGGCTGCAGGGAACTGCCTGAAAATGTAGAGCTGTGTTCCAGTAGCCATGTTTCTTGATAATGATTGAACAATGATACAGCTTTTACAATGAGACTCTGTGAATGTGAAAACCTTGTGTCTGATGCTCCTTTTAGCTACTACATCAACAGAAGAGTAGAACATATGGAATAAAATTAAATAATAGGGGGTAACAAATATTAAAATAAATTTAGTTTGAAATACTAGTGGTAAATGAAAGTGAGGGGTAAGGGGTATGGTATGTATAATCTTTTTTTCTCTATTATCATTTTATTTCTTTTTCTGTTGTCTTTTTATTTATTTTTCTAAATTGATGCAAATGTTCTAAGAAATGATGAATATGCAACTATGTGATGATATTAAGAATTACTGATTGTATATGTAGAATGGAATGATAGCTTAATGTTTTGTTTGTTAATTTTTTAAATTAATAAACAAAGTTAAAAAAAAAACAAAAAGAGAAAAAAAAAGAGGGAAACATTTTGGAAAGTGCCACAAAGCCCATGCAGCCAGAGACCTTTGGAGATAAAGAAGGAAAAATCCCTGGAGGAGCTTCATGAAACAAGAAACCTGGAAATAAAGCTACAGATGTCGCCATGTTTGCCATGTGCCTTTCCAGTTGAGGAGAAACCCTGAACATCATCAGCCTTCTTGAACCAAGGTATCTTTCCCTGGATGCCTTAGATTGGACATTTCTATAGGCTTGCTTTAATTTGGACATTTTCACAGCCTTAGAACTGTAAACTTGCAACTTAATAAATACCCTTTTTGAAAAGCCATTCTGTTTCTGATATATCACATCCCATCAACTTGAAAAGTACAGGTTTATCTAGTAAAGACTCAGCAGATTCCAGGGATCCCATCTCCCCATCACCATCATTATCAAGCCATATATCACATCCCATATTTCAGTATTTTATTCTTTCCCAACCAAACCCTTTACTTTAACACCAGACAGACCACAAGTTTGAGGTTTTAGTTTACATTGTGAATCTGCTACTTGCACAATGAGGCTTTGTGTCTGGTCATTGGAGATCTCAAGTCTGCAGCCACAGGGAATAAGATTTTCTTTCAGGACACACATGGATGCTTTTACATCATTCATATGACACTTAAGGTGCATATTTGAAGACTATGCACTATGTTCATCTATTTCTCTCATCAACATCATTATACTTTTTAATTCCACAGAACTCAGTAAAGGTATCAAAAACATTGTTACCCAGAGCTGTGCCTCATTTATGTGTACAATTAGCAGAATCTAATGGTGATATTTTAAGTATCTCTTTTTGCCAACTCATGCCATAGACTGTCAGTGTCATCTTGATTATTAGAAACAGTCATTAGTGCCTCTGAATCTAGTCAGAGTAGAAAACCAATTGTAAAAACCCATTTTAAAAATTCTGTTTCTCAAAAGCTCGGCACTCCCAGTACTAAGCTGTGTTACTCAGTATTCTCTAGAGAAACAGAACCATCAGGAGATATCTGTAAACTTGAGATTTATGAAGGTGTGCCGCATAACCATGGGAATGGAAGAGTCCAAAATCCATTGGGTAGACTGTGAAGCTGGTGGCTCTGATGAATTGTCTGGATGAACTCCACAGGAGAGGCTTATTGGCTGAAGATGCAGTGAAAGAGTCTCTTTTCTTCCTTAAAAGTCTCCAACTGGTTGGACTATCTCATTGTGGTAGACATGCCTTAGTTGATCACAAATGTAATCAGCCACAGATGCAATAAACTGACTGACTGATAATTTAGTACATCAGCCTTTCAGTTTATCCACCAGCCATGAAATATCCTTGCAATGCTCAGACCAGTGTTTGCCTGACCAGACAATTGGGCATAATCACTTGGCCATGTTGATGCCAGAACGTAACCATCACAGATTGTTTGTTCTTTTGTTGTTGAGTTGTATGATTTCTTTGCGTATATAGGATATCAAACCTTTATCTGATATGTTATTTCCAAATGTTTTCTCTCATTTAGTTGGCTGCCTCTTCATCTTTTTCACAAAGTCTTTTGAAGCACAAAAGCATTTGATTTTGAGGAGTTCCCATTTATCTCTTTTTTCTTTCATTGCTTTTGCTTTGGGTGTAAGGTTTAGGAACCTACCTCCTATTACTAGGTCTTGAAGATGTTTCCCTATATTTCTTCATATTGAGTTATATGGTACTGATTCTTACATTTAGGCCTTTGATCCACTTTTTGTCAATTCTGTATAGGATGCAAATTAAGGGTGCTCTTTCCTTTTGGCTTTTGATATGCAGTTCTACCATGCCCATTTATTGAAGATTATTTTTTCCCAGTTCAGTGGATTTGGGGAATTGATGAAGAACAGTTGACCATAGATTTGGTGTCTATGTCTGCTCTATGGATTCAATTCAATTGGTCAATATTTTTGTCTTTCTGCCAGCACCATGGTGTTTTGATCACTGCACCTTTATAATAAACTTTAAAATCAGTAAATGTTAATTCTCCCACTTTGTTCTTCCTTTTTAGGGTAATTTAAGCTATTCTGGGTCTATTTCTCTTTCAAATGAATTGATAACTAGCTTTTCCAAAACCTCAAATTAAGTTGTTGGAATTCTTATTGGTAGATCAATTTAGATAGAATTTACATCTTAACTACATTAAACCTTCCTATCCATGAGCACAGAATGCCTTTCCACATATTTACATCTTCTTTGATTTCTTTTAGCAATTTTGTTTAATTTTCTGTGTACAGGTTCTTTACATTCTGTGCTGGTTTGAAGCTATTATGTACCCCAGAAAAGCCATGTCCTTTAATCCTCATTCAGTATTGCTGGGTGGAATGTTTTATTGTTTCTATGGAAATATAACCCACCCAATTGTGGGCAGTAACTTTTGGTTAGATGGTTTCCATGGAGATGTGTCTCCACCCATTCAAGATGGGCTTGCTTTCTAGAGCCCTTTACGAGGAATTATTTTGGTAAAAGCTTTAGAGCCATGAGAGCCACCAGAACTGACAGAGCCAACAGAACAGACAGAGCCCTGGGAAAGCCATTGAAGAGAAAGCTAGAGATCTTGCCATGTGCCTTTCCAACTGAAAGAGAAACTCTCAACATTACCAGCCTTTTTGAACCAAGGCACCTTTCCCTGAATGCCTTAATTTGGACACTCTCATAGCTTTGCCTTAATTTGGAAATGTTCATGACCTTAGAACTATAAGCTTGAAGTCTAATAAATTTCCCTCTTTTTTTTTTATCCGTCTTTGATATATTGCATTCTGGCAGCTTATAAACTAGAACAGCTTTTGATACTGGAGAAGTGGAGTGCTGCTTCTATTTGCAAATATCAAACATGTTGGAATGGTTTATTAAATGGATAAGGGGAAAATTGTGGAAGAGTTGTGAGTAGCTTGATAGAGGAGGACTAGAATGATTTGAAGAGACTGTTGGTAGGAATGTGGACCCTAAAGATAACTATGATGAGGTCTTAGACAGGAACGAGGTATGTGTTATCACAAACTGCAAGGAAAGTGATCTTTGTTTTAAAATGGCAAAGAATATAGCACAATTGACCACTGGTTTTAGATAGAAAGCAGATTTTAAGAGCTACAAACTTGGATATTTAGCATAAGTGATTTCCAAATTAAATGTGGAAAGTGCAGCCTGGTTTCTCCTTCCAGATTATAGCAAAATGCGACAGGAAAGAGATGAGTTGAGAACAGAACCCTTGGGGACAAAGGAACTAGAAATTGATGGTCTGGAAAATTCTGGGCTTCCAGAAAGGGAGAGAGACCCCATAGAAAAGTGCCCCATGTGAGGATTTGACCAATCTTGGAAGCAGTCAGCCATTACATGCAAACTAGGAGTTGGGATGGAGTTTCCAGGAAGGATTTGTGGACAATCCTTTTGCCTGATGGGCATGATCCCATCCTACTTCAAAGAAAACCAACAAAGTGTTGTGGGATCTTTATAAACATAACTGCTGCCAGTCTGAACAAAAAGGGGCAGAAAAGGGACAAAGTGGAGGAAAAAATATCTTCAGAGGTAGCTAAGGTCTGAAGTCAAGAACTCATAGGCTGCAAGAGTGGACTCACTCAAGAACTTGGAGAGGGTGAGTTTGCCCCTAAGGCAGAGGGTGGGATTTCCACCTTA